>NW_015505213.1:1368100-1368932 GCF_001515645.1 Sinocyclocheilus grahami | reverse complement strand
AAAAAAACTTTTATTCCAAGGTGGAAATGGGCCACCATTTAATATTTGAGAAAATAACTATTGAAAATAATTTACAGATCCTAGTCTTATCCTGGCTATATAGGCCTAGTTGTTGTATATCAGAAAATTGTTGTTTATTAAGCAATACCATGAACACCTAAGTGAAATGTATAGGTTTACTTATCTCTTAAGTCAGGAGTTATGATCTGTGTATAATGTTTGAGCTTTCAATCATTACCTGTATATAACGCTGTTCAAAGAGTAAGACGATCCATCATAAGAGTTGGCTACGACTAAGAAATGCTCATCTCCAACCGAAAAGAATTCCCAGTCCACCGCACTGTCATTCAAGAGGAAATCAAGTCAAAATATGTGGAGAATTGATTCTCAAACCTTTATAGTTCAGGCTTTACCTGTATGTCACAATGTCTTGGAACTTGAGGAACATCTTGGTTGTCATATCAAGTTCATATATAGTTGAGTTGATGGTATAGAGGCTTGGTCCTCTCTCACACAGCATGTGTCCATTAGCAAGAGCTAGGAAGACTCTGTTTCCAATCTGAAACATCTCCCAGTCTGTAGCCCCAAATGTCTAGAGACATGAGCAGATATAGTTTGAGAAAGAAAAATGGATTTGGTTTGGTAATAACAATACATTTTCAAAAGCATTCATGCTCTGCCCTGGCTTTTATTATTATTGCCTTTAAATTGTATAAAAGGTCGAGGGTAAAGCCTGCTTACACTATTTCTAATAAGTAGAAGTTAAACCTCAGAAGTATTTCTATACTAGGTTAAAGGGGTCATATGATGCGATTTCAAGTTTTCCTTTCTC
>NW_015505213.1:1364549-1366699 GCF_001515645.1 Sinocyclocheilus grahami | reverse complement strand
ATTTTTCCAAGCTGCAATTACAAAGAAAATGGATGGTGACTTATATTATCAATTTGAACATCAAATCGTTTAGACTACTTTTATTAATTTTAAGGCTTGGAAGTTTTTCGATTTTGGAGTTTTACCATCCACTTCAGTTGTATTTAAAAACAACAACAACATGTGCCTAAGCTTTCCTAGGTTTAATGGAAAAAAAGAATTGTTCCTTTACTGTAAGTGTTATTTATCAGAAATCACCTTTCTAAGCCCAGTACGCATGAACAGACATTTTCTATATCTAATTTTTCCTTTTGATTAAGTAAAAATATATTATATTTTTAGTGAAATCATTTGCAGTGAAGAATGAAAAGTTTGTGACAACAGCATTTCTCTTTAGTAGCGGTTCAGGGTCTTTTACGGCGGTTAAAGCTTCTGTTCACCCTATACTTAAACAACCCCAGCTATACTACAGATGCCCCAAGGTGATTCTGGGAGAACAGGTGTCAGGTACATTTAAAAAAAAAAAAAAACGTTGCAACTGGGAAACACCTACATGAGTCCATCATTCATCTTTTTTCATGTGTGTGTCATGATTTTCCACTTTGTTTACCTGTAATATATTTTTTAATGTGCAACTCAGGAGAGAAATGTACCTCATGTACACCAGTGTTTCCATTCAAAGTAAACAAGTTCTAAATGATCATCAAGTTTCAGAATGATCCATTTGATTTTAAGCTATCAGAAAGTTCCAGAATCTTGCGTCCATCACAGGCATTTTGAAATGAAATGCTTTCTAAACTCACCCTTATAGTCTGATAAAGCTGAAAGGCTCCACCAAGCCAGATGTAGATGGATGAATCTGTTTGGGTGGAGGTGCCATCAAATGCATTGGCCACTGCTAGGAAGTGGTAGGGCCCAACGGTGAAAAACTCCCAATCATAAGCTCCTGATGTCGAGATGGTTTGGTTTACCTCAAATGTCTTAGTGCCTGGGTTCCACTTATAAACAACGCTGTCAATGTTGTGATTGCCATTCTCTGAAAGGGATGACAGGAACATAAGGTAAGGGTTTGAAATGATAATAAATGTAACTAATGGCACCTATTTTAAGAGCAGTAACAAAATGAAATGCTGATACCATCTACTGAACTGCATCAGAGGCTCCAAACGTATACACTCACAGTCAAAATAATTAAGTTATTTTTATGTATTTGAAAGAAGTCTCTTATGCTAGCCAAGACTGTATTTATTTGATCACAAAGAGGAAAAAATAGTTTTTGAGGGAGAGAACAAAAGTGTAGTTGCGAGATTCAAACTTTTTTTGAAAAAAAGGTAGAATTGCAAGATATAAACTCAGAATTCTAAATTTTTCATGCAGTTGCACTTTCACATCTCACAATATATATTTTTTATATCTCGCAAATTTTTATATCTCGACTTTCTTCCCTCGGAAATCTGAGTTTACATCTCACAATTATGTTTTTTTTTTTAATTCCACCATAAAAATAAAAAAAGGTAATTGTGACTTCTTAATCTCACAATTCTGACTTTTCTTCTCAGAATTACGTTTATATCTAATTCTGAGTTTATATCTTGCAAAAAAAAAATCAAAGTGATGAAATATGAACTCAGAATTGAGAAAATAGTCATAATTGTGAGATTAAAAGTCGCAGTTACTTTTATTAATTAATACTTTTTTTCCATGGTGGAAATGGGCTTCCAAAGAATTGCGAGATGTAAACTCAGAATTCAGAGAGGGGAAAAAAGTCGGAATTGTGATATACAAATGCATAACTGCGAGATAGTAAGTCAGAGTTTATATCTCACAGTTGTGACTCAAAATTGTAAGAAACAATTCAGAATTGTGAGATGAAAAATTTGCAATTAATATATATTTTTTAAATTCTGTGATGGAATAGGCTTCCATACAATATTCTTTCATAGTATAGCAAAAATATCTTCAAATATAAATATATTTTTTTTGATACACAGATGAAAGGAAGTCATATGGGCTTGGAAAGACCATGACAGTGTGAACGAATCTTAATTTTGAAGCAAACGTTTATGGTGTGGGGTGAACTGAGAAGCATTTAGCAGTATTTTAGGGCAGTTATGTATAAGCCTAGTAGGCACCAAGGAATCACTTGGTTCAGCCTTAGTACACCATTGTTG
>NW_015505213.1:1362069-1364539 GCF_001515645.1 Sinocyclocheilus grahami | reverse complement strand
AGCTTCATTATTAATATGAAAGGCCTCCCAGTCACGAGCGCTGTGCGTCTCCAGGGTCTGATAACGCACAAACTTCAGCCTCTTATTACTCCACCTATAGATCACAGACAGCTCTCGCTCTCCGTCCGCTGGGCCCACGGAGTTCGACACCGCCAAGAACATCTGGCACACATACGACACACACAGTGATAAATGAGCCTGATACAGACAAACAGAGATCAAGTTACACTTATCAGTCAGCCCGTCATTTGGCTATCATGAATCCAGCTCACTAAATTTAGAACAGTGTGAAGATCAGGTGGTAGATATACTGTACTATATAGCCTAGTATGAGTCATAATATCACTCAGGTGAAGAGTTTAATGATGTTTTAACTGATACAAATATAAACTCTGTGATATAATGATGATGATAATAGTCGTATAAGGGGCTGCAGGTTTCAACAAAGAACTTTTATTACTTCCTAGTCTTTATAATTCAAGATCTGTGTGATATAATTAAGACTAAACCATTCCACTGCAGACAGACAGATGTGTATAAATGATTCATTCGGGGAAGGGAAAGCATCAGACTTGAAATTAATTTCTGTGATTGACTACACTAGTGATTTAAAGTTATTGCATACGTTTGTACTGAGTGTAAGAAACACCACATCAAAACACACCTGTCTCCAGCAGTGCAGTGTAAAGTCTGTTCTCTGTGGCTCTGTGCATGATTGAATGGAAAACATGCAGATCACACTTATGGTACTGAACCACGTCTAGTGTATCTCTAAACCCAGTCTCAGTTCTTACCTGCCCCTTACCTCATTCCTGACTGTAAGTCTCCCTTAACATTTCACCTCAGGCCTTTTCTGCCAGTAATTCTTTCCTAATGAAGTGCCAATCACTGCTCTCTGTACAACCTTTGCCTGTTTAACTGCAAATTCAAGTCCTCTGTTTAATGTGTTTCTATATCATTGATATGGCCCTTATTGTTCATATATTTTATTTACTTCTTTTAACACTGTGACTTCAATGTTTTACATTTTACATTAATTTCTTAGTTGAAATTAATGATGATATTTTTGTATTTGTTGTTTCTCATTGGTTTTTTTTATACATTCTAACCTACAGTAATTTTAAAAAGCAATTATTTTAGCTTTTAAAAAAGAAAAAATAATGAAGCATGAGAGTGAAAAATGTGACTTGAATACACATCTTTTACAGTTTCAATTTCTTAGTTAAAATTGATGTTGATATTTTTGTACTTGTTTGTCATTTTTGCTTTTACCTTTTTACAGTTTCAATTTCTTAGACATTAATGTGATATTTTTGTAGTCATATTTTCCACAACGGTTTTTTTTTTCTGTTCTATCAAGTTTTTTTTATAAAACGCAATTATTATTAAAATGCACAGACAAAATTACAATTAAAAAATGACTAGGTGATATAACTGTCCAAAGATTGTAGTAAAGAAACAACCAAAATGCTGAAATTCAAATTATTTTTTTTCTTGAAAAACCTGCCAAATCAAAATCAGTACAATGAAATTAGGACTTTTTTTTTTATTAGACACTTTGGTTTTAAAAGAATTGTAAAAATCGGATTAAATTGAAATGATTAATATGTCTAAACTTTATATTCGCTGACAGCTGTACCACTTGAAAGGTTTAGACTTTGACAACGTTATTGTCTTTTCTCACCTTCCTCCCTATAGTGAATTGCTTCCATGCCTGGGCCTTAAATGTGCTGATGTTCTGGTAGAGCTGGAATTGGCCATGGTTCCAGCGGTAGATGGCAGAACCTGGTTTGTTGGCCCGATGAGCCATAGCAGCAAACAGCCCAACCGAGGGAATCTGGAAGAGCTCAATGTCCAGTGTCTCTGAGGTGGTGTAGAGGTCCTGGTAATCATCTACATAGTCTAGTCTGTCTTTCTCTGTAGATTGAATAGCATTAAATAGAGCTGCTGAGACTTCAGCTGACATAACACAAACAAAAAGTTGTCAAAAAGCATCCCCAGGGTTTTTTTTCATGGTAATCATAATATCATAAATCATACTCTCTGATAACATCACCACTGTCACAGTACTTTTTGGTAAAAGGACTGATCCATTATGCTTATGGTAGTGAATAATTATAAGATATGAGATTTAAATATGGCATGTTAAATGTAAATGGAACATGATTTTCTAAATTAAAATGGCAGACTCAAATCTCTGTTGCGTGAATTAGACTTTTGAAAGAATCTTATCATAGAGCTCTATGTATAGATACAGTATGTATATAAAAAAATATCCAGCTTTATTTGGATACAGTACACTCATGTAAAGCCAAATATACTATATAGCACGGGAAAAAATTGTGTGTGCGCATGCGTGTGTGTGTTCAATAAGTATATCAAACTATACCCATGAAATTGACTTGACAGGTCATGGTTATGAAGTAAAAATTAAACAGTTTGTTTTAAACCTAAAATAATAATAAAAAAA
>NW_015505213.1:1358298-1360511 GCF_001515645.1 Sinocyclocheilus grahami | reverse complement strand
AGGATTGAGGGAAAGATGAATGCAGCAATGTACAGAGACAGCCTTAAAGAAAACCTGCTCCAGAGTGCTCTGGACCTCAGACTCGGGCGAAAGTTCATCTTCCAACAGGACAACAACCGTATGCACACAGCCGAGATAAAAAGGAGTGGCTACGGCCCACTCTGTGAATGTCCTTGAGTGGCCCAGCCGAAGCCCAGACTTGAACCCTCTTGAACATCTCTGGAGAGATCTGAAAATGGCTGTGCACCGATGCTCCCCATCCAACCTGATGGAGCTTGAGAGGTCCTGCAAAGAAGAATGGGAGAAACTGCCCAAAAATAGGTGTGCCAAGCTTGTAGTATCATACTCAAAAAGACTTGAGGCTGTAATTGCTGCCAAAGGTGCTTCAACAAAGTATTGAGTAAAGGCTGTGAATACTTATGTACATGTGGGTTTTTTTTTTATTTTTATAAATTTGCAAATTTAAAACAAACTACTTTCATGTTGTCATTATGGGATATTGTTTGTAGAATTGAGAAATTAATTTAATCCATTTTGGAATAAAGCCGTGAATACTTTCTGGATGCACTGTATGTTTAAATAGCTATAGCTAAAAAATAAGCTAATTCTTTTAATAATATAATTTAATAATGCCTTTGTGTGACACACAGACCAGCATAGATGGCAACCTTTATAATTGTTGAGTATTTAATTGTGTTCTAGTCATATGAGTTTGAAGTGACTTTTTTTTTTTTTTTTTTTTTTTTAAATTGATGCATTTATTTGTTAAACATTTATATTTGTTGTTGTTTCAAGATGTTTATATTTAACCTTAACATCATTTGAATTAAAATCTTTTAGTTTTACCGTATGGAGGAAGCAGGACGTCGTTCAGTTGGGATTTCACTGGCAAGTTTGACAGGATCGTAGGGATAGAAAACTCAACCAATGATGGTTTGAAAGAGGGACAAACACGTGGCGTTGCGTCCGATCCAGCCAAAAGGACGAGCTGCCGCAGTAAACCCTTAAGAAAGAAGACAGATCATACCAACAGGTATGTTTGTGTGTAAGCTAATATATTTTAACGAAGGCAAATTAAATGGCAATATCAGAATCCAATGCTTACAGAGAACAGGCCTTTCCACTTCCTTCGACTTCCAATGTGAAATCTAGAGCCATCAGTGCTGAGATCGGAGGGAAATGGCTGTTTATGGACCCTGAAAACCATCAGGGAAAGTACATTACTCCCAGATCTCAACTTTGAGATTATATTATATTTATATATTTTGTTTCTGAATGTATTTTTGTGGTTTGGAAAGATATTGCTTCACTATTTTTAATACTACTATGTAATAAAATGAAATTTGCATTTAATTTATCGAATTGTTCAAGAATTCAAGAGTGCAAGTGTATTTGCACATTTTGGCCAAGAAATTGTAACCAAAAAACAAAATTTAGCTCTGAGGTCATCTAAAAGGCATCACAGACTCACAGTTCCAGTGGGATGCCGCAGTCCAGAGTGAGGGTGGCATGGTGACCGCTGATGGATAACACCATGCTGTGCCAGCGGTTGTCTGCCAGGTGGATTCTTTTAAAGCTGAGACGCTCCCTCCCCATTGAGCCCTGATAGATGAGATGTACTTTCTCTTTAGAGAAACGCATGCCAAGCAGGAGTTGATCGACATCCTCCTTCACCACGGCGAACAAGTACTCATTCTTCTGAAAAACAGCAAGCACAGATTGAGTTCATAGAGACAGGAAATATTTAGGTTTTATTTGTCTTTTATTTGGCTTATTCAAAATATCATTGTGATTATTTTTAAATAAAATGAAGTATTTAAAGAAATAGTTCTCCCAAAAATGAAAATTCTGTCATTTACTCCCCCTCATGCCGTTTTAAACTTGCATGACTTTCTTTCTTCTGATGAACATAGAATATATTTTGAAGATTGCTAACCAAAAAAATTTAGGTTCCCATTGACTTTCATTATGAAATATAAAAAGATATTTTGAAGATCCATACGACAAAAAAAAAAATTTTTCCCTCACCAAAATATTTTTTAAATATATGCTAACTGTCATAAACGGTGAAGCTCAATGAACTATACTTTTGAAACTGAAAATATATTTACTTTAAATCATCATTTACCAAAATATCGTTCATGTGACACAAAATACAAAAATGTTAAAGTATATTTATATATATATATATATATATATATATATATATATTA
>NW_015505213.1:1356433-1358145 GCF_001515645.1 Sinocyclocheilus grahami | reverse complement strand
CACTCCCCCCACCTACAATCCCTGCCGGTACGAGACTCGAACCCACAGCCTTTGGGTTATGAGTCCGACTCTCTAACCATTAGGCCACGACTTCCCCATATATATGTTTATGTGTATGTATTAGTGCTGTCAAACGATTAATCGCATCCAAAATAAGTTTGTGTGTACTGTGTATTTATTATCTACATATAAATACACATGCATGTACATATTTAAGAAAAAAATTCTATTAAATTTATATATATAAAATAAATTATATAAATCTATACATGTAAATATTTTAAAAATACACACTGTGTATTTATATATACATAATAAATATACACCGTACACACATTACATAAAAAAAAAACTTTTATTTTGGATGCGATTAATTGTTTGACATCACTAATATATGTACTTTTTTCTTTCTTTTTTTTGCTGCATGTCCTATCTCAAAAGATAAGGGAAGATTTGTCTAGTGACTTGATCACATGACTACAATGCACCAGAGTGCAACCCTGCTTGAGTTTGGAGTAAAATATATCTTTTCTCAAATAAAAATTGTACAATTTACCAATTTTGAGACTTATTTAATAGTTGACTTGGACACATGCGTCTGACCCTTTGCCGATCTGTGCGTTAGATGTCATAAGCATACCTTCATTCTGGTGTGAGACACTTTTACAGTGGCCACTATGGAGAATTCTGCAGGGAAGAGAGGGCAGTTAATGAAGAGCTGAGACGATGGAAAGGTGAGTGCCTGCGTAGGACTGAAGAACTGGACCCCACGAGCGCCTCCCTCCTGCACCATACGGACCCCAGACAGAGCCTCTCCGTTATGGGGCAGCACCCGAGACAACAGGTCCACTGGACGGAGATCTGGAGAGAGAGAGAAGAGAGAGAGGAGTTGAGGAAACATGAAATTGAGGACCCCATGCGGGAAACAAGGTTTAGCATTAGCACATGGTCCAGTTAGCCCCTCCAAACAATCAGCTTTGTCAGGACATTATTTTCCTTGTGGTTGTAATTATGATTTTATTTCTCAGGTGATTGACTCTAAAACTTCTGTGCCTAGAATTGAGTGGCCATTAGCGAAGATGGGAGCAAGAAGTTTGCATACTTCCGAGTTTGTCTGCGCCAACTGAATAACATGCCATTCAAAATGGGAACACTAATGGATGGATTTCTCCAGGTATTGCAGACTACCTTAATTCCATTAAGTTTGACAACCAGTAAGTGTCCAAAATTATTTTGTGTTCATTTTGACCATAGAAAATAAATCTCTTTTTGAAATGGCATGAATGTGCCATCATTCTTTAAAATAAATAGCATTAGATTTTATGCATTATGTAAATGCTATTTACATTTATGTGTTTGGCAGGCGTTTTTTGCTTTTATTTAGTGACTTACATTGCATTTAAGGTACACATTTGATCACTTCTTGTTTTCCCATGACCTTGGCACTGCTATCAGTTTAAACTACATGAAGGCTATGAAATCCATTCATGTGGCTTATGAATCTGAATACTTTTGGTGGCCATTGTATTTTTGCATCTGCAGATGAGAATAGCTCTTGATATAGTTTATCTCCCAAAGTATGCAAATTGCCTTCCATGCAGAATATACAGAGAAAAGGGGGGGAGCCGGAATATTACTATATACTGAGCTACGGGCGTCCCAAGTTCGAATCCCAACTCAAGGACCCCCCCCCCCCACTTCGCTTCCTGTCA
>NW_015505213.1:1254360-1356236 GCF_001515645.1 Sinocyclocheilus grahami | reverse complement strand
TTTACTTTATCCTGGGCTCCGGGGGGCCCAATTTCGAATCCCAACCCAAGGCCCCCCCCCCCCCCCTCACTTCGCTTCCTGTCAGCTCTGATCTGTCCTATCATACTAAACGTGAAAATAAGGTCTAAAATATGCAAAGTGGTGTAAGTATATATTTAATGACCGCATAAGTTTCAACTGATGCTCTCGTTTTACTTTCTTAATTTCCAAACTAGAAATAAATGTGTTGGATGCTTCAATTGAGAACACGCACTGATGACAAAGAGATGTCATCTATAGATGTTCGGTGACAGGACTGCAATTCCCTAAACATTCTCAACATTCTTTGGTTCGTCCACATTATTGTGGTATTTACAGCTTCTATTGTAATAACAGTCCTTCAGCTGAGCTCATTGCCCTAATTATGGACCATTATATGGTTTGCTCTTGACATACAAAAGCAATATTTTAAAATACCACTTAAAGAATTTACTTTGGTAGTCTTCTGGTAAACTCTTTTTCATATTAGCATTTTTCATTTTCTCATTTCTTTTGCATTGGTATCTAATGTAATTGCCTTCGTGGTATGAAAATGGGAGAATTTAAGCCCCAGGGATGTCGCCGGGCTCGGGAAGTGTTTTACATTTTTCCATTGTAGAGACCAAGCCGTGAATCAGCATGACAACATGGATACACCACCAGTCTTGTGAAGCTGCCCATCTCTCATAGTGAAAGCATTTGTGTGGCATGGATTTGACAAATTAGTAAGCATTCATTTCTTCTATTAAAGGGATAGTTCACCCAAAAAATGAATTTCTGTCATCATTCACTTACACAAGTTGTTCCAAACACAAAATATATTTTTGAAGAATGTTGGTAAGTCACCAATTTCTGTTCCCTATTGACTTCCAGTATTTTTTTTCCATACTATGGAAGCCAATGGGGACCTGCAACTGTTTGGTTACTGTCATTCTTCAAAATATCGTCTTTTATGTTCAGCTAAAGAGAGAAATTCAAACGGGTAAATGATGACAGTACTTTTATTTTTGGGTGAACTATCCCTTTAAGTGACATTGTGGTGGTCCACATGACACATGATCCATTAGAATGTGTTATAATGACGAATTTGGTTTCTATTGTCTGAAAATGAAATCGTGACTGTCCTGCTATGTAATTTCCACCATAACAAAAGTTTAAACACTGGCTACTAAGGGCACAAACATGTCAGTGAAATAAATTATTAATAATTATGTGAAGAGTGTAAAAGAAATCATCTAATTAGGTGTGATTAGTATAACTACAATTCTAGCTCTTAAATTTCTCATAGATAGTTTTCAAACAAAAGAGTTACAACTTCCATAATTTTCACCACAGTTGTGAATGACATGCATGCAATTAGTATCCATAGTTGAAGAACTACCTTTCTATACACACAATCCACACTCTGATTGAGGATTTACAGTTTCATTCAAGATCTTTACAATCTGGACCTGATCTAATCTGAAGGATTTTATTACTTAAGAAGTCACTTTTTCTTTGTGTCTGCTGATAGAGAGATAAACGGATTGTAGTACCAGTGCTTTAAAGATGAACAGTTTGTTGTCATACAACAAACAGAAGCTATTGCATTGAAAATACTGGTAATTAGAGAGCAAATAAGCAGGGTTATGTGTGGTATCTCACCTGTACAGGGTTTCCATGGTACTACGGTCACACTCTTCGTCCGTGGCAGAAGCAGCAGAAACAACTGCAGTGCAAGTAGCCATGATGATGGCACCAAGTTATGCTGTCCTTCCATTAGTTGTTGATTTGCCGATAAAAATGTCCTTACAAACTCTTGATTGGCCACAAAAATGTCCAAAACATGAAATTCATAAAGTTGTCTGCTGGTCAAGATGCCTTTATGTTCTGTATTCTTTGTTCCTTGGACTGTCCAGAATAGGGTCTGTCCATCATTGTTTAATTTTAATTAAAGAATCCGTTCAACGCCAATGAGCCATTAGCTGCTTCTTCGTGATTTCTTTAAAAAAAATCACAAATACACGCAAATAGCAAGCACTGGGTACTGTTTCAATACACAATACAAACTAAACTGTTCTTCTGTATTTCTTCTCAGAAAAGTCCTTCCTCATCCACTTAAATGTTAATCATTTACAAGCAGGTCAAACGAGTCTGAAAGCTGTAATCAAAGTCCTGAACATCCACAAGCCTGTGCTTTTCCTCTCTTCTTCCCTTTTGCTCAGGTGCGCAGAGGCGTCCACAAAGCAGCAGTTAATTCACCTGTCACCTGCAGGGTCAGAGGAGCATGTTAACAGATCACAACTACAACTGAGAGCTCAAGGGGCAAAAGCGGTGTATTTAGAGAGACATTCAAATGAAACCATGTCAACACACGAGAGGAGGGGCTCAGAAGGAGGTACAGAGGGCTGAGAGAAAGGCAGACAGACAGAGAGAGAGAGAGATTTCCTGCGGTCCTAATCTCAGTATTTCATTGCTTCATAACCTCTGTCTCTCTCTGTGTCTCTGTTTTATTTTCTGCCTCTGGGTGGAGTCCCTCTCTGTGCCCTGATCTGGTTCTCAGTCTCACTTTTTGTTTTGTTTTTCTTGTTGACCTTTGCTGATCTGCACTCAAAACTCTCCTTACCAACATGTAAGTGTACATCTTAAAAAATGTGTTGTTACACAGCAAACAACTACTTTCTTAATTGTTCCAAATTTTTTTTGCAAGAAATTATTTGAGATGCATCATTGTATATTAAAATTTTTAACATATTATAACACATTTTGAATTGGCCATAATTTGTAAGTGCAAACCTAATTACTTTCAAGTCAAGTCACCTTTATGTAGCGCTTTATACAATACAGATTGTTTCAAAGCAGCTTCACAGTAATAAACAGGAAAATGACAATCAATTATGCAAACTTCATCAAATATGAGACAAATTCAAACTGTGAGGCAAAGCAGCTCTTAAAAGTAAATGGCTCGAGTCAGTTCAGTTCAATATGCAAAGTTTATCAATTATGAAACAAGTTCATTTCAACGTTCCCATTAGTTACATTTGTAACCATGGACCACAAAGCCGTATTCTTAAGTCGCTTGAGTATATTTATAGCAATAGCCAAAAAAACATTGTATGGGTCAAAATTATAGATTTTTCTTGTATGCCAAAAATCATTAGGATATTAAGATCATGTTCCATGAAGATATTTTGTACATTTCCAACTGATTGGCCACAAAAATGTCCAAAACATGAAATTCATAAAGTTGTCTGCTGGTCAAGATGCCTTTATGTTCTGTATTCTTTGTTCCTTGGACTGTCCAGAATAGGGTCTGTCCATCATTGTTTAATTTTAATTAAAGAATCCGTTCAACGCCAATGAGCCATTAGCTGCTTCTTCGTGATTTCTTTAAAAAAAATCACAAATACACGCAAATAGCAAGCACTGGGTACTGTTTCAATACACAATACAAACTAAACTGTTCTTCTGTATTTCTTCTCAGAAAAGTCCTTCCTCATCCACTTAAATGTTAATCATTTACAAGCAGGTCAAACGAGTCTGAAAGCTGTAATCAAAGTCCTGAACATCCACAAGCCTGTGCTTTTCCTCTCTTCTTCCCTTTTGCTCAGGTGCGCAGAGGCGTCCACAAAGCAGCAGTTAATTCACCTGTCACCTGCAGGGTCAGAGGAGCATGTTAACGGATCACAACTACAACTGAGAGCTCAAGGGGCAAAAGCGGTGTATTTAGAGAGACATTCAAATGAAACCATGTCAACACACGAGAGGAGGGGCTCAGAAGGAGGTACAGAGGGCTGAGAGAAAGGCAGACAGACAGAGAGAGAGAGAGATTTCCTGCGGTCCTAATCTCAGTATTTCATTGCTTCATAACCTCTGTCTCTCTCTGTGTCTCTGTTTTATTTTCTGCCTCTGGGTGGAGTCCCTCTCTGTGCCCTGATCTGGTTCTCAGTCTCACTTTTTGTTTTGTTTTTCTTGTTGACCTTTGCTGATCTGCACTCAAAACTCTCCTTACCAACATGTAAGTGTACATCTTAAAAAATGTGTTGTTACACAGCAAACAACTACTTTCTTAATTGTTCCAAATTTTTTTTGCAAGAAATTATTTGAGATGCATCATTGTATATTAAAATTTTTAACATATTATTACACATTTTGAATTGGCCATAATTTGTAAGTGCAAACCTAATTACTTTCAAGTCAAGTCACCTTTATGTAGCGCTTTATACAATACAGATTGTTTCAAAGCAGCTTCACAGTAATAAACAGGAAAATGACAATCAATTATGCAAACTTCATCAAATATGAGACAAATTCAAACTGTGAGGCAAAGCAGCTCTTAAAAGTAAATGGCTCGAGTCAGTTCAGTTCAATATGCAAAGTTTATCAATTATGAAACAAGTTCATTTCAACGTTCCCATTAGTTACATTTGTGACCATGGACCACAAAGTCTTCTTAAGTCGCTTGAGTATATTTTTAGCAATAGCCAAAAAAACATCGTATGGGTCAAAATTATAGATTTTTCTTGTATGCCAAAAATCATTAGGATATTAAGATCATGTTCCATGAAGATATTTTGTACATTTCCTACTGTAAATATATCAAAACATATTTTTTGATTAGTAATATGCATTGCTAAGAACTTCATTTGGACCACTTTAAAGGTGATTTTCTCAATATTTTGATTTTTTTTTTTTTTGCACCTGCAGATATTCAAATAGTTGTATCTCTGCCAAATATTGTCCTATCCTAACAATACCATACATCAGTGGAAAGCTTATTTATTCAGATTTCAGATGATTTATAAATCTCAATTTTAAAAAATTGACCCTTATGACTGGTTTTGTGGTCCAGAAATGTTATTTCTTAATATTCCTATATATATATATATATATAACTAATTGGTGTGAATTCATAATATTATTTTTTTCATACAATTTGCTTAAGCTCCATTAAAGTTGGTTTAGGGGCTTTAGACGTGGACTTTCATGCTTTATTTTCTAAACATCATACATTTTGTACAATTTAAAATTTTACAAATTCAATTTGAAGTGCAAGCAGGGATAGCTAAAGATGACTTTTTGCAAATTAAATTTAGAGTTTAAGATTTTAATTAAATATTTGTGATCAAGTATGAAAAATTGAAAATGTAGATTACAATTAAATGTCATTTAAAAAACCAAAAAAAAGAATTGTGTATTAAGATTGATGTTTGATATTTAGCAGTTTTAAAAGTTACATCTAATTTTTTTTTTTTTTTTGATGGCCAAATTGTCACCACCAATTGATATCTGACAATATTTGACAAAGATTTAAGTTAGTTTTACATTTTTGATGGCCAGATTGCTACCCCCAATATCTGACAAAAAGTTTTGAAAATTGTTTTACTTTTACATTTTTAATGGCTACATTGTTGCCCTCCAATATTTGAAATTTGACAATATTTGACAAGAAGTTTTGAAAGATACATTGATGGCCATATTGTTGTCCCCAATATTTCATATTTGACAATATTTGACAATGTTTTAAAGTTACATTTGTTATCTTTACACTTTTAACGGTCAAATTGTCTCCCCCAATTTAATATTCAATATTTTAACCAAAAAAAAAAGTTAAAAGTTATACTTTTTTTTTTTGTCACTACACTTTTAATGATGAAATTATCACGCCCAGTTTGATGTTTGACAATATTTTACCTTTTTTTTTTTTTAAGTTGAACAAACGTTTTTTCTATTAATCAAAGAATCCTGAAAAACAAAATCATGCTTTCCACAAAAATATTAAGGAGCACAGTTGTTTTTAACATTGATAATAGCAAGAAATGTTTCCAGAGCACCAAATCAGCATATTTCAATGATTTCTGAAGGATCATGTGACACTGAAGACTGGATTAATGATGATGAAAATTCAGCTTTGCATCACAGGAATAAATTATATTTTAAAATATACTAAAATAGAAAAGTTATTTTAAATTGTAAAAATATTTCAACAATGCTGTTGTTATTTTTACTGTATTTTGAATTTTAAAAACATAGCCTTGGTTAGCATTCTTCCAAAAACATTTTAAAAAATCTTACACGCCTTTGAACAGTAGTGTTTTAAATAGTTTTGTGCTTTAAAAAAGTTCTACAGGGCAAGTCAAATGAGTTTTGTCAAAGCAAACTAAGCTGAAATGAAATGCATAATTTCCCCAAATTGGTAGTTTACCCCACTTTACCCTACTACTAAATTATCTTTAATTATTCAATTAATCAACATTGGAATTTTTTTCCCCCACATATTTGACATTTGCCTTCTAATGCACAATTTTTTTCCCCATGTGCGCTAAGGCAACATCAAAAGTGTACAATTAAAATAATATTATTTGCAAACCATTAAATCCGATTACAAAAAAAAAAACTTATTTTAATGTTCTTAATTAATTCTCTTTATACCCATAATCTATTTAAATCATTTACTTTAATTCCTTTAAATAAAAAAGACCAGTCTTTTAAATATAGAACACAACCTCTCAAAAAAGGTCCCTCCCAATGTCCAAGACATGGTTAAGTGGGTGAGTTCTTGTAAGTGTACATAAAACTTTACAAAAGCATCCTGTGAACCATATATGGAATCAAACGTAAATAAGACGACTCATTACAAATTAACTAGCATTCTGTTGGTTGATGCAGGTCAGCTTTGGAAGCAATTACAGATTTGTGCACATTAATATAAAAATAACTGAAGGGGTTCATAAATCACAAACATTTATTGATTTTATTGGCTTTACAATCCTTGAGAACAGATGAAAAGCAAAAAGTCAAATACAGAATTTAATGATTTTTTTAAAGTAATGATGGTGTAAATCCAACAATTATTTTGGTCTGTCTTTCTGCAGAAGGCTGGATGATTCCAGCTTGTTACTACTGAATCTAAAAACCTCCATAAAAGTAAAAAGCCACAGTGAAAACCACTGAACTATCTGTGCATTACCAAATTTCAAAACATTTTCATATTAAATGTAATCAAATGTATTTAATTAGAACATTTATTACATTTGCATCCATAGACATGATCCTTTTCCTTATTTCTAAAATATCATTAATAGAATCTGGAAGTGGATGTGATAGTCTCAGTCACTGCCTCACGATGCATTTTATTAGACTGAGGCATTAAAGCATGCATCAGCAGACTGTCAGCAAACCGAAGCTGCATTCCGTTGCTTAACTATGGACAGGTAACAGGCATGACAGACAAACCGGCAGCCCAAAATGGCTGTGAATAACTGGTTTGTGTACTTATTCAGTGAATGATGCTTGGCTCTCTTTTAGAACACTGTCTGGTGAATGTATGTCACTTTACCTTCTTCATCAAAAGCCATTTGTCCAACGCATCCACCCAATCACAGGAGAGGGGAGGACTGGGAAGAGAGAATGAAAGCCTGGATGGGAATAAAGTGCTCACACTGGTGGAGGTAGGGGGTAGTACACTACAACACTCAGGACAGACACTCTTCTCTTCTGTGGGGAGTTTGATTCTTGTAAATGTCAATCCTTACTGTCCTGGAGTGTGAGAGTGTGTCAGAGGCTCAGAGATTTGCGCACGATCTGCTTAGCTAGTCGGCTGAACTGCTCTCTGTCCTCACGCCACATCTTTGAGGCGTCCACGTTTGCTCCGCTCTCATCGTTGGGCTCTGTTGGAGTAGATCATATTTACAATTATTTAAGGACAGGCTAGGATGTAAATTATAAAAGGTATTAAAGGTGACCAGGTCAGTCTTGACGTCAGTCTCAGGGTTGCGTGAACTACAAACTGGACTCTAGTGAACCTGTTGCAGATGAAATTGTTCAAGAATGGTTTGACGCATGGTGGAGTGAGGAGGGAGTGAATGAGAGAGGTGTGTGTCATATTAGTTCTTCTTTGAAAGCTGTTGTGGTCTCACGTCTGACCCTGAGGCTGAGCTGTGCTTTGAGCTCCATTTATGTTTCATTATCAGCACTGTGTGTGAAGTATCAGACATGTTTAGACAGGGAAACTCAGCAGCTAACTGCAAGGTTTGTGTTTCCATTGATGAGATTCCAGAAGAGATGGACAGTCTTGTTCTTATTTTGATTTGTTCAGTGGAGTAACAAGTCTGTTTTGATAGGATTGTGGGCAGAGGAAATAAAATGTGAATAATAAATATAACTGGGTGTCATTTAGGATCGCAAAATATTAGCAGAATTAAGAAAATGCTTCGAATACACAATTTTGAGAGAGTTGGGTCTCCACTTGATGTAAAATCTGGGTCTTGAAGTTAAGAACCACTGCAAGTTGTTTGTAAAAGTTTTATAGCATGCATTTTATCAATTATTTAATTTTAGTTAAGTTTTGAAACCATATTTTGTTTCAGTTGTGTCCATATTTTTAGTTAATTTAACAATTACATTAAATTTATTAATTACATGTTCATTTGTAGTTTTTAGTAATTTGTCATTTTAATTGAGTTCATTTTGTGTTGTGTGAATGTCCACGCAGTTAGTGGGAATTCATCAGTGTAGACATGAGAGAGATCTGAAGAAAGCGAATGTGAGAGTAGGTGCTTTGTCGGCAATGACAGCAAAGTCATCATATTTGACATTCAATTACAGTAATGTGTGGGAGGTGATCATAGCGCTGTCAATAAAGGCAACCTGCAGTCTCTATATGCAGATGGTGAAGCAGATACAGGGAAGCAGCTGTCCTATAATGAGCCCCATCAGCTGATACGCCATTAAGAATAACAAGAGTTAATCCAGCCTCTGATGCGGTCAGATTCTGCAAATCCTGATTGAGCTCCGCCAAATCAAACACGTTTGATATCCACCTCGAGTTCACTGGAAAATTGTTCTGTGATCACGTGCGCTGACATTCGTTTTTCATTCGTCCTTTTTTCTTTTTCTATTTTTTAATTAATAGTTTTATTCAGCAAGGTCACATCAGATTGATCAAACGTTTTTTCTATTAATCAAAGAATCCTGAAAAACAAAATCATGCTTTCCACAAAAATATTAAGGAGCACAGTTGTTTTTAACATTGATAATAGCAAGAAATGTTTCCAGAGCACCAAATCAGCATATTTCAATGATTTCTGAAGGATCATGTGACACTGAAGACTTGATTAATGATGATGAAAATTCAGCTTTGCATCACAGGAATAAATTATATTTTAAAATATACTAAAATAGAAAAGTTATTTTAAATTGTAAAAATATTCCACAATGCTGTTGTTGTTTTTACTGTATTTTGAATTTTAAAAACATAGCCTTGGTTAGCAATCTTCCAAAAACATTAAAAAAAATCTTACAAGCCTTTGAACAGTAGTGTTTTAAATAGTTTTGTGCTTTAAAAAAAGTTCTACAGGGCAAGTCAAATGAGTTTTGTCAAAGCAAACTAAGCTGAAATGAAATGCATAATTTCCCCAAATTGGTAGTTTACCCCACTTTACCCTACTCTTGTAGGAATTAATCAACATTGCAATTTTTTTCCCCCACATATTTGACATTTGCCTTCTAATGCACAATTTTTTCCCCCATGTGTGCTAAAGCCACATCAAAAGTGTACAGGAAGCAATTACAGATTTGTGCACATTAATATAAAAATAACTGAAGGGGTTCATAAATCGGCCTGTGTCTTTAAATGCAAATGAGCTGCTGCTCCCCGCCCCCTTTTCCAGAATAGAGCTGCGCCATTACAGCTCGTATCTAAAAAAAAAAATCTGTTTTGGTTATGATTATCATGTTTATCGCATGTGTTTTAAACCATACGAGTTTAAACTTCAGATATACGGTTTTCTGAGAACACACATCCGAAGCACACGGACAGAAAGCGGCTGTCACAGCAAGCGAGTACTAAACTAAGTTCTCATTCACACACAAGCTTACGTTAAAAACACACGAGTTACAAAAACAGTCGGTTATGTCTGTGAAGGAAAACAGTTGGGAAATAAATAGCTTGTTTATTTTTGATCTGTGTGGCAGCTGCAGTATACAGTAAATACATTAATAAATCCACTGCTCTGCTGTCTCCTCTGAGGCTGGGACTCTAAACAGTGTTCTGTGCTCATTTGTGCAGCCAAAGGCAGAACAGTTAGCATGTTTTGCTCAAACTTTCGCCATAGCATTAGAACTGGTACACCGTTGTCGCTTGCGAAATCAAAATGACGGCGCCTTGAGTGGAAGTTTACAGATTTAGGGGCGGTAATATTATAATGAGATCCCTTTGCCACGTCACCAAGGGAGCGAAATCAGACTCGCTCGTTTTCTCAGACGCTTGCAGAAAAAGGCTTACCTAAACAAAGTGATTGGGTTAATCTTTTTTTACGTTTCCTTGGTCGGTAGATGCACCAGGGACCTGATTATAGCACTTAAAACCTGGAAAAGTCAGATTTTCATGATATGTCACCTTTTTAAACATTTAAAATCTAGTATTTACTACCAGCACTAGTTCTCAAATTTCTCACTAAGCACGTTTCCATTACCCTTCAAATTGCGCAAACTTGAAATTGCGAATTGAAAATACACCTAATGGAATCGCAGCAAAAACGCTCTTTTACGCTCACATGAGGTAGTTTTTCAGGCAATTCGAAAAAGGAATATATCGCAAAACTGCAACGGAAACCGTTTTTTTCACATTGATCGCGGCCACTCTAGTGCTTGTGTTAATACCGGCTCTCCGTGCTGCTTTGCTAAAAATACACATCTACGTCTTCATCAATTAAAAATAATGGCTAGTGCAGTGGCTGCGGTATACATAAACCTAGCAACATCGGTCGTCATGACTTATTGCAAGAGGAAAAAAATTAAGTTTCAGTCGCATAATATCGGTTAACCGAAACGTCATCATTTCACAATAGTTTTTTTTATCGACATATCGCAAAAAAATTTTTGCAAATCTGTAATGGAAAGGCACATTACCTACTACTGTCACCGTGGTCAGACTCTATACTATTTTTGTTAAAAAGCAAAACTAGATTTTAGGCCGAATGTGGAACAACAAGAGGATGAGTAAATTAAGTCAATGTCATGGTGATAAAGGGAATCAGTCATGACTGTCTTTACTTTCCTTGTGCCATGCTGGGTAACATTTATCTTTTTTCCATATTTATATGTTTAGAAGTTTGGGTATAGGAAAGATTATTATTTTTTTTTTTTGAAAGAAGTATCTTTTGCATTTATTTGATCAGAAAAACCGCTATACTGTGAAATATTATTACAATTTAAAATGCATGTTATTTTTTTAAATATGTTTTAAAATGTCATTTATTCCTGTGATGGCAAATCTGAATTTTCAGCATCATCACACCAGTCTTTAATCACATGATCCTTCGGAAATCATTGTAATATGCTGATTTTGCTGCTCAGGAAACGCTTGTTGTTATTATCAATGTTGCCAAAAACATGTGTATGGAACTATTTTTTAAATGATTCTTTATTGAACAAAGTTCAAAGACTGCATATATTTAAAAATGTAGAAGTATTTACTTGAATGCACCCTTGCTAAATACAAGTATTCATTTCTTTTTAAAAAAATCTTACCGACCACAAACTCTGACAACAGAAATAGATAGTCTGACTGCATTTTCCCTTTCCAGAGAGAAAATCAGTATTAAACAAGGTCCCACTTTATATTAAGTGGCCTTAACTACTATGTACTTACATTTAAATTTATAATTTGGTACAATGCACTTATTGTGTACATACATGCTTTTACATTGTACTTATATTTAAAAAAATACCTGCATGTAATTACATCTGTAATTGATTTCTGTAATTACATTTATAATTACACTGTTGACCCATCCCTTACACCTTAACCCAACCTTAATCCTCCCCATACCACCAAACCTGTCCCTAACCTTACCCGTTTCCCACCTCAATAGCAGCAAAAGTGTTTTGCAATACAATAAGTACACTGTACTTATTTTTTTGATGTAAGTACATAGTAGTTAAGGCCACTTAATATAAAGTAGGACCTTAAACAATAACACAATACAAACATCGTAAAATAATATTAAGGCTTCTTGATTTCAGAAACCACTTCTAGGCAAGTATGATCAATACAGCACATATTGTGATCGTTCACTGACGGAGTAAACGTTGACTGACCAGCGAGCATGCTGACCACAGACAGCAGGATCTTCTCTACGCTCTGCACGGGACTCCATCTCTCAGCACTGCTCTCATAGCCCATGGGGTCATCACCAGGAGCGTGCAGGATTGAGATACACACACGGCCATCTGGGTAGACTGCAGAAAACACACCAAACACACATTAAGCAATGTTTATAAAGTTCTGCAATAGTTCTGTTCATTTCTGTTTTCCTTTGTCATCTATCCTCTAGACATCTTTACAGTCTTCATTGCCGGTTGACTGAATACATTTGAATAAACTTTCAATTTGATTATATCAGCATTTTGTACACGACACTCTTTTATGTCGAGGTTGGAAATGAACAGGCTGGTTCAGTTCACTGCATTTAACTACTCTCCCAATTAGCTAAAAAGGCCAAAATTGGATTAAAAACAGTTGAATCAGCAATAACAAACATATGTTAGGATCCTTAAAGGATCAAAAGAACATACTGATTAATCTGCTAAATCAATTCATCAATTAAAGAGTTAGTTCCATGAGCACTGACCCGTGATTGGTTTCCCTTCTAAAGACGCTCAAAGCAATCAAG
This sequence comes from Sinocyclocheilus grahami, assembly GCF_001515645.1. NCBI lineage: Eukaryota > Metazoa > Chordata > Actinopteri > Cypriniformes > Cyprinidae > Sinocyclocheilus > Sinocyclocheilus grahami. The sequence continues at coordinate 1,343,562 of NW_015505213.1, read as the reverse complement.
TAATACTTTGGAAGAGTGAGTGTAAGGGACACAAGTTTATTAACCCTGGACCAGGGCTGAATGAATCCACCCCCACATGGTTTCACGGCTGATGTTATCTCCTCATTCTCTCCACAGCTGAGGACAGTGATCAGAATCTGAGCCGTCCAGCTCTGATAACCGCCTCCAGAGCCCCGGCACCATCAGAGGACTGTAGGCTGGGCTGCTGCTATCTGTGGCCTGCAGGAAGACCTTTATCTGGGCCCACTTCCCTGAACACTGTGTCCACACATCCATCAGCGGGACCAGAGGAAATGCCCCGGCCATAAAGACACTTTAGGACTCCGATTCTTAGTCTACGCATAGTCTTATGTCGAAGGACTATAAATGCATTAGAAAAGTGTTCCTGCTCCAAGAGGCTTTTCTAACACCGCAAATCATAAAGCAGATTGTTTCGCCTGCACAGTGATTGTTAAATAGCCAATATATGCACAGGAAAGCTTATACAATATATTACATGTGAGATCTGTGATTGCATGTTTGTGCCCTACAACTAAAATAAAAACAATTATCAGTAATATTGTGATATAATATTAAAATTTTCATATTTAAAATAAAAGCTGGATTTTCAGCATTGTTACTCAAGTCTTCAGCGTCACATGATCCTTCAGAAATCATTCTAATATGCTGATTTGGTGATCAGGAAACATTTGTTATTATTAATGTTGAAAACTGTTTTTAGTATTTGTTGATGAATAGAATGCTGAAATGTATTATTATTTGATTATTATTATTTATTATACAGCATTTATTTTAAATAAATCTTTGTAAAAAATGTAAAAGCCTTCACTGTCACTTTTAATCAATTTAATAATAATAATTTTTATTTATATAGCGCCTTTCCAAATGTATCCTTAATTAATGTATCCTTGCTGAATGACAAGTATTAAAACGTATTTAGATTATATATACACACACACACACACACATATATATACATATCCAGGGTTAATAAACTTGTGTCCCTTACACTCACTCTTCCAAAGTATTACTTGATTGTATGTATATATATGTACAGTATCTCACTTTTTTTGTAACCTTGGCCAGTTCTGTGCCTTGCCACAATTCTGTCTCTGAGCTCTTCAGGCAGTTCCTTTGACCTCATGATTCTCATTTGCTCTGACATGCACTGTGAGCTGTAAGGTCTTATATAGACAGGTGTGTGGCTTTCCTAATCAAGTCCAATCAGTATAATCAAACACAGCTGGACTCAAATGAAGGTGTAGAACCATCTCAAGGATGATCAGAAAAATGGACAGCACCTGAGTTAAATATATGAGTGTCACACCATGTGATATTTCAGTTTTTCTTTTTTAATAAATCTGCAAAAATGTCAACAATTCTGTGTTTTTCTGTCAATATGGGGTGCTGTGTGTACATTATTGAGGGGAAAAAAATTTACTTACATGATTTTAGCAAATGGCTGCAATATAACAGAGTGAAAAATTTAAGGGCGTCTGAATACTTTCCGTACCCACTGTATATATAAAATATTAAAAATATATAGTGAAACGGCACTATCAATACATGCTGTAAGCAAAACATTATAAAATAAAGGCTGATGAAAACACTGTACAATGAACAATATCTGTTCTCCAATTACTATATTAATAATAATAATTTCTAAATAGGAATATTTTGCAATAAATAACTGCATCAAGAAACATTCAATTAAATTGATAAATCTAATTAATTAAAGTACATCATAGTGATCTAACATTCATGCATATTTATTTTTTGCTATTGCTATTATTTTTAATGATTGGTTGTATTATTTTTTTATGTAAAGCACTTTGAATGACCATTGTGTATGAAATGTGCTGTATTAAAGTCACTAAAGCTCACATACACTGTGTGAATGCTGTATGTGTGTAATACCCACTGTTCGGATGAAACATGTCACAGGTGAACTTCATCTTGGGAGGGCTGAGAGGGTAGTCTGAAGGGAAACTGAGGATGGCAGGGAACACACCGCCCTCAAAACATGTGTCCTCTGGTCCCCTAAAACAAGGAAAAATACCAAAAACATTACCATACAACATATTAAATCATTTTATGCATTGTTATGAATCTCTGTGCTGCAACAAAGAGCAAATAAAGAAACAAAGTAATAAAGCATTTCAGTAGTGACCTACAATCCCCCTAAGACGGGGCAATTAGTGGATGTCTGGATAAGCTATTGCTGTATTACCCACAAATCCTAAGCATTTAGCAGAGTTTTATTACAACATTTTTAAAGCACATTAAAGACTTACATCATGATTCACTCCAATCGGTTTTTCAGAATATAATAAAATCTTTAGCGTCAGGAATTAGATGAACCCACATGGGGGTTGCAGAGGAATTTTCTCAGACATGTAAATAACTTCTGCTCAAAGTATATACTGTACCTTGATTATACACAAACTTCAGTCTAACTGCAAATCTTTTGCTATTTATGAGAACCACTGATATATGAGGCCAGTTAAACCATTTACCGCCTTCAGCGTAACAACTAAAACTCAAAAACCCCCCTGTACACTTCATCTTAATCATAAAAACCACACAAAGTCATAAATCACAGAAATCCATCCACCACTGACAGCAGTGGCAGAACTTCATGGAATCATTTTCAAAGGCCCATTTAACATGCAAATCTCTTTCTGTTGACTTACCATATCCAGCGGTCAATCAAACACTGTTTCTATGGGCCGATATTGATCGGTAATCACGATGAGCAGCGCATCAAACGAACACACTTCCGTATCTGTGGAACAGCTGTCAGGGGGTTGCTAGGGACACTGTTCCTTATTTTGCTTGGCACTTGGTTTCACTTAAAAACTTATCGAGCAAAACCACTGATCAAACCACCAGTTTGGTTTACCGGAGGACAGTCTTATCCAAAATCAAAATCAGTGATCATCACTTAATGTCCCCTCTCTGGACAAATGCTAGTGAATGAACAGCTGTGCATGCTATGAATGAAAAGAGGCTCCAGGCAAAAAGGAATTCCAGAACTGTAAAAACTGACATAAAAAATGCCCCTGTAAAAAATCAGTCTTTTTTTTAATTAAAAAGGGTGTTCTATTCATATGTATAAGATAGCATAATATACAGGTTTCGTGTCTTTACAGATAATATTGTGACTTATATCAGTTATAATTGTTCATTATGGTGTCATTTCACAATTGAATTTGCAGCTATATTAAGATATATATAAATATAAAGAGAAAATGCAAGAAACTCTGAAACCACTCAAGTGCTATTACTTGCCTAAATAACAGGACATTTTCCCCTGGCAGACAACAAAATAAGAAAATCTCACTAAATATCACAAAAACCTTGAGTGGGCTCTTTACATACGGGACAGTACATAACCTAGAACACCCTAGCAACCCCACTGCATCACGTCAGCATTTGGGACTACTCATATTTTACTCAGAAATAGTTCAAATGTATTTTATAGTAGGGCTGCACGATAAATCGAAATGGAATCGAGATCGCAATTCGACAGAAGCTGCGATTGTCATGTGTATCTTTCAGTGAAGCACGGTTCTGTGATCAGCAGTAAATCTCCATCCAAAGGCCAGAGGGCGCTCTCGCGCTGAAACTCCAAATACGCCTCGCAGAAGAAACCCAGAAAATGCCTATTGCTGCAGCTGAATAAACAGAAGAACTGCTTTCATTGATTCAACCAACGTGACTAATAAACACACGACTACGGCAATATACGGTTTATCGGAGTTCTTCTTATTATAACTTTCATTAAAATAAAGTATATTTATAATGCAATGCCTTTATCACTGCTTAAATACTATGAAATGTGTTGCGTGTCTTATTCTGTGTAAGAAGCCACATCATCTCACAGAAGGATTTATTTCAAACACTCGACTGACATTATGAAGTGAGTTTGGAGTAAAAATACGTTATTAAATGTGGTATTTTCACATGCTTTCAGATGGAGCAGCATTTACTTCACAGAGCCTTAGTTCACTGAGAAGCTATGCAAACAGCTGTCATTATTGCGAACGATTTCTTCGATTTCATAATCGCGCAATAAAATCGTCTGTCAGTGAACTACGGCTCGGCGTAGTAAATTCTGCTCCATCTGAAAGCACGTGATGATGATTTCCTGCTGATCGCAGAACCGGCATTACTATCAAAATGCGCACGACATTCGATTAATCGTGCAGCCCTATTTTATAGTATCATTTTTATTTTTAGTATATTATTTAGTATAACATGTTATTATCTGTGTCCATTTTAGTATATATATATCTTTTTTTACATTATTATCTGTGTCCAATCTATACACAGATAAACTAAACTGAATAATAATTATAATAATAATAATAATAATAAAAGTTGTATTATTACCCTCCCTGCTGGGTCACACCAGACATGGCAGAGAAAAGCTGCTTGAACTGAATAATTTTAACATCAAGAAACACATTTTCTCACTCACATTGAGCTCTATTTTATGGAAGCTTGTTTCCGCCACATTAAAAAAAAAATGCAATTACCTTATTTAGACACTTTATACCTCTCACTGACTTTTTTGTTGCAATTCTGACGTTGTATATCATAATTCTGAGAACTGAAATATAAACTCAAAATAACTCTGAATGAAGTCAAAATCATGGGATTTTTTTTTTTATTCCTTAGTGGATAAAAAAAAACAGAACAGCGAGATGCAAATTGAGAATTTTGAGGAAAAAGTCATAATTGTGAGACACAAAAAGTCACAATTACCTAAAAAAGTCTGAATTGTGATACATAAACTCAGAATTGTCAGATACAAAAAATAAATAAAAATCTGAACTGTGATTTTTTTTTTTTTTAAATCTGCGGCTGAAACAAATCAAAAATAAATACATTAATAAATACATTAAAGGGGTCCTATTATGCTTTTTCACTTTTTCAACTTTAGTTAGTCGGTAATGTTGCTGTTTGAGCATAAAAAAAGATCTGCAAAGTTACAAAGCTCAAAGTTCAATTCAAAAGGAGATATTTTATTTAACAGAAATCACTTTTCAAAAACTACAACGAACGACTCGTTTGGACTACAACGCACATTTTCCAGGATTTGTGATATCGCCGAATGGGACGAGACCTGACTGAGCTGCACTAGAGAAGGCAACGAGGGTTATCACTATGTTGTAGACACGCTAGCTTTCCCAAGGCAGATGAAAGTAGAGTGGTTACAATCATCTGATTGTGCCAATCACAGCACACACTGGCCCAGCTAACCAATCACAGCACATTTCGTATTTCAGAAGGCGGGCCTTCATTTGATACAGGAACTATTCGAGCCGTTCATGCCAGACTGGGGAGAGAGGTGTTGTAATAATGTAAAACATGAAAAATAATGTGTTTTTCGAACAACCTAGTATGAGAGCCTGTTCTAGTACACCCCCAAAACAAAATCAAGACTTTGTAAAAGAGCATAATAGGACCCCTTTAAAATAAATAAAACAGAAAACAGAATTGTGCAATGAAAACTGAATTCACAGGGGGGAAAAAGTTAGAACTGTGAGATGTAAACTCAGAATTCAGACTTTTTGCAAGAAAAAAAAATCTCAATTATGAGATAAAAAAAGTCACATTTGCCTTATTTATTAATTCCTTGATTAATTTATTAAATCTTGTGGCGGAAATCCGAATCAAAGAAGAGAAAAAACACGAAACAAAATCTTCTTTACAGTCTACGGATAATACTTACATAATCAGAGCCTCCCATTCAAAGAAATTTTCTTCATTTGCAGGCCCTGTAGGGAAGAAACGAGTCTCATTAATTCACTATCTTACTATAAAAATAAATCTGTTCATCTATTATACAGATACAAATGATTTAAGTACAAATCTGATTAAGAATCTACTGTAAAAGCAGGACAATGGAGCAGTTCAGTAAGTGTCCTCATTCTTACCTGCTACAATCCCCTCTGGAGGGTTCAGGGTCAGTTCTGGAAAGAAAGAAATGCGTTGAGCTAACTCTGTATCCATATAATTATGTTCAACAGGAAATATACAGAAGAAAAGACGAGCATTATCACACACTTCCCTGCAGTGGCAGCACTAGAGTAACTTACAGTACGCCAGTAACGTAGAGAAATGAAGTATGAAGGTGAATTGGGAGTTACACGGTGTTTGAGGTTACTTAAGGAGGTTACTGTTCATTTATTAACTGGACCCATTTTAATGATGCATGCTGTCAGCATATGCTGGTGAAGTTCTGGAAGTATCTCCAGCTGCCAAAACAGTGTAAACCCCACCCTTCACAAGCACCAGCACTGCGCTACACTAGTGTTATCAATTATCAATGACATGACTTACGTTTGTACTCAGCCATGAGTCTTTTTAAAGCTGTTCCAGCCATTTTACAGCCCGGGCTGGCTTCTAGAAAGAAGTTGTTTTGGCACGAAGGGTGGCGACGACTGACACGATGAGAAATCTTGTTCTTCCGGGACAAAAGCGAGCAAAGAATGTCGCGCGCAGGAGATTTTCCACTCGACCTTTACTTCCGCAATCCGCCTGACGTCACGTGGCCCTTTGTTCCCCCCCGTTTTTTCCTTTTCACTCAAACTGATATTTCAAGACTTAAAGCAGCTGGGAAAGGAAACGCCCTAAAACTCTCTAAATTACTCGTGCAATATATATTGAATACGTTAACTGTATGCAATATTTCTAATTTGTACTAATTTTGTATTCATTTTTAAAATATGTATTTATTTATTTACTTCTGTTTCCCTTTTCTCTCATTATGTATGCTGTTTGAATTTGTGTTTGTGTGTGTATTGATTAAATATATTTATTTAATATTAATAAAGAGTTTATTTAATATTCAACATGTGTACTTACTGTATTTAGTAGCTCATTCGTTCTTTTTTTTATTTTTTTATATGTATATATTTATTTATTTAACTTTTCTCTCTTTATGTAGGCTATGCTGCTTGAATTCATTGTGTTTAACAGTTATAATGCCTGTTTATTATTTAAAGGAGTTTAATATATATTTTTAATTCAACATTATTATTGTTCGGTTTATTTCGCTTCAAAAAATCTATTATTATTATTTTAGTTCATTCTTTAAAGCAGCTGAAAAAGGGATGCCCTAATACGCTCTAAATTATCTGCACAATATATATTGAATCAATAACTGTATTTAATATTTATCATTTGTAATAATTTAATAATTTTGCATACCTTTTTTAAATATTTATTTATATTTCTCTCTTTATGCATGCTATTTGAAAGCGTTTAATACAGGTTTTTTTAAGTTCAACTTTATTTTTGTAATGTTAAATAAAAATAAATAAAGTGCACTTGCACTTGGTTTCGTACTAGAGTGGAACGGCTTTAGCCCACCTATAGACGCAGAAAGAGCCACAGTGACCTCTAGCGGAAGCGTCGGAGAAGTGCGATTCTGTTTCAATGGCAACCATCACAGAGTTGAAAAGCGGTGAGCTAATACTCATAAACTGTCATAATGCATCATATCGTTGCGCCAACGTTATGATTATTTTGCGTGTTTGTTTAATAACAAATCTTCAGTCATAAGGTTTGTTATTAATGTTGTTAGATGTTTAAACGTAACGTTAACCCTCAAATCTCTCCACTGGCTTGAACTGATGGTAAAACTAATGACATTATTTACCGTCTTTACATTTATTTTGAAAGATGAAGCTCGCGATTATGGTAAGGGGCGTTACATTTCCGACGAGTGCTTGCTGTGTTCGGCCAATCACAATGCACTGGGTCAGCTGGCCAATCAGAGCAGACTGCGGGACTTTGTAGAAAACGAAGCGTTTGAGAGAGACGGGGCATAGAGGACCTACAATAATGTACAGTATTTGAAAAATAATGTGTTTTTTTGAACATTAAAGCATGTCAACGTATTCTGTTACACCAAATAATGATCTTTATAAAAGCATCATATGACCCCTTTAATAATTCACACTGTCAGCATATGTTGGTGAAGTTCTGGAAGTATCTACAGCTGCCAAACTGTTGCTACCAAAAGAGTGTAAAATCCACCGTTCACAAGCACCAGCACTGCACGGCATTAGTGTAATCAAAGACATGACTTACGTTTGTATTCAGCCATGAGTCTTTTTAAAGCTGTTCCAGCCATTTTACAGCCCGGGCTGGCTTCTAGAAAGAAGTTGTTTTGGCACGAAGGGTGGCGACGACTGACACGATGAGAAATCTTGTTCTTCCGGGACAAAAGCGAGCAAAGAATGTCGCGCGCAGGAGATTTTCCACTCGACCTTTACTTCCGCAATCCGCCTGACGTCACGTGGCCCTTTGTTCCCCCCCGTTTTTTCCTTTTCACTCAAACTGATATTTCAAGACTTAAAGCAGCTGGGAAAGGAAACGCCCTAAAACTCTCTAAATTACTCGTGCAATATATATTGAATACGTTAACTGTATGCAATATTTCTAATTTGTAATAATTTTGTATTCATTTTTAAAATATGTATTTATTTATTTACTTCTGTTTCCCTTTTCTCTCATTATGTATGTTGTTTGAATTTGTGTTTGTGTGTGTATTGATTAAATATATTTATTTAATATTAATAAAGAGTTTATTTAATATTCAACATGTGTACTTACTGTATTTAGTAGCTCATTCATTCTTATTCTTTTTTTTTTAAAATATGTATATATTTATTTATTTAACTTTTCTCTCTTTATGTAGGCTATGCTGCTTGAATTCATTGTGTTTAACAGTTATAATGCCTGTTTATTATTTAAAGGAGTTTAATATATATTTTTTAATTCAACATTATTATTGTTCAATTTAAAAAAATTAATTATTATTATTTTAGTTCATTCTTTAAAGCAGCTGAAAAAGGGATGCCCAAATACGCTCTAAATTATTTGCACAATAAATATTGAATAAATATATGTTAACTGTATTTAATATTTATCATTTGTAATAATTTAATAATTTTGCATACCTTTTTAAAATATTTATTTATATTTCTCTCTTTATGCATGCTATTTGAAAGCGTTTAATACGGGTTTTTTTAAGTTCAACTTTATTTTTGTAATGTTAAATAAAAATAAATAAAGTGCACTTGCACTTGGTTTCGTACTAGAGTGGAACGGCTTTAGCCCACCTATAGACGCAGAAAGAGCCACAGTGACCTCTAGCGGAAACGTCGGAGAAGTGCGATTCTGTTTCAATGGCAACCATCACAGAGTTGAAAAGCGGTGAGCTAATACTCATAAACTGTCATAATGCATCATATCGTTGCGCCAACGTTATGATTATTTTGCGTGTTTGTTTAATAACAAATCTTCAGTCATAAGGTTTGTTATTAATGTTGTTAGATGTTTAAACGTAACGTTAACCCTCAAATCTCTCCACTGTTGTGTAGGCTATAAGCTATGCAAGTTAGCTCAACTCACTTTCTGTCTCTGGCTTTTAAAGGGATAGTTCATCCAAAAATGAAGATTCTGTCATCATTTACTCACCCTCATGTCGTTCTCGGCCAATCACAATGCACTGGGTCAGCTGGCCAATCAGAGCAGACTGCGGGACTTTGTAGAAAACGAAGCGTTTGAGAGAGACGGGGCATAGAGGACCTACAATAATGTACAGTATTTGAAAAATAATGTGTTTTTTTGAACATTAAAGCATGTCAACGTATTCTGTTACACCAAATAATGATCTTTATAAAAGCATCATATGACCCCTTTAATAATTCACACTGTCAGCATATGTTGGTGAAGTTCTGGAAGTATCTACAGCTGCCAAACTGTTGCTACCAAAAGAGTGTAAAATCCACCGTTCACAAGCACCAGCACTGCACGGCATTAGTGTAATCAAAGACATGACTTACGTTTGTATTCAGCCATGAGTCTTTTTAAAGCTGTTCCAGCCATTTTACAGCCCGGGCTGGCTTCTAGAAAGAAGTTGTTTTGGCACGAAGGGTGGCGACGACTGACACGATGAGAAATCTTGTTCTTCCGGGACAAAAGCGAGCAAAGAATGTCGCGCGCAGGAGATTTTCCACTCGACCTTTACTTCCGCAATCCGCCTGACGTCACGTGGCCCTTTGTTCCCCCCCGTTTTTTCCTTTTCACTCAAACTGATATTTCAAGACTTAAAGCAGCTGGGAAAGGAAACGCCCTAAAACTCTCTAAATTACTCGTGCAATATATATTGAATACGTTAACTGTATGCAATATTTCTAATTTGTACTAATTTTGTATTCATTTTTAAAATATGTATTTATTTATTTACTTCTGTTTCCCTTTTCTCTCATTATGTATGCTGTTTGAATTTGTGTTTGTGTGTGTATTGATTAAATATATTTATTTAATATTAATAAAGAGTTTATTTAATATTCAACATGTGTACTTACTGTATTTAGTAGCTCATTCGTTCTTTTTTTTATTTTTTTATATGTATATATTTATTTATTTAACTTTTCTCTCTTTATGTAGGCTATGCTGCTTGAATTCATTGTGTTTAACAGTTATAATGCCTGTTTATTATTTAAAGGAGTTTAATATATATTTTTAATTCAACATTATTATTGTTCGGTTTATTTCGCTTCAAAAAATCTATTATTATTATTTTAGTTCATTCTTTAAAGCAGCTGAAAAAGGGATGCCCTAATACGCTCTAAATTATCTGCACAATATATATTGAATCAATAACTGTATTTAATATTTATCATTTGTAATAATTTAATAATTTTGCATACCTTTTTTAAATATTTATTTATATTTCTCTCTTTATGCATGCTATTTGAAAGCGTTTAATACAGGTTTTTTTAAGTTCAACTTTATTTTTGTAATGTTAAATAAAAATAAATAAAGTGCACTTGCACTTGGTTTCGTACTAGAGTGGAACGGCTTTAGCCCACCTATAGACGCAGAAAGAGCCACAGTGACCTCTAGCGGAAGCGTCGGAGAAGTGCGATTCTGTTTCAATGGCAACCATCACAGAGTTGAAAAGCGGTGAGCTAATACTCATAAACTGTCATAATGCATCATATCGTTGCGCCAACGTTATGATTATTTTGCGTGTTTGTTTAATAACAAATCTTCAGTCATAAGGTTTGTTATTAATGTTGTTAGATGTTTAAACGTAACGTTAACCCTCAAATCTCTCCACTGTTGTGTAGGCTATAAGCTATGCAAGTTAGCTCAACTCACTTTCTGTCTCTGGCTTTTAAAGGGATAGTTCATCCAAAATTTATTTAACAGAAATCACTTTTCAACCCTCATGTCGTTCCAAACCTGTATGAGTTGCTTTCTTATGTTGAACACAAAAGAAGATATTTTGAAGATTGCTGGTAATCAAACAGTTGGTGGTTGCCATTGACTTCCATAGTAGGAAAAAAATACTATGGAAGTCAATGGGGACCACCAACTGTTTGATTGTGTTCAACATAAGAAAGCAACTCATACAGGTTTGGAACGACATGAGGGTGAGTAAATGATGACAGAATTTTCATTTTTGGGTGAACTATCCCTTTAAATGCATGATCTGTAGCTTTGCGAGAGACGCTGGAGGCCCGTGGGGTCCTGGGGCAGCTGAAGGCGAGGATCCGGGCTGAGGTGTTCAGCGCGCTGGACGATGAGAGCACGCCGCGGCCGCCGCTGTCCCACGAGAACCTGCTCATCAATGAACTGATCCGAGAATACCTGCAGTTCAACAAGTATCAATATACCGCCTCGGTGCTGACCGCAGGTGAGCAGATGAGGCCTGCAGGAGGACCATACGCACGGTCACTCAGTCTTAGCTCTCGATTGCACCTCACAACTGAACACACATTCAAAAAACAAACTTAAATTGAAAAAAACTATGTATCTCAGAATCAGGTCAGCCTGAAGTTCCCCTAGATCGGGAGTTCGTGGCCAGTGAGCTCAATGTCACAGAAGATTCGAGTGCCAAAGCAGTGTAAGTATGATTTGTAAGTAAAACTTTTATAGAGCACCTTTTTAAAAAGTGTTTACAACGTGCATAATAGAAGACACTGAACATTTATGTACAATACAAGGCACAACAATAAATATGGTCCAGGGTCACTGTGAGGGAACTAACACTTAACCTAATATACTATATCAAATATACTAACAATTATATTATATTGTATTGTATTATATGTGACCCTGGATCACAAACCAAGTCATAAGGGTCAGTTTTTTTTTAAAATTGAGATTCATACATCATATGAAAGCTGAATAAATAAGCTTTCCATTAATGTATGGTTTGTTATGATAGAACAATATTGGGCCGAGATACAACATAGATATAATATTTGAAAATCTGGAATCTGAGGGTGCAAAAAAATCGGAATATTGAGAAAATCGTCTTTAAAGTTGTCCAAAGGAAGTTCTTAGCAATGCATATTACTAATCAAAAATTAAGTTTTCTAGAATTACGGTTGGAAATTTACAAAATATCTTCATGGAACATGATCTTTACTTAATATCCTAATGATTTTTGGCATAAAAGAAAAATCGATAATTTTGTCCCATACCATGTTGGCTATTGCTACAAATATACCTGTGCTACTTATGACTGGATTTGTGGTCCAGGGTCACATATTATTATTCACATATATTATTATTATTATTATATTATATTATGAATATAATATGTGTAATTCAAATAATACATGCATAACATTTTAAATGTAAATATTACATAATTTCATATTTAGCAATGATTACTATCATTTTTCAATATGATAGATTTTTCAAGTGTTGTGTAGCTGTAAAAGAGTAATGTTATAAATGTAGCAGTATAAACTATTTGTTGTTATTTTAATATTTGTATTAATTTATTTTATTTTTCAAGTAAATGTTATTTTATTTTTAAAAATCCTGCAAAAAAAAAAGGTATCTAATATTTGGTGGTGGGGCCAGTAAAAATGTTGGCAAGTCAAATGAATTAGAAGGATTTAAAAATTGTTCAGCTGTGACATAAACAAACAAACAAACAAACACACACATGCATAGGGAAGAAGAAAAAAATAGAGATTAAATAGAAATTAAAAATGAATAAGAAAATAAAATGCATAAAAAGTAACTGGAAAGAAGAAAATTCAATTACGGAAAAGCACTACTAAACAAGAGTGCAATTAGTGTGATACTTTCTCAAAGTGTTAATTTGAGTCAACTGCTCGTAGGCTGTCTGGCTGAGAGATATACAGCTTGGGTCCATAAGTGATTTAGAGCTGACTTGTTACTTTCAGCCTCACTTTAACTACAACCAGCAAGGAATGTTGATGCAATACCATAAAGACATTAAAAATGTAATAAAAGGGTCTTAAATCCATTCTGTGAGACACAAGTAGACAGTGAAGTGATTTAAGTGCTGAATGTGATTCCTCGGTCTAGTACAAAGAAGCATTCTTTCTGCTGCATTCGTAACTCATTGTAAGTGTTTGATAGAACACTACTCCAATAGTCGAGTCTAGATGTAACTACTACATGAATGAGTTTCTTGCTCATTGCATTATCTATTCTAAACCTCTGTTCATTGCATATTAAAAGAACAGTTCAACCAAAAAACAACAATCTGTCATCGTTTACTCAGCTTTGACCATTTTTTAATTGTCAAACATAAAAAGAGATATTTGGAAGAATGTCCAAGAAGCTCTTTTGACCAGGGGCTTTCAAGCTTGATTTTTGGTTAACCATTCCTTTATTCTTTTTGTATTGCTCTGTCTTGCTGTTTTAGGCCATTGTTGTATGGATTGCTCCATCATTTCCTTAGCAGTAAGGAAGAGCACAAAGGAAAACTCTTCCTAAGAGGCTCAGCAACAGTGCCTTCACAAGAACCTCGTGGCCATCGTAATGCAGAGTCATAAAACTGAGGTAAGAGAGGGCTTGAGTTTGACTTTGTTTTCACATATTGATTTAATGTGAAGATTAACAAGTGTAATTTTTAGTTTCATAAGCCTGAGAAACGTTGCATCCCATTCAGCTGTTTCTGTTGTTTCCAGCTCCGCAGTCATCAAGAACCAACACACAAGAGGAAGTCATATGATCACAATTAAAATAATTTGCCATTAAAGAGGCCAAAATATTCTGTCCAGCTTACTCCGGTTGTAGATGTTGAATGTATTATATTTTTGACTTTTAGTAATAGTTTTATGAATAAAACCATTGTGATTGATTGTTCAGTTTAGCTTCTCAGCTGTACAAACAATGCAGCATTTTGCAATATATTCGTATTCCTCATATATTAAATTTAATTTGACATCCAGTTAACTGATTTTGAATCTGATGTTTGTTATACACAATATTAAATTGACTTTTGCTGTAAAATAACAGCAGCCTTATTTTTTTGTACACCCATTTTTTATTGTTTTTGTTCTATTTTTAACTAATATCAACAATGATGAAGCATGTAAATTGTGGTAATTTATGCAGTCTGAATTGAAAACGTTAAAGGAACACTCCACTATTTTTGAAAATAGGCTCATTTTCCAACTCCCCTAGAGTTAAACAGTTGAGTTTTACCGTTTTCGAATCCATTCAGCCGATCTCCGGGTCTGGCGGTAGCACTTTTAGCTGTAGCTTAGCATAGATCATTGAATCTGATTAGACCGTTAGCATCTCGCTCAAAAATGACCAAAGAGTTTCTATATTTTTCCTATTTAAAACCTGACTCTTCTGTAGTTACATCGTGCACTACGACGATGAAAAGTTGTGATTTTCTAGGCCGATATGGCTAGGAACTATACTCTCATTCCGGTATGAATAAAACCATTGTGATTGATTGTTCAGTTTAGCTTCTCAGCTGTACAAACAATGCAGCATTTTGCAATATATTCGTATTCCTCATATATTAAATTTAATTTGACATCCAGTTAACTGATTTTGAATCTGATGTTTGTTATACACAATATTAAATTGACTTTTGCTGTAAAATAACAGCAGCCTTATTTTTTTGTACACCCATTTTTTATTGTTTTTGTTCTATTTTTAACTAATATCAACAATGATGAAGCATGTAAATTGTGGTAATTTATGCAGTCTGAATTGAAAACGTTAAAGGAACACTCCACTATTTTTGAAAATAGGCTCATTTTCCAACTCCCCTAGAGTTAAACAGTTGAGTTTTACCGTTTTCGAATCCATTCAGCCGATCTCCGGGTCTGGCGGTAGCACTTTTAGCTGTAGCTTAGCATAGATCATTGAATCTGATTAGACCGTTAGCATCTCGCTCAAAAATGACCAAAGAGTTTCTATATTTTTCCTATTTAAAACCTGACTCTTCTGTAGTTACATCGTGCACTACGACGATGAAAAGTTGTGTGTTTCTAGGCCGATATGGCTAGGAACTATACTCTCATTCCGGCATAATAATCAAGGAACTTTGCTGCCGTACCATGGGTGCAGCAGGCGCAATGGTATTACGCAGCGCCTGAAAATAGTCCCCAGCTAGGTATCTTCTAAACTAAGCCTATTTTCGGGAAGTCGTGGCCTAATGGTTAGAGAGTCGTAACCCAAGGTTGCAGGTTCGAGTCTCGAGCAGGGATTGTAGGTGGGGGGAGTGAATGTACAGCGCTCTCTCCCACCTTCAATACCACGACTGAGGTGCCTTTGAGCAAGGCACCGAACCCCCAACTGCTCCCCGGGCGCAGAAGCATAAAAGGCTGCCCACTGCTCCGGGTGTGTGTTCACGGTGTGTGTGTGTTCACTGCTGTGTGTGTGCACTTTGGATAGGATAAATGCAGAGCACTAATTCCGAGTATGGGTCACCATACTTGGCCACATGTCACGTCACTTTAAAACTTTTCAGGCGCTGCATAATATCATTGCGCCTTGCTGCACCCATGGTGTGCAAATAGTGGAGTGTTCCTTTAAACATATTTTAAGATAAGTGCTTTTATTGTTCATTTTAAATGGCACAATTTCCAAAACAAGCCTGGATTGTTGGCTAGCTTCTAAAATGAGTCTTCCTGGTCCTTGAACTTTGAATTTGGAACATTCTTTCTTTTGATTGGTTTTCATCCTTCACTTTCTTATCATCTTGCCAAAGCCAGCCTGTCTAGAAATGACATTTGAACTACTGTTTCTTACTTAAGCTGTTCTCACTTCCAACTTCAAACTGTATAATAATGAATTCATACAGAAGAATAAGACATGTTATAATCATTCTTTCTTTAATTTCTTAAGTGCTTCTCATTGAGAATCTCAGTTGTGTCATTATATGTTTGGTTTTCTTTCACCTTAAAGCAGCAAAGCTCACAAACACTGTAAACCTCATCCATTGCCAAGTTCTTCAAATGTCCTAATTTTCCTTAAAAGGTAAGTCACTTCATACTCACTCAATACTTCATTTGATTTGTTTAGCTTTTCGCTCTCAATATTATCACAGATCAAGGGTAATAAAGCAGTTTGTTGAAAGGTTGATGTTGAAGTTTTCCCAGAGCATTATCAGGAAATATTTTCTTTTAGTAAAAGGTTATCATCTACAGATAGAACATGTGAAACAATTTGAATAAATATGAGCAGACAAATATTTGCTTGCTCTCCTGCTGCTAAGCTGGAACCACGTTCCACCGAGGACAAATATATCCAAACATATATGTGACACTGGGGCACAAAAGCAGTCTTAAGTCGCTGGGGTATATTTGTAGCATTAGCCAAAAATACATTGTATGGGTCGAAATTACTGATTTTTCTTTTATGCCAAAAATCATTAGGATATTAAGTAAAGATCATGTTCCATAAAGATATTTTGCTACTGTAAATGTATCAAAACATAATTTTTGATTAGTAATATGCATTGCTAAGAACTTCATTTGGACAACTTTAAAGGCGATTTTCTCAGTATTTAGATTTTTTGAGTCTTGCACCCTCAGATTCCAGATTTTCAAATAGTTGTATCTCGGCCAAATATTGTCATATCCTAACAAACCATACATCAATGGAAAGCTTATTTATTCAGCTTTGAGATGATGTATACATCTCAATTTAAGAAAATTGACCCTTATGACTGGTTTTGTGGTTCAGGGTCACATATGACCCTCTAAAATAGTGTGTACTTATGCATGTACTCAGGATTTTTATGAGAACTGAATGTGCACATAGATAAATTATAGATAACAAACACTTTGTTCTTCTTTAGTAATGTTTTAACTCAGTATACATGTAATTTCCTGTTTTTGAATGTCCATGACTAAGTAAAGCCACAGCAAAATTGCTGTGCTTGTGACACTGTAAGTGGATTCATATGCACCTTGTAGTGAGATTTTGTCTAGTAAGGTGATGATGTTCTTTTACTAATGTAGGCAAATCTTAATGCACCAGTTACTCTGAACGGCTTCAGTACACTACAAATTAGTTTTTGGATGAGTCTCAGGAGACTATCTACCCCGAACAGCCTGTGCTTCACTCGGCTTTAATCTAGCACATATTTCCCATTCCCTCCTTCTGTTCTCCTTCAGACACACTGTCAGGACTAATTCCCGAGATACTGCTCTTCCACTAAGAGAACAACTAAGTATTCAGACATAGGACTTTGCTTTGAAGCCAAACTCAGGTCCAAATAGGAGTATTATAATTCCTTTATTACATTTGATTGTTTTTCACTTACTGAAAATAAAGAACGGTTCACCCAGAACTAAAAAGGGATGTTTACCAGACTATTGTCACTGAATTATTCTGTGCATTGAAAGTCAATGGTGTACAAAAAATAAAAAGACCATAAGACTTTCATTTCAAGTCACATGGACTATTTTTATGGTTTTATGGACAGTTTTGTCATTTAATCACTTTCGTTGTACAGAAAAAAGCAGCTTGTGCATATATCAAAATATCTTCTTTTGTTGTCAAATAATGCCATAAATTTTATTTTGATAAAAGAAAAAGTTGCAATGCAATGCACACAATAAATAATATGTCCTTAAAAAGTTATAATCACATGTGATGGATATGAACTTCTGTGAATAGGTTTCACTTGCAAAAACCATAAATAAATAAAAAAAATTGCATATAATGTGATGTTAAGCCATTTACAGTTCTTCGCTGTATAAACGGACAGAAATTGGTATAGGATTTACTTTAAAACAGTTATCACTTTTCATTATTTCACAAATTTTGAAGTAGAAAGAGTGAAATTCTATTTTCTTGTGTCATTATTTACATCTTTGATTTTTTTACAGTGTATAAGGTAATTTACAGTTACCAATTAACAGGCGTTTTACTGTTTTTATGTAATATTATAAACACTTTTAGAGTGCATGATGATAAAAAGGTGCACTGCTTATTTGCAAGACATTTTAGTAAAAAATATAACATCATCATTTTTATTATGATCACAAGTTCAGACAAGATTTGATATAGCCTGTCAACTGTGTTCAGTATTAGTGTCTCTGTCTATACAAACTACAAAATTCTCTATAGTACGAAGTAGCAAACTATTAAACAAATATTTATGTTCCTATTTCTACAGCACCATACAGCATGTGCAGGTGCAATACCTCACATTCCTTAATTGGTGTTAGTCTTTGCCGGAATGAAAGTCTGCAGCTATTTCGAAGTTTATTGTTGGTGAGTAAACAGTCGAAAGATATCCCAATGAATGCCTATATGTCTTAACAATGACACTGCTGTTGCACCATATTTAGTCACTCGGTCCAAGTCTTTCGGTGTTCCCTTCTAAACACAGAATACAGCCGAGATTCCAGGCAGACCCCATTGTCCTTATATGGCACAACAGAGACCCGGTTAGGCCGTGCATCTCTGCCTCTCTCTCGCAACCTCTCACTTTCACTCTCACTGTACACCCCCATCCTCCATCCGCCTCCAAGACACTCTCTACCTCCCTTCCTTCCCTTTCGCACATCCAGGAGAGCTTGATGCTGACCAGTGACAGAGGCGCTTCTTTCCTTGCAGGCTTTGTTTTCTCCCCATCTCTCTTTTGGACCGCAGCAAGGCCTCAGAACATACCAGCTACGGTCCTGTTCCCTGGAAACATCACAGACTTGATTTACGGAATGCAATCGGAGGTTGTCCTTATATAGGAAGTTCCATTAGATAGCAGGAGCCCGTTGTGGGAATGGAGGGGACGGAATGTGATGTGCGTAACGATAAGGGTCCCAAAAAGGATCTCAGGGGATTCGCCTCGTCCAGATGTAGTGTATGGCATGTAGTCTAGGGGATCTCCCTTTGCTCGCTTGGGCTCTTTCTGTTTCTTTCCTCTGTTCTGCGTATTCCTTGATATTCCTAGTTCCCGTTCACTTTCACTGCATGGAAGAGAGCAGTGTGAACATACTGCGAAACATCTCCTTCTGTGTTTCACGCAAGAAATAACTTCACAGTTTTGGAATGACACGGGCATCTAAAAATAATGACAGAATTTTCATTTTTGGTTGAACTGTAACTCTAAATCTGACATTTTTCCATATTCCAGATTCTGCGACAAATGTTTGTGTTCGGCTACTAAAACGGTCTGAAAATCCATCATAAAAACACGAATGACTGCATATTTAAAACTATGATCATGTAAATAAGAAGTGGAATAATCATAAATCATTTCAAAATATTGTATAAATATGATTTAAATCATGTTAAATCAATTTCCTCAGTAATCATGTCATTTCCTACAACAAAAAAAACTTTGTACGTAATAATTTTTTGCCAATTTTTTTTCCAACAGTATAAAGAGCATGTTTGAAATATGACACTCGGTGTGAAAAAGAAAAAAAAACAGGGGCTACTAAAACGGTCTGAAAATCCATCATAAAAACACGAATGACTGCATATTTAAAACTATGATCATGTATATAAGAAGTGGAATAATCATAAATCATTTCAAAATATTGTATAAATATGATTTAAATCATGTTAAATCAATTTCCTCAGTAATCATGTCATTTCCTACAACAAAAAAACTTTGTACGTAATAATTTTTTGCCAATTTTTTTTCCAACAGTATAAAGAGCATGTTTGAAATATGACACTCGGTGTGAAAAAGAAAAAAAAACAGGAAAAAAAATCACCTGTGAGCATCCCCCCCCAAATAAAACAGTGATTGCATCAAATTATAAAGATTTGTGTTTAGGATATATTAGACATGCTTAATTGTGCAATAAGAAAAAATAAAATGCTAGATATGAAATTAGCCAAAGCAAGTCGTGGCTACTGTCAACTGACTCTTTAAGCAAAAACTAACAATTATAAAATATGAGAGGAGCTGTGCAGTAATGAATTCCTGTTCACTTTCATTTTCCACTTTTATCATAACTGTCTTCTGTCTGAGAACGCAGCACTCGCTGTAATTAGCTGTATTCTTGCAGCATTTAAGTGTTTCACACATGGTGTTGAAACAGAACATTTAAAAGGATGCTCGCGAGGAGACTGTTCTGAACGGTCAAAGCTCGCTGACCAATCACATCGCAGATCGACTGTTCGGCCCCGCCTACTGATCCGCATCTCCGTTTAAATGATGTTCTCAGGCTTTTCTGTCTAATTTGGACTGTTCGTCTTTGGAGTACCTCGCTGTCACAGGACTCTCCAAACCCTAACTTTCCAAGTTTTCGTCAGCCTTGTGAGTATACCTCCATATTATTATTATAATTATTTGAAGTATTACTGTTTTAGTTGTGGGCTCACGGAGGCTTTCAGCTATGTAAATCGTTGTGAATGCATACCAATAAGTTGATTATTCAGTGCAGAGTTGTGTGAGGAAAACTAATCTTTCACTGAATATTGAAACTTGAAGCTGTCAACATTCATTTGCTTTGAAAGATGTTTTTGACAGTTATTTTATGTTGCCATTAAAGTGATATTTCGCAAAAAAGGGATATGGAAATTCTGTAAACATTTAGCCTATTCACCCTCATGTTATTCCAAATGTTTATATTTCTTACGTGAAACATAAAAAGACATCAGGATGTTAGTGTCTTCAGTCACCATTCGCTTTCATTGCATCTGTTTTCCATGCAGTAAAAGTGAATGGTGACTGTCATTCTGTCATCTGTGCTCCACTGGAGAAAGAACTTCTATGAGTTTGGAACAGCATGAGGATGAGTAAACTATGACAGAATTATTCTTTTTTAATTAACAGAATTAAATTATAACTTTGAGCAAAGACTTTCAACAAATCAGGCATCTCTAACCTTCTAGTCAAAACATCGTGATAGAGTATCTCATGAGATGTTAAGATAGAAAGCATGTCTTTTCATCTGCCCTTTCACGCAAAAGCTTGACTTCAGCAGAGTCTGTCATAGGAAATGGTTGAGAAAAGTGCGTAAAATGAGAGAAGCAGTGAGCCTGACAAACCAAAGAGTTTCCTGTTCTCCAAATATGGTTGTCAAATGCCGTTTCTGCTGAACGTTGTGGTGAACAGCAGACAGTGTCAACTGACTGTCCTCTCATTTCCCATTGTAGTGATGACATGCACAGACAACTAAGCATAGACAATAGTGTGAGAAAGTCTAGAAAAAATATATCAAGATGAAGTAAAATGTAGGGGAAGTAGGCTAGTCATTCAATTCAGTACATAGTATGTTGTCATTTATCCATTTATACTTGATCAGTAGCATGAACATTCTTAAGACGTATTCTGCAGTCATACAGCTGAAAAACTTAACCTCATGTCCTTCTAAACCTTTTCGACCTTTTCTTTCCTGTGCAGTTTAATAGAGAATAATCTGGCAACATTTTAATAAAGTGCCAAGCTTTAAAAAGAATGCAAAAGCACCATACGTACAATATTATAAATGTGGCCCATGCAACTCAATTTCCCAATTTTACAATGCAAGATCTTTGTGTGGCTGAAATTAAACTTTTGTGTTCCACAGAAAAACAAACTGGGTTTAGAACTGCGTGCAAGTGAATCAATAATATCTGAATTTTCATTTCTGTGTGAATTAGCTGTGTAAATCTAACTATTTGAATACTTTGGAGAAATTTCTGACAGCTTTTTCAGAATATCTTTCGTAGTGAAGGTAAAAGGTGTGTGCATGAGGCAGAAGTTAGGTTTAATCAGGCTTGGCAGAAAAAGGAAGTTTAACAGTTTTATTGGTAATATTAGTAGAGTTTTTACCAGTTTACTTGGAGCTTCAGTAGTGAATTAGTTTATCCGTGTTTTTGACTTTAGCACACTTGTGGTCTATCTTTAGGCTGCTTACCTGATTGTTCCTCTAATGATTTAACACAATTCTGCATCACCTGACAGACTCCTGCTGGAACTCTTCTTTATTTCTTAAAACCAGTAGCTGGCCTAATATCTAACCGTTTAATCCAGTCTTATCATGGATTCAACATGTTTTGGTCATTAATGGCAAAATTATGTTTAATGAGACTGATCTAGGAAGCATTATATTCAGTATAGATTGTCATTGCAACAGCTTTAAAGCTTGAGCTGTTGACCTTGTATGAACGTCCATCTAAATAAAACTGTTAATAGAAGAAACTGAAATGACACAGCTGCTCATGAGAAAAAGTAAACCATATGGTTGGAATGAGAAAAGGATGAGGAGGAGTAGAGAAGAGAGGAGAAAACCTTTCACAGGACCAGAGGTCACAAAAATCCATCCGCACAACACATGGTCACATGATCTTCTGGGCTTTAGGCCCACTTGAACACAGGCCAAGGCTCATTCGTGCTACCTTTTACTTCTATCATGTTAAAAAAGCAGAATTTCTTTTAAATAAAACATAGCCTCAACTTTTTAGGTTGGATTTTGGACAGTACATTTGGAGTGAAACTGCTGATCCATAAAAACCTCTGTGAAAGCTCAATGATCTTCAAGTGCTGAAATGAAAGGACTTCCCAAAGAACATGCTGTGAATCTGTGTACAGGACACAGGAAATTCCCTCATTTAATTAAATCAGCTTATCATAGAAAAACTTTGTTTGTTTGTCTCGCCCCCAAACGATTATAGGCCATTTAAATGACCATTTTCCATCCGTTGTGTTTTCGACTGGCGATTTTGTCGTCATTTGGACAAAATAATGCAGATTCCTAACGTTGGTAAAAAAAAAAAGAAAAAAAAGAAGAGCATTTACAGATTCACGTCTAAGAAACGCCCAATATTTTATACTTTCAGAATGTGTCAGCATGTTAAATTCATCTAGTCTTCTTTCTACAACACAGACTCTGAAGAAACACAAAATATATTAAGGCAGAAAACAACAAGAAGTTTTAGTTATTCTCCATTGTCGCATGAGCAAGTGCAACACTTTGGTTTTAGATAATATGCAACTTTTTGCAAAAAAAGTAAAAGAGTATTACTTTGGTGCTGGTTGTCACTAAGAAGCTGACTGTCCTGCCTGCTAGGTAAAATTTTATAATTTAGAACAAAATTTTGCAGTTTATTTTTTAAAAATGAACTTGAGTATGTGGAAAAAATATTTTCCTGTTTTTGCTGAGCCATTATTAGACCATACACTGTGAATGTACAAACAATGGATAGTTATAAATGTCAGAGGAAATTGGTTCATATCTAAGGCGTAGCTTTGGAATTGCTTCCCCAAATTACTTTTAAAGCTCAGTGGCTGCATGAAGCTGCACCTGCTGTTTGCCAACTCTACTGTACTTGAAAATACTTGTGTAAACTTCCCTATATCAGCCCACCAGAGGAAGGGAAGGGTGGGGGAAAGTGGCAGGAAAATAAGACCCTCTCCATCCTCTGACTTTCCCTGCCTAATGTTATAATTTTGGAGTAAACTGCGAGTCTGGCTGGAGGCATACTATTCCCTATAAGGGCTTTGTTTGGGAGTTCACTTGCTTCTGCTGTTTAGGTCGACAGAGCGTCCACTGACTTGAAGGCAGCCTTATATGGTCATCACAGCACGGGACCACAGCTGAGCTCCAAAAGAAACAAGAAAAACAGCATTTGCTGTGGAGATTATCACATAATTATATATGTTTAGCCCATCGGGATGTTACGTACAGTTTTTGGCCAGACTGAGTGGTTGATGATCAATACTGATAACATTATTTTATATTTCCCAAGTGTTTTTCTTACCCTTTCATCTAAATAGGTGATAATAGTGGTGCCCCCGTGACCTCTGCAATGTTTGTTAAGGAACATTTTGGATTGATTGGCGACCTCTGCAAAAGCTACACTGTAGTGTTAGTGAATTCCAACCAGAACCAAAATTCATCCATGAATGATGATGTTGGATGATGTTGCATATTGCATTGATAGGCCTTGAATATTGTGGGAGACCCCAATGTGTGTGTGTGTCTGTGTGTATGTGTGTGCATGTTTATGTGGTTTATGAGGACACAAATTTGTATAATAACATGGGTATGACATAGGTATTACAACGAGAAGGGGATTTATGAGGACATTTTCAGTGTCCCTGTAAATCAAAAGGCTTATAAATAATTCAGAATTAGTTTTTTTGAAAATCTAAAAATGCACAAAGTTTCCTGTAAGGGGTAGGTTTAGGGGTAGGGTTGGTGTAGGGCAATAGAAAATACGGTTTGTACAGTATAAAAACCATTACGCCTATGGAGAGTCCCCATAAACCATAAAAACAAACCTGTGTGTGTGTGTGTGTGTGTGTGTGTGTTTTTAAGACCCCAATCGTAATTGACTTTTTTTAAAGGAATTAAGTAAGTAAAGGGTTTAAATGGATTTAGAGAAATAATGAGAAAGAGAGAAGAACAGTAAAAAGACAAAAATAATATTTTTTTAAATGGGTCATATGATGCGATTAAAATTTTTCCTTTCTCTTTGAAGTGATACAAGCTCTTGGTGCATAAAGAAGATCTGTAAAGTTGCAAAGACTAAAGTCTCAAATCCAAAGAGATATTCTTTATAAAAGTTAAGAGTCAACCACGCCTACCTAAAACGGCTCGTTCTAACACCCCCCCCCACATATCTACGTCACGATGTGGGAAGATTTGCATAACGCCGCCCAAATGTTCACGCAAAGAAAGAAAGCGTAACTTTTATTCTCGCTGTAGTATTGTTGCTGCCGCCATGTCGTGAAGACGCTGTGTGTTTCGTTGTGAAAGCGAAACTACTTTGTTTGGCCTTCCAAAAGTGAACGATATCTGCTTCGTCATGCCTGGAGCTGATCCGTGCTGGTCGCTGAGGAAATACATCAACTTTGTGTTGTGGATCGCCGGGTCAGCTTTCACCGTGGATGAAGCGGAGTCCAGCCCGGGGTCGTCACATGTGGTGGCCGCGCCATTCTCTAGCCCGCCGCTTAAACTGCATAAACACATTTCATTACACCAAATACACCAAATAATGTTATTTTTAGCATCATATAACCCCTTTAAAGTAATTTGTTTGAAATGTTTGAAATCTTTTATTTTAAAATATGCACCTGTTCAATTTTATTTGTATGCCGAATATGTTGAAAATTCAATTTTTGTAAATTAATTTAGTTGAAATGTTTGCAAATTATATTTTTATTTTAAAATATGTATCAATTCAATCTTATTTGTATGCCTAATATGTAAAAAAAAATGCAAATTCTTGTCCCGTCACATTCAGTTCTGTATTAAATGGATCATGTAAATGACAGCATATATTTTCCGATTCAAAATGACGAAATTTGAGTTAATTACGTCTTACCTTGCACTCTACTGAAGCACTGTGGTGAAATTCACGCCCGGTTTCTGTGAACAGTAAAGCCTCGCCTTCTTTAAGTTGATTGGCCATTTCAATAACTAACTTTAAGAATAATGAAGGCAATAATTTGACCATCAGAAATGTAAAAAACAAAAGTCAAATAAAAAATGTAAAAAAAATTGTCAAATACCAAATATTTTGGGGACAATGTGGCCATTCCTAATTGTTTGGGGAGACCTCAATGGTGTTACAGCCCTGCCTTGAATAGTTTTCCACCTTTAACACCTTGTATTTAATTAAAGTCTATTGCACAGATCCAATATTGTGGCCAATAATGTTTAAAATTATTATTTGTATTGCTGTAGGGTCATACAAGTCAGAGAATTTTGTTTACAAAAAACATTGTTTAAAAACCTGTTTTTCTCTTGAATTCTAGTTGTCGTAACCCAGCACCAAGATGACGAAAAAGACCCTGAGTGAGGACGAGAAATTCCTTTACACGGACAAAGACTTCATTAACAGCCCTGTCGCCCAGGCAGATTGGTCAGCCAAAAAGCTGGTATGGATCCCATCTGAAAAACATGGTTTTGAGTCGGCCAGCATCAAAGAGGAACGTGGCGATGAGGTACTGGTGGAGCTGGTGGACAATGGAAAGAAAATCACAGTCAACAAGGATGACATCCAGAAGATGAACCCACCCAAATTCAGTAAGGTGGAGGATATGGCAGAACTGACCTGCCTGAATGAAGCATCTGTTCTCCATAACCTGAGGGAAAGATACTTCTCTGGACTCATCTATGTGAGTATGCCATAGTGCGTTTAAATGATATTTTAAATAAATTAATGCTTAATAAATTATAACAAGTATGCACTTTACACAGCTGAATTAGACTTAACGACATGTGACTCATTTGACTCTTGATTTCTTCAAAAATATTAAAATGCATCATCTCTTCTACGATGATGAGCATATTTTTAATTTCTGAATTAAAAGTGTCAAGGTGATACAACTGTGCAGATATCATAAAAGACTGATTGAAAGGAAGAAATACTTAATACAAGCAGAAGCAGTTTTTTTAATTAGTAATTTAATATAAGAAAAAGACACTTAAAAAATGTCCATTTAAAAATGTGTGGTGCAAAAATGTTATCATATTTAATAATTCATATTTTGATATTTTTTAAATAATAATAATAATAGTAATAATAACGTTTTTTTTTTTGTACCCTCACATGTATTCAAATTGTAAGAAAAACATGTTATGCTTTACTTGATTACACTATGACATTTTTAAAAGTCATTAAACTTAAACTTTTGTTGAAAATGGTATAAATGTTTTTCAAAATCAAATGAAACTAACATAAATAGAAAGTGCATTATTAAGAATTTTATATATTTCATATAACTTTTCTTAGTCTTTATCTTGGACACTCTTATTTGTCTTTGACCCCCTGTTGATAATACTATTGCATAACATAGTGCATAACATATTATTATCAGCAAATGTAGAACATTTATTAATAACTCATTGTGGCCAAACTAATGCAAAAAGAAAAATGCACTGACACGTTTTAGGTTAAAATGGCAATCATGATTTACAAGCGCTAAAGCTTAAGAAAGAGGAACTATACATTTCCCAAGGGTGAGGGGTTATATAACTTCCACAGGCCTCCAAACTATGTTTGCACTCTGGTAACAAACCATTAGTTAACTACATTTTTGCTTTGAGTCTTCCATATGGAATATGCATCACCTCAGCTTTCAAATATTTTGAGTTATAATATACAGACTCAAACCAAACTTCCTTAAATGTATATTTTACGACACATTGTACGGCTCGTTACTGTGCTGCCATGTCTCCTTGTTGTGCTTTACTTGATGGATTCATAACACTTCATATACAGTGGAAAACCAAGATGTTATCTTTCTTCAGACATACTCCGGGCTGTTTTGCGTGGTGGTGAACCCCTATAAAATGCTTCCAATCTACTCTGAGAAGATCATTGACATGTACAAAGGCAAAAAGCGCCACGAGGTACCTCCCCATATCTACTCCATCACGGACAACGCTTACAGGAACATGATGCAAGGTGAGGCCTGGCCTGCTGGACGTTGACACATTCTCTTCTCTTTACAAGATCTCAATGTTTGGATTTCACAATAGCCATTGTTTTCGAAACTTCAAACTCAAGTGCATCCCAAAGGCATTTTTATTTTACTAATTGGCAACAGAACAGTGTAGGATCTCCATTTACCAATGTGCTCTTTGAATGTCATTCGTGTTTGTTGAAATGAAGTGTGACAGCTCATATTTCCAGGTCAGTCAGTGGTGTGAGGAACGCATGCACACATGTGTCAGCAGGTCACACATCTAATGCCATTTTAACACTTTTAAACTTTCAAACGATTTAAAAAAAGCTGCTGTTACCCACAGAAGTTTGAAGCTGTATTATAGAGTGAAATAAGGTGCTAAATGAAAAGAAGAATATCCGCAAGATGTTTTACACCTCAAGAAGTTGTTGTTGCTAATGAACTTGTTAAAGGGGTCATATGATGCAAATTTTTCCTTTCTCTTTGGAGTGTTACAAGCTCTTGGTGCATAAAGAAGATCTGTAAAGTTGCAAACACTAAAGTCTCAAAACCAAAGAGATATTCTTTATAAAAGTTAAGAGTTAACCACTCCTACCTAAAACGGCTCGTTCTAACACGCCCCCATGTCTACGTAACAATCTGGGAAGATTTGCATAACGCCTCCCAAATGTTCACGCAAAGAAAGAAGGTGTAACCTTTATTCTCACTGTAGTATTGTTTACGCTGCAGCCATGTCGTGAAGATGCTGTGTGCTTCGTTGTGAATGTGAAACTACTTTGTTTGTTCTTCCAAAAGAGGACGATATCCGCTTCGTCATGCCTAGAGCTGATCTGTGCTGGTCGCTGAGGGAATACATCAACTTTCACCGTGGATGGAGCGGAGTTCAGCCCGCCTCAGCTCACTCTATCCCGGCCTCAGTGCACGCTAAGCCGGGGCTTCCCCTCATGCTAGGCCGCTGTGTTTTTCGTTGCCACTGATGATTCAAACTTGAGTTTTGAGCAGAGTAGCACTTGTTGTTTGTCATTTCTCTGATCACAAATGCAGACAGAGTTTTATGTTTACGCGGCGCGATGCAATGCAACGCAACGCATAAAAAGACAGTATAAGTCATTGTAATCAGTAATTATATCCCCACTGGATGCAACAAATGCCTCGTTTGTAATGGGTTTTAATGTTTATGTCTCGTCGCTCCGGCCGGGACACGGCATCAACAGTATGGTAAGGGACATAACATTTCCGTCTCACGCTTGAGGTATTCGGCCAATTGCAACGCACTGGATAGCTGGCCAATCACAGCACACCTCGCTTTTTCAGACCGATGAGCTTTGTAAAAATCGACGCGTTTCAAAAAGGCGGGGCATAGAGGAGAAACAATAATGTACAGTATGTGGAAAATAATGTGTTTTTTGAACTTTAAACCGCATAAACACATTTCATTACACCAAATACACCAAATAATTTTATTTTTAGCAGCATCATATGACCCCTTTAATACATCAAGGCTTACCAAAACAAAGTGATTGGGTTAATTTTTTTCACGTTTCCTTGGTTGGTAGATGCGCCAGGGACCTGATTATAGCACTTAAAACTTGGAAAAGACCGATTTTCATGATATGTCACCTTTAATGAACTGGAGTCAGATGAAAAAAAGATAAGTGAACAAAACCTCTCTGCAATGTTTGCAATGGAATATCTCAGAAACTGTTATCTTATGTGAAACTTGCAAAAATTGCTTTCAAAAAGCAGAAGCAGGAAGATGCATTGTCACGCTGTTCCTCAAGAGTAATTCTGCTAAGTTCACTTCTCATTAAACTGTTTACATTAGACAAGGGCCTAACAATCATGCTCAAACCCTGTAAATTCATGCAGATCATTGCACAGTTATGTTGTGTTCACAGTGAGACTCATTTCCTGCTGTATGAGGACTGATGATAACAGTTTCTTGTTCATAGCACAAAATTAGTCCAGTTGTAACACCACATGACAAGACATCTTTAACATGTTTCGATGGATTCCTACAGTAGCTATATCCTGTTGCAGCTGATGACGAGTAAAAATTCAGCATGATCAGCCATGAGCGTCAGTATTCACATTCCTGCTCAGGCTTACACTGATCTCTCTTTGAAGTCCAGCAAGCTTCACATGCTTGGCCGAGTGGTGTAGCCTTGTCATAATCTGAAACATCAGAATCCCATATGGGATGGAATAGAAAGGAATTATTTATGATAGTGCTGGGCGGTTTGGCCAAAAATTTTAATCACGTTTTTTTTTTTTTTTTAAAAGGGGTCCTATTATGCTCTTTTACGAAGTCTTGATTTTGTTTTGGGAATGTACTAGAACAGGCTCTCATACTAGGTTGTTCGAAAAACACATTATTTTTCACATATTTTACATTATTACAACACCTCTCTCCCCAGTCTGGCATGAACGGCTCGAATAGTTCCTGTATCAAATGAAGGCCCGCCTTCTGAAATACGAAATGTGCTGTGATTGGTTAGCTGGGCCAGTGTGTGCTGTGATTGGCACCCCTCGGCACCTGGTCGGGAAATGTCACGTCCCTTAGCATAGCCGCCTGCGAGCTTCAGTGTAAATATTGCGTCAAAATCAAATAAATTTGAGCGCGATTTAAACCCGGATGATTGTGACCAATCTAAGTTTGTCTGCCTTGGGAAAGCTAACATGTCTCCGACATAGTGATAACACTCGTTGCCTTCTCTAGTGCAGCTCAGTCAGGTCTCGTCCCATTCGTCGATATTTGAAATGTGCGTTGTAGTCCAAACGTGTAGTTCGTTGTAGTTTTTGAAAAGTGATTTCTGTTAAATAAAATATCTCCTTTTTAAGTGGACTTTGAGCTTTGTAACTTTGCAGATCTTTTTTAATGCTCAAACAGCAACATTACCGACTAACTAAAGTTGAAAAAGTGAAAAAGCATAATAGGACCCCTTTAAGGATTCTGTAGGTTTCACGGTTTGTCCTTGACTGTGCCTTTATATGAATCAGATTGCATGAAACTGTTGCAGAACCACTGAATTTCAATAACGATCCAAACAAACATGCTACATTATAGTATGAGCAGTTTTTAATGTAAATTAGATTATATAATTTCAAAATTTAAAGCAAATCAGAATAGTCTGACCTTAGCTTTGTGAAATTATGCTAAATAAGACATATCTGCACAAAACAAAAACAGCCAAGGGGCTGCATGCGAATGCAAATTCACTCTCTGACAGCAGGTGGCGCTTAAGGCCAGGAAAAACTGTGTGAGAACATGATGTGTAGTGTGAGAGAGGCATGGCTTTGTCGGACATAGCAACGGTAACTAAGGAGGGTAGATTTTTGCAAAGGGTCAATTCACGACACTGTCTGCTTAGCCACTGTATGCCGTTTTTTTTTTAATTCATACCGTGTGTAATTCAAACCGGTTTACCGTTTGAACCGGTATATCACCCATCACTAATTTATGATAATAAATGTATTGGATTTGAATCTATAGATTCATTGTTGTATATAACTTTTTACTAGCTGGGATAAAACAATAGGCTACCTGCGCATCTTGCTTTTCATCAAACTTTCTGGCTGAGGTACAGTTTCCCCATTGGTGTGTTTAGATGTGGTATTCTGTGTTCTGAATGCCTCGATTTGTGCCTTAATTAGGAAGAAACAAGGGAACAGACTTTATGTTGTATGTGGAAACCTGCCCAACTTAAGTCATATCCAAAATGAGCAATAGTCATTCATTGTGTTTACAACAGAAGACGTTCTATAGTACTTGAGCAGAACCAGCAAGCTCACATTCAGCTGATTTGCTGGTTGGACGTTCGCCCAGCCTCCAGGATCATAGATAAGAACCAAGCTCTAGCCTGTTTGAATTTGAAGTATAAATTCATTGACTTAGAATTGTTCAGAGAGGATCATATTTTGTTTGACTTAATCAAATACTTCTTTAATAAATTATCCAGTAATATATGTTTTTTTTATTTCAATTTCGCTTTCTGAACAATCATTGGTGTACAGTTAGGATTAAAAAACCTTAAATGGAGCCAAGATCATCTGAGAAGGTTTTCTAATTTTAGCAGCATGAATCAATGATTATCCCATTGCTGAACTCAGTAAGAATTGTGTTGCATCTCCCAAGAGAAGAGTGGAGTCAATTTATTTTTCAGCAAATCAAATTGCTGCACTGAAAATCAAAGATTATTAGATTATGTGCATTATTGGATGCTGTAATAACAATGGTATTCATCATAGACCAGTCGAGAACTTTCCCTCTTAGGCTTTAAAGCAGCCCTTATGTATTTCATGATGTTCAAAAACGACATGGTCTTGCAGTTTCCATAAGCACCAGCCTAACAGTTTCCTTGGGCTGTTGTAATGTCTGTCATTTCTTTCTATAGATCGAGAGGACCAGTCTATTCTTTGCACGTGAGTTCTTTTCATTGTTTTATTTGCATCGCTGAAATAACTGCTTTTAATCAAACAAGTATCCCTGCTGTATCTCAATTGTAAAGTGTCCTTGAGTTATGGGAAGACACTATATAAATTAAACGTATTAGTATTATTAAAGTACTTCTTCTCAAACAGGACTTCCAGTGGGCTGCAGAATGACTTAAAAGTGTTTAACTTTGTTAAATACATAAATTTAAAAAATACATAAAATCAAACCTCATTTCATAACATAAATCACATTTCATATACACTACCGCTCAAAAGTTTGGGATCAGTAAGACTTGTAATGTTTTTATAAAGAAATCTCTTCTGCTCACCAAGGCTGCATTTATTTGATCAAAAATACAGAAATCTTGCAAAATGTTATTACAATATAATAACAGTAAACGTAATTTATTCCTGTGATGCAAAGCTGAATTTTCAGCATCATTACTCCAGTCTTCAGTGTCACATGATCCTTCTGAAATAATTATAATATGCTGATTTATTATTAGTGCTGGAAACTGTTGTGCTGCTTAATATTTTTTTGGAACCTCTGATACTTTTTTTCAGGATTCTTTGATGAATAAAAAGATAAAAAGAAGAGCATTTATTTAAAATAGAAATCTTTTCTAACAATATACACTATACTGTTCAAAAGTTTTGGGGGTCATTAATTTTTTATTCTTTCTTTTATTGAAAGAAATTAAAACTTTTCTTCAGCAATGATGTGTTAAATTGATAAGAAGTGATAGCAAAGATTTATATTATATTTTGAGTGAATGTTGTTCTTTTTAACTTTTTATTCATCAAAGAATCCTGAAAAAGTATCGCCGTTTAAAAATATATATATATTTGGCAGCACAACTGTTGCCAACATTGATAATTCTAATAATAAATCAGCATATTAGAATGATTTCTTAAGGATTATGTGACACTGAAGACTGGAGTAATGGCTGGTGGAAATTCAGCTTTGCATCACAGAAATAAATTATATTTTAAAGTATATTAAAATAGAAACCATTATTTTATATTGTAATAACATTTTGCAAGATTGCTGTTTTTTTCTGTATTTTTGATCAAATAAATGCAGCCTTGGTGAGCATAAGAGACTTCTTTTAAAAAACATTACAAGTCTTACTGATCCCAAACTTTTGAGCGGTAGTGTACATAAACCACAATCATATTTCTCCCCCTCAACAACTTATAATATTGTTCTAATTGAAGAACATATAATTCTTGAAATTTCTGCAATCACAAAATGAATAATGGTTAATTAAATATATAAATACTCCCGGTTTCTTTTAATTAAAAAAATGTTTGAAAACAACCACCGTTGTCACCAAAATGTCATGAAGCTGAAATATCTTATCCCTTACGAAAATTAACCATGGTTTTACTACAAAAAAAACCAAAAAAAAAAAAACATGCTTACTGTAGTTAAACAATGGTAACAACAAATGAACCATGGTTTTGCTACACTAACCATGGAACTTCTACTAGTACATGTTTTTCTAAAAGTCTTCAGCAGTGGGAAGGGAACAAGGCAGATGAACCCCAAGGGTCATGTCTCCTCAGAGTCGGCCTACTCACAGGAAATGTGCCCCCTGTCCTGATTCTAAATCCAGATCAAGCATGTTGGCTTCATTTATGCTTGTTTTTGAGTCATTACTGGGGCATTTGGTTTGCATCTGTGCAGGCCCCATAACAAAACATGGTCTGTCCTGAAAAAAAAACATGCAAAAATAGCTGTTGCTCTACTGAAAAGACATAAACTGATGTTCACGGGTGATATCATTGTTCTACATATGTGTGATAATAAAACAGCTGTGAAATATGAGGATGTTAAAATAAAATGGTGTTGATTCGATGTGTCAGTGTGGGAGGCACCCATAGATACTGTCTGCAAACTTCCTCTGAGTGTGGAATAGGAAATGGAAGCCATTTAAACTGCTCTAGGGTAACTGTTGCTTGGGCACAGAATTCTCTAATGACATCAGGATGTTTCCACTTGGCCCAACGCTCTCATGGAGACACTTTTTTTTTGAGGCTGTCTCAAAGAGTCTTTTGGAGATTGAGAATGACCACCCAAAGAGTATTATTAAAAACGTACTGTTAAACTGTTAAAAACACATGGATTGTTAAAAACCACTGATCTGAGGCCTCTGTGAAAAACCCACATGTGTTTTCCCATACCTCTTATCCATCGCGGTGTATGGAAATAGTCCAGTACGTCAATCACCATTTGGCAACAGTTACCATAACCATCATGAATTTTACCTTACTGTATCATAAATGGTCAAAAACTGTGGTTCTACAAACAATGCAGCATAAAGTGCCCCATAAAATGGCTTTATTTGTGTTGTGTTGAGTGAACTGATCTGAGGGCATCCTGCTCCTGCCAAAGAACCAGCCCTTGGGCTGCAGCAGGGCCTGTGGATCCCAGACTCAGTTTTCCTAATATGGAAATGTTAGCTTGTCAGAATGAAGGTTCAGTCATATCTCTTTCCTATCATAGAAGGCAATAGTGCACTGTAACCCCTTATAACAAGGTCAAATATAGATGACAGTTAAAAAAATCAATCAAAAGTAACAGTAAAGACTTAAACTGTTACAAAAAATATATATATTTAAAATAAAACTATCACAATTTCCACAAAAATATTAAGCAGCACAAATGTTGTCAACCTTAATTATAAGAAACATTTCTTGAGCAGCAAATCAGCATATTAGAATGATTTATGAAGAACCATGTGACACTGAAGACTGGAGTAATGATGCTGAAAATTCAGCTTTGCATCACAGGAATAAATTACATTTCAAAGACAGCAGTGTACTTATCACAATATTGCTTTTTTACTGTGTTTTTTTAAATAAATGCAGCCTTGGTGAACATAAGATCTTATTTCAAATGAATTTTCTCCTGATGATTTATAATTTTCTTGGTATCTCTGTTCATGTGTTTTGTATTCACGGCCATTACTTTTCCTCTGTTGATGGTCATAAATATGGTGGACAAGCTGAAAAAATACATGACCTTCTTTACACAGCAAATATAGTGTCAAGACATGTACTGATTTTTATGACATTAACACAGAACCAAAACCTAATCTCACTTAAAACTGTAATACTGTTCTTTTGATACCTTGCAAAAACTGGTATTTTGATCATAGGTATTATAGAATAAAAGAACACAGTTTTGTCATTCACTGTTGCTTTCATCCTAGTGGTGAATCAGGTGCTGGGAAGACAGAAAACACCAAGAAAGTCATCCAGTATTTGGCTGTAGTGGCCTCGTCCCACAAAGGCAAGAAAGACACAAGCGCTGTAAGTACAAACAGTCTGAAAAACTCTTTCTGTCTTCTTCTCAAGCCAGTTCTTATGGGTTCAGTCATCAGTATTTGCCCTTGCTTTGACCCCATTCTTTTAAATCAGAGTCTGACATTCTGAATCCTTTCGTAATTACTAAAGTAATGATGTGCAAAGGTCAAACTGTGAACAGATAAGAACACTCCTTTAAGGCTTTAATGTTTGATATCATATCCTATTTATCACAAGATTATGCTGGCTCTTGTACTGGCTCTTATTTTGCCTGATACCGAAATATGTTTTGATTATATGCTGCTGAGCCATTTGCATCTCAAGGAAATCAAGACTTCTGCATATGCTAAAGGAAAACCAGTGAATACAACAGAATGCTCTTAGTTAACACTTATCTAATGACAATTTCCTTAATGAATTTCCTCAAATAGCAACATACAGGACAACAGTTTGCCTATGTGAGTAAAAAGGATTGTGCAAAACTCCTTCTTGTGTGGGTTTGAGAGTTTGCATGCTTGAGTTTCACACTGAGAGTGACATTAGACAAGTCTTACATGGAGGGACCCTCTAAACAAACCACCCATATGGCTACTGTTTAAATACATGTGCCAAAGAGCTCCAGTGTTCGCATGATGTTTATGAGATCAAGATTATGCCGTTAGGTCACGTGTGTCCCATTCCCCCATCTGAGATGTGGTTAACTTTTTCTTTGCCAGAGCAGATGCCTGGCATTGAAACGGTCTGTCTGAGCACAGTGTGTGTGTGCATGCCAACGTATAGCCTTTTGAATTGTTGATCTTATATCCTTTCTCATTTTTCCTTGATCACTTATTAATCTACCACAGGTTAATGTGCATCATCTGTCAAGCTCATATGTGTGTGCATTAGGAATAAAAATACCATCTCAGTGTAGATCTGTGCTAATGTGTACTTACGAGGTACGAGTAATGCAAAAGTAACGTAACGCATTACTTTCCATAAAAAGTAACTAAGTAACGTAATTAGTTACTTTTTTATGAAGTAACGCAATATTGTAATGCATTACTTTTAAAAGTAACTTTCCCCAACACTGGGTACGACACATGAGATATGCAATGCAACGAAAATATATGCACACATTATAGCTGGTTTTAGGACATTTTATGCATAACTGCCATGCATATGAGCTTTAAAGGTATGCCCATAATAGTTATGTTCTTGGTTCCTAAAGTAGTTTCGTTACACTTGAATGCACTACTTTGAAATGTACTAAACACTTCTTCTGATATCCTTTTTATCATGTAAGAATAATGTATTTATTTGGGCTCTGAAAAGTTCAAGGTTGAAATTATTGGTGTTTTTTTCTTTAGGTGAAACTTAAATAAGGTGAATTGCATGTGAATGAGAGAGAACATCAGAGTATGTGAGTGGAGTGAATCGACAGGTATTTTCAATCGAGCTCCACTCTGGGTTTTTTTATTTCACTCTTGTTGTTCGCGTTTGCACCCAATTATTTTTCCTACAGTATTCTCTCATTATGTTTTCTAACTTCATGAACATTAATCTAAAACGATGGTCCATTAGCATGATTGTATGTGTGTTTGAAAGTTTTATTAGACTACTGATCTGGAAGATTAGACTTCAGTTTAACGTAAAAGGAACACTTGTGGTACATTTACACAACAGTTGATGCATTAAAACGGAAAAAGTTTTACCTTTGCATTTTTGGATTTTTTTGTTTGTTTGTATAATTGCCATCTGTACACAAAAACATTCACACACATCCATGAAAATGCTGTATTATGTACGCCAAGCCAGTAGTTGTAGATTCACTTTGTAAAGAAACACAATGTGTCTGTGTTTCAAAACTTAGCATTTTTTAGGCCCCCAAAATGAATAACCAAAATGCATAAAAAGTTTTACAGTTTTAGTTGAAAACAATGTTGTGTAAACGACCCCTTAGCCCACACTTTAAAGTCCCCTACACGGCACCATTCGTCATGAATTTTACTAAACATTTTTCATTTTTGTCTTTTCCATCTTTCTTTTCTTTTGAGTGCTTTATAGTCTATCAAATTTGTTTAAAACACATTGATTTCTTGCTGACATGTAATTGCACTATGGGTTATTTTTTAACTTGTTATATTTGCTATAGAGCGCAAGAGAAAACACTAATGTTTTGAGTTCAAATATAACGCAACTCCGCTGCACGTTCCTCTTCCACTCCACACCACTCACATACTCTGACTGGCACTGCATAGACCAATGAAGCTGTCATCTGTTAGCTGATATGCTTTGCCCTGAGACCACTGACAGAAGCTGTCAGATTCAGCCAAGTGCTTTATAAATGTTGATACAGTCTACCAACACTGTCCTCTTTCTTCCCAACAATCTCTCTGTCAACAGTCTCTCTGTCTCCATCATTCTAAATGTCACTTCTTCTCCTTCTTCTCTAGTTTACTTTATTTTTCTTTGTCAGTGTCTGAAGCTATCAGCGATCTTCTTTCCTTCTCAGCGGCAAGCTGTCTCTGGTAGATATCTTCTTTTTCTAGATTTTTTTCTTTTTTGAAGCTCAGTAAGAAAGTAATTAAAAGTTTGTGTCACGGTTGAAACCTTTTTCTGCCTCTTTAAGTCTAAAAAAGACAATCGAATTATGTGGTCAAATGACACCAGAGGCTTTGTGATGCAAAGGCAGCGTGATGCTCTCTAAGGACTCTGTGTTTCATCCCACTGAGTAACTTTTATCTTCTAATGTGAACGCTTGAAGATCTATTACTGAGATCCATTTCATGAACCCCATTAATATGTCCTTTCTCTACATGCTTAGTATGACCTCAACCAATGCTCTTGATATCCTTGTATAAGGTGGACATGCTTGGCAGGGCTTCTCATTGCATAAGACTTGGCAGCGAATAGAACAGCATTATTTTGATCTAAGGGGATTATGCCCATCTAAATGTACATGACCTAATTTTTTGTGCACTGTTTAAGGTACGTGAATCTTAAGTACCTGAAGCACACATGTTAAGAAATAATTTGTGGCTAAATGTATTACATTTCACAATTTTGTCCTGCCAAACATTTATAATTAAAAAGTTGCATTGTATACTCTAAAGGAGGGCCTTTTGTTAGTTGTCTTCTGATTTTATTAAAAAAAAATTCCAATCTTCTGGAATGTCCCATTCTCCTTTTTTCTTCCTTGAAATGTTTTCTATGGAATGATTCTCATTACTTTCCAACCCTGGTACTGTAGGGTGAGCTGGAAAAGCAACTACTGCAGGCCAATCCAATTCTAGAGGCCTTTGGCAATGCCAAGACCATCAAGAATGACAACTCTTCCCGATTTGTAAGTTTGCGAATGCTGTATGATAGCAGATTTTACCCCGATCAACCAAGACTGTAATTAATTAATGGTTTCAAAATCATTTCTTCACAGGGAAAATTCATCCGCATTAACTTTGATGTGACAGGTTTCATAGTTGGAGCCAACATAGAGACCTGTATCCTTGATGACTCGTATAAGCCAAATACAGATGCAGATCAATCTCACATCCTGAATTAATACACAATTAGAATATCAATTTAAATATGTTATCTCTGCCAAGTTTCTCCTTAATGTCCAAATCACTTCAGATCTGTTGGAGAAATCTCGTTGTATCAGACAAGCAAAAACTGAAAGAGCTTTCCACATCTTCTACTACATGGTAGCTGGAGCACAGGACAAATTACGCGGTAAGTGGAGACACTTCAATATGTGAAAACATATTGGCATATGGGGACAGTTTTTCATGGATATATACCTAATCACAGACACATATTCTTGCATAAACTGTACTGTTGTTGGGATATGTCGTGTGATTTTTATTCTCTATTGGCAGAGGAGCTTTTGCTTGAAAACTTCAACAATTACCGTTTCCTCTCGGCTGGCCATGTCCAGATTACAGGCAACCAGGATGATGAAATGTATGAAGAAACCATGGAGGCCATGGATATCATGGGCTTCACTGTTGAAGAAAGAACGGGTATTAAACGCAGTGAAAAATACACATGGTGTCCTTAAAACAAGAGACATTTTCTACTTATTAAGAATTTAGTAAGATAATTCTGAGAAACTGTATTTATTTTTGTCAGATGTCCTCAAAGTTGTCTCAACTGTGCTTCAGTTGGGCAACATTGAGTTCAAGAAAGAGAGGAACCAGGAACAGGCTACCATGCCAGACAACACAGGTCAGAAACATTGGGGAAAATGCCCAATTAAAGACTTCTCAGGCTAATATAAATCAATAAATGACTGCTGAAATGTGTGTCTCATTCTCAGCTGCCCAGAAAGTTTGCCATCTCCAAGGCGTTAATGTGACAGACTTCACAAGAGCCATTCTGACGCCACGTATTAAAGTGGGTCGTGAGGTTGTGCAGAAGGCCCAAACCAAAGAACAGGTGAAGAGAGTGTATAGTTTTGCTGCAATTGTAAAGATGTGGAACTTGTGTAATGTCGCTCAGATCTGTGATGAAACTGGAAATCCCCTGCGTGATTGTCATTACGGAAGTATGTACAGTATTAACAATAATATACTTTTTCCCTTATAGGCTGATTTTGCCATTGAAGCTTTAGCTAAAGCCATGTATGAACGTTTGTTCCGTTGGATCCTTCTAAGAGTTAATAAGGCACTGGACAAGACGAAACGTCAGGGTGCCTCATTCCTTGGGATCTTGGACATTGCTGGCTTTGAGATCTTTGAGGTTTGAAAAAAACAAAAGAAAATAATTACATTTGGTAAAAAAAAAACTTAACTATTAAGGCTAATGGCATATACTGTTTTTCTCCTTCAGGACAATTCCTTTGAGCAGCTCTGCATCAACTACACCAACGAGAGGCTTCAGCAGCTGTTCAACCACACCATGTTCATCCTGGAGCAGGAGGAGTACCAGCGTGAAGGCATCGAATGGAACTTTATTGACTTTGGGCTGGATTTGCAACCTTGCATCGAGCTTATTGAAAGGCCGGTAAGTTTGAGTGTGTGTAGAAAATGATTCTTGCTCTGTGTAATTGCTGTAATAAGCACACTTTTGATGGAAGTCTTACGTTGAAGTAATGATTTCTTATTGTTACAGAATGTAATGTCACTCACTTTACTGAAACTCCTCCACAGAACAATCCTCCAGGCATCCTGGCTCTGTTGGATGAAGAGTGTTGGTTTCCAAAGGCAACAGATGTCTCCTTCGTGGAGAAACTTTGCAACACTCATGTTAATCATACTAAGTTTGCTAAACCTAAGCAACTGAAGGACAAGACGGAATTCTCTGTGCTTCACTATGCTGGACGGGTGAGTTCAGACTTAAAGTAAAGATTTATTTATTGATTTACATCTAGAAAGTATTGTGATCCAGGCAATAATAACCCAAGAAATACAGACTCTGGGGCATATTCAGAACTCAGAGCAGGCCTGCAAGATACTGTAGGGAATTGTGTTGTGACAATAATGTCCAGCTTGCATTTTGTAGCGATTGTTAAAAAAATGCAGACGTGCACAGTTCTTTCTTAGTGAATTTTTCACTCTGTATTAAATATCATGACCCCAACCTAACCTTTCTCAATTAGGTGGACTACAATGCCATAGCTTGGCTGACCAAGAACATGGACCCCTTAAATGACAATGTTACAGCACTGCTCAATAATTCCTCCAGTCCATTTGTGCAAGATCTGTGGAAGGATGGTCAGTATCAGCTATACATGCTTCTCATATCTCATACACTATCCACCAGTCAGCTGCGACCACTGAATGGATGTTAATAATTGGTGTCACAGAAACATGATCTACATGTTTTTTGTTTTGGTTAATCAAAGCACAGTATGGCATCAAAAGTGTAATTGAGATAAAAATAATTGCTGACATCTATATTCTTTTTTATTTCTCAGCTGACCGTGTGGTTGGATTGGAAACCATTGCCAAAATGTCAGACAGCCTCGCACCTGGTGCCTCTAAGACGAAGAAGGGCATGTTCCGTACTGTGGGCCAGCTTTACAAAGAGTCTTTGGCCAAACTAATGACCACACTGCACAACACGCAGCCAAACTTTGTCCGTTGCATTATCCCTAACCATGAGAAACGGGTACGTCACTGCTGCATACCATGTTAAAATTGGTGGTACCAATGCTGTTTGGTCATAGGGTTAATTTTCAGTCTAGTTTTGTATCTGTCTATATGCACGTTGAAGGTACTTTTTTCACCTTCAGGCAGGAAAGTTGGATGCCCACCTGGTGCTTGAACAGTTGAGATGTAATGGTGTGCTAGAGGGCATTCGTATCTGCCGCCAAGGATTCCCTAACAGAATTGTCTTCCAAGAGTTCAGACAGCGGTGGGTAGCTTTATTATTTTAGATAGAGCTTTTCATTTAGTGAGACTAACTGTATTATTGTCTTATACAAGTTAAAAACAGTATAAAAAATCTCCAGAATGACATTGCAAGATTCACAACATTCAAAAAGTAAAAAATACATAGCTACCTGGACTCCACTTTGCAGTTCAATACAAGTGTGATTACATATGTTGTGCTAAATATATTGCATGGTACAGGTTATCAGATGTAATACAGTTCTTTTCATTTTACCGTGACATATAGATATGAGATCTTGGCACCAAGTGCTATTCCAAAGGG
This sequence comes from Sinocyclocheilus grahami, assembly GCF_001515645.1. Taxonomy (NCBI): domain Eukaryota; kingdom Metazoa; phylum Chordata; class Actinopteri; order Cypriniformes; family Cyprinidae; genus Sinocyclocheilus; species Sinocyclocheilus grahami. The sequence continues at coordinate 1,301,543 of NW_015505213.1, read as the reverse complement.
CTTCATGGATGGCAAGCAGGCCTGCTGTCTGATGGTAAAATGTTATCCAATTAAATCTTATAATAAAATTTTTTTTTCTTGAGTCAGGAAGTTTCAGATAGAGAACAAAGCCAAGATACCTGCAGCACATCTAACAATTACATTTGCAAGTCACATTTTTATATAGTCTCAACAATGATTTCATCATCACGTTTTACTCCTCTTTTCTTCATGGAATTTTCCCAGTATTCTTGCCAGAGTTATTTCATTACTCTGCTAACTTGTATCTAATTGTGGCATCTATTCATACCAAATCATCTCTGTAGATCAAGCACCTGGACCTGGACCCAAACCTGTACCGTATTGGTCAGAGCAAAATCTTCTTCCGCACAGGAGTCCTGGCCCAGCTTGAAGAGGAGCGTGACTTGAAGATCACAGTCATTATCATTGCCTTCCAGGCACAGGCCAGGGGATTCCTAGCTAGAAAGTGGGTAGAGTTTAGAAATACAGTATTTTTCAAAATGGTCATTTGCAATTTGAGTTATTCTTATTTAAAACTCTGTGCAGGGCCTTTGCTAAGAGGCAGCAACAGCTAACAGCTATGAAGGTGATCCAGAGGAACTGCGCTGCTTATCTGAAACTCAGGAACTGGCAGTGGTGGAGACTCTTCACCAAGGTGAAACATTTCTTATCTTCTAAATTTCTAATTTTCCTGTTACTGGTTGAATATGGTGCAAAAATTTGGTTTCTTAGTAATATGTTAAAGGGTATTCATCTAAACATGTTTCCACCAATGCCCACAGGTGAAGCCTCTCCTCCAGGTGACACGCCAAGAAGAGGAGATGGGTCTGAAGGAGGAGGAGCTCCAAAGAGCCAAAGAATCTGCACAAAAATCTGAGACAGAGCTAAAAGATGTTTCACTGAAACATGCACAGGTATGTCGAAACCCTGACTTTGTCCTCTTGTGTTTAATAGCAATTAATCATACACTGATTATATGATATGATCCTTTCATCTGTAGCTTATGGATGAAAGGAACCAGCTCCAGGAGAAGCTGCAGGCTGAGACAGAGCTCTACGCAGAGGCGGAGGAAATGAGAGTACGGTTAGCTACCAAAAAACAAGAACTCGAGGAGATCTTGCATGAGATGGAGGCCAGGTTGGAGGAGGAGGAGGATCGTGGTGCAGCCTTACAACTGGAAAAGAAGAAAATGCATGATCAGATCAAAGTAGGTTTTCATTTATTGGTTTTCATTCACAGGCAACAAGCACTTGTTCAAATTCAGTCCTTAGATATCTTTAAATGCTTCTATTTAGTCCATGGCTGTCTCTTGTCTCTAAAATAATGTTCTAAGGATCTTGAGGAACATCTTGAGGAGGAAGAAGATGCTCGTCAGAAGTTGCAACTGGAGAAGGTTACCTGTGATGCCAAGATCAAGAAGCTAGAGGATGATATCCTGATGATAGAGGACCAAAACAACAAATTACAGAAGGTTAATTTTAACAAATTAGATTTGTTCTTCTTGTTTTAAGAGGACATATTTTGGTGGCAATTGAAGTGTTCAATTTTAAGTACTCTATTTGCAGGAGAGGAAGATTCTAGAAGAAAGGGTAGCAGACTTTAGCTCAAACCTTGCTGAAGAAGAAGAAAAATCCAAAAACCTGACAAAGCTAAAGAATAAGCATGAGTCAATGATCTCAGAACTGGAGGGTTTGTCCATTATTTACTTTTGATGCATGATGACAATGTTTGTCTGGAAATAAATCACATTGATGTCTAATTCACTGAATTAAGTTATAAGTGATAATATTTTTTATATAATCTGTAGTGCGCTTGAAGAAAGAGGAAAAGACTCGACAGGAGCTGGAAAAGGCCAAGAGAAAGTTGGAGGGTGAATCAAATGACCTTCAGGAGCAGGTTGCTGACCTTCAAGCTCAGATTGCTGATCTGAAAGCCCAGCTAGCTAAAAAAGAGGAGGAACTTCAGGCCACACTGGCACGGTATACAGATCTTTCATTTAAAATGCATGATTTTTTTGTATATTATTTCGTATGAAGATACTTTCATGCATACTTCACACAGAAACCTACAGTAACCTTTGTAATCCCTTTGTGCTTCTGTTTCAGATTGGAGGAGGAGACAGCTCAGAAAAACAATGCACTGAAGAAGATCAGAGAGCTGGAGGGACACATCTCAGATCTTCAGGAAGATCTAGAATCAGAGCGGGCTGCCCGGAATAAGGCTGAAAAAACCAAGAGAGACTTGGGAGAAGAGCTTGAAGCCCTCAAATCAGAGCTGGAGGACACACTGGACACCACAGCCACTCAGCAGGAGCTCAGGTGTGTGTAGATACAAAGATCTGCATTTTAATCTGGCATGCATTGTATTGATTTTACTAGGCTTTACTAGACACCATTGACCTGATTGTCAGGATGCACATTTTTTAGGGCCAAACGTGAGCAGGAGGTGACTCTTTTGAAGAAAGCCATGGAGGAGGAGAGCCGTGTCCATGAGGCCCAAGTGCAGGAGATGAGACAGAAACATACCCAAGCTTTGGAGGAGCTTACAGAGCAACTGGAGCAGTCTAAGAGGGTAGGCAACCATATCAAATATCAATGTTATTTCTGTTCATATGTTTGCATTCTGAAGAACTCCTAGTGCTAATGTAAAACATCTATGAAATGCTTCTTAGGTAAAGTCAAACCTGGAGAAAGCCAAGCAAGCTCTGGAGAAGGAAACATCAGAACTCCACGTGGAGATCCGTTCTCTTACTCAGAGCAAACAGGATGTGGAACACAAGAGGAAGAAAGTGGAAGGACAGCTTGCTGACCTGCAGTCTCGTTTCAATGACAGCGAGAGGCAGAAAGCCGAGCTGGGAGATCGGGTCTCTAAAATCACTGTGAGTGATGGCAGAGCATGTATTATTAGATATATTTATGTCACTTTTGGTAGAACCTACAGTAAAAACATGTTTGTTACGTCAAACATCTTGTGTATTTAACGTGTTTCTTGCTCTGGCAGGTGGAACTAGAGAGTGTTACCAACCTTCTTAATGAAGCAGAGGGGAAGAACATCAAACTTAGCAAGGATGTGGCTAGCTTAACCTCTCAAGTGCAAGATACACAGGTATGTGCAATGTTATGTAGTGTTCTTTGATTTATAGCTTCAAAGCAGAAGCATAATTTAGCAGCATGAACAGGATTTGAGTTGTTGGCTGACTTGCATTTTGACATTTTTAGGAGTTGCTGGCTGAAGAGACAAGACAAAAGCTCCAGTTCTCCACCAAACTACGTCAAATGGAGGATGACCGTAATGCCCTTCAGGAGCAGCTTGAGGAGGAAGCAGAAGCAAAGAGGAATGTGGAGAGGCACGTTTCGACACTGAACATTCAGGTAAGGTTAACAATAAGATGAATAATCAATGGTCTTGCTCCATTAAAGCCTCAATATTTACAGCTGGAATATCCCTTGTGTCCACAGCTCGCTGACTTCAAAAAGAAGCTGGATGAGGTGTCAGGTAACGTAGAACTTTTAGAAGAAGGTAAGAAGCGGCTGCAGAGAGACCTGGAGGCGGTCAATACTCAGTTTGAGGAGAAGACAGCAGCCTATGACAAGCTTGAGAAGACCAAGAACAGACTGCAACAGGAGCTTGAGGACACGCTGATGGATTTAGACAACCAGAGACAGCTGGTGTCCAACCTTGAGAAGAAACAGAAGAAGTTTGATCAGGTTTCTGATTACTTCTCAAAACTTTACATGTCTACTGAATCAATTCGTTTTGCCAGTGGATGTGGGAGTTTCTTCATTTCTGCCATTTCCTTTCAGATGCTTGCTGAAGAGAAGAGCATCTCTAATAAGTATGCAGATGAGCGAGATCGCGCAGAGGCTGAGGCCAGAGAGAAGGAGACCAAGGCTCTGTCTTTAGCCAGAGCTCTCGAAGAAGCCCAAGAAGCCCGTGAGGAGCTCGAAAGAGCCAATAAAGCCCTTCGTGCTGAAATGGAGGACCTGGTCAGCTCCAAAGATGATGTGGGCAAGAACGTAAGTTCAAATACTGTAAACCACAAAGTAAATGTCAATCATAAACAAACCTTCCATTAGGTCATTTTAAGGTCAGAGAAATTTCAGTCAAACTCATTTTCTAATTTTAGGTACACGAGCTTGAGAAGTCCAAACGTGGCCTGGAGGCTCAGGTAGAAGAGATGAAGACTCAGTTGGAAGAGCTGGAGGATGAATTACAGGCTGCAGAGGATGCCAAACTGCGTCTGGAAGTCAACATGCAGGCTCTGAAGGCCCAGTTTGAGCGAGATCTCCAGGGCAGAGATGAGCAAGGGGAGGAGAAGAAGAGGCAGTTGATCAAACAGGTGCAGTATTGCTTTTTCACTCAGACTTTGACTTCCATATGTATAGATGGGTTTAAACGGACATCTTAACCAACAGGTGCGTGAGCTGGAAACTGAACTCGAAGATGAGCGTAAGCAAAGGACCGCAATAGCTGCTTCCAAGAAGAAACTGGAGGGAGACATAAAGGACCTTGAGGGCCAGATTGAGACATCTAACAAGGGACGAGAAGAGGCGATCAAGCAGCTCCGCAAGCTCCAGGTGAAAACTAAAATGTGTGATTGGATAAATGTATTAAAACTCCAATTATAAATGGAGTAATTTAGTAATTATTTGAGTGTATTAGGCTCAAATGAAAGACTTCCAAAGAGAGCTTGATGACGCTCGAGCTGCCAGGGAGGAAGTTTTATCCAGTGCCAAGGAGAATGAGAGGAAGGCCAAGACTTTGGAAGCTGAACTTCTACAGCTGCAAGAGGTGAGGCTACTATGAATAATATACTGAGCCAATTTGTCCAAAAAGAGGTGTGTATGGGGCTGTTCATTCAAACAAATGTATTATTTCCAAGTTAGTACAATTCTGGGTTATTTGAATTGGCTAAATTATGGTTTCCCAACCAAGGGCTCACAGATGATGAGAGTTGAAACTACACAGGGTTAGATAGTGATATAAACACAAATATAGAACTACATTTTAAAAAGTATTTTGAAAAAGTAAATTAAAATAAGCTGATATAGATATTCTAATTGGTATTTTAAAAATAAAGAAGACAATAAAGAACAATATATATTTTAAACATGAGAATATTTTCATAATTCATTATGTTTATAAACATGCTTGCATTACTTATCTTAAGTAATCAAGTTTCAGGGTTTCAGTTGACAAAAAAAGATTGTGAACTCTTGCACCAATTGATTTGCATGATTGTCTCATCTTTATTATTGAAGAATTCAGTTAAATTCTTTAAATGTAGGACTTGGCTGCAGCTGAGAGGGCTAAAAAACAAGCTGAAGCTGAGAGAGATGAACTGGCTGATGAGTTGGCCAGCAATGCATCTGGAAAGTGAGTATGACAAATAAAATATCATAGAAATATTTGAATCCTGTGGAATCCATTATAATCCTCTGATAAATCGACTTCCGTTGGAACATGTGGTTCACTGTCACAATTAATGGTAGACATTCTTTAGTGTGACTGTTTGTACGGGAACAGAGTGTAGTTCTAGATTTCAGTTATGTGAATTAGCTCACTTTTAGACATACCAGCACAGTTTGTGTACCGAAACATTTCGGGAAATATGTGATCCAAGCACATTCTGATTGAAACTAATATGTGGTTTAACTGAACCTCAAAGATCTGCACTGGCTGACGAGAAGAGACGGCTAGAAGCAAAGATCCAACAGCTGGAGGAAGAGCTGGAGGAGGAGCAGGGCAATATGGAGATGCTTAATGACAAGCTGAGGAAGAGTGTCCAGCAGGTATTTTGATTTGAAAACTTTGAGAATGGAAATGCCATTACAGAGACAGAACTTTGTCATTTGTATGAAAACCATGTAATTTCCTCAAATGTTTTCTTCATCCTTCAGGTTGACCAACTTACCAACGAGCTCCAGGCCGAACGCACCACATCCCAAAAGAACGAGAGCGCCAGACAGTTGATGGAGAGGCAGAATAAAGAGCTGAAAGCTAAACTCCAGGAGATGGAGAACCAAGTCAAATCCAAATTTAAGTCCTCCATCACTGCTCTTGAGGCCAAAATGGCACAACTGGAGGAACAACTTGAGCAGGAGAGCAGGCAAGTCTTTTTTCAAGCTGGGGTATGTGGACCCCCAAGGAGTGGCAAGGGGGACCACAAAAAGTTAACAAAATTTTCAAAAGATGTCACAAATCACATTTTGAAAGAAATTTAAACCAATACAGATTTGTGAGATAAAATATGTATTCATCTCTCCTTCATTCATAAATAGTTTGTACATGTGCTTGTTCTTAGCTTCCTCACTGGTTGTGGAATAAGTTTCTATAAAGCTACTGTGAAAATAAATAAATATATAAAATGCATATATATATATATATATATATATATATATATACACATACTGTATATATACAGTATATTCAGATGTGTCACATTAAAATAGAAATTCAGTTATTTTAAATTGTAATAATATTTCACAATATTGCTGTTTTTTTATCAAATAAATGCAGCCTTGGTGAGCATAAGAGACTTATTTAAAAAACTTTTTTTTTCTTACCAACCGCAAACTTTTGAAGTATAGTTTATGTAGAGCTCATGATGGCCAGCTGAAAAGTCAAAGCTTTTTTAGAACATGATTATACGTCACAGATTGTATGTGTCTTGTTTGCTGCCATTTGTTTGTAACTGATGTTTCTTTCTAATGCAGAGAAAAGCAGAACACAGCAAAGGCAGTTCGCCAGAAGGATAAGAAGCTGAAGGATTTGATGATCCAAGTGGAAGATGAACGAAAACAAGCAGAACAATATAAAGACCAGGTTAGCCATACAGCAGCTATGCTCTCCTTCCTCTTTTCCTATACTTTTCACATAAAGTTTTGGGATCATACCTACATTCAAAAGAAAAATGATCTTGTAATTCACTATACTTAAAATGTAGTGTGCGCTTGGCCTGAGAAGTTTTTCTCTTTCACAGGCGGATAAATCGAATGCTCGTGTTAAACAGCTGAAGAGGCAGTTGGAAGAGAGCGAGGAAGAGTCCCAGCGAATCACCGCAGCCCGTAGAAAGCTTCAGAGAGAGCTGGATGAAGCCACAGAAGCCAATGATGCCATGAGCCGTGAGGTCACTTCCCTCAAGAGCAAACTCAGGTACGCATAACGCTCCTAAGACGTGGCTCAGCACCCCAAAAAGTACTGAAATCTTTGGGCAGTAACTACTCTTTTAGACAAAGCTTTGAGCAAATTCTCAGCACTTGTAGCACAGCCCAAATCCCTTCCTTTTATAAACTGCAAACCAAAGATTGTCTGTCTCTGTCTATGTTGCAGAGGCAATCCTGAACCCCCACAGTGACTATGTAGGTACCTCTGTGCTCAAAAGTTGACACAGAAGATGTACTCCTCACAAATCTTTCCTTTTACTTGCCACAAATATATTTCCTGGCTGCGAGAGTGAAATATGGTTTATTACATATACTTAGATTATGCAGAGTGTGCACATAAGGTACGATAAGTAGCTTATTTTGTGAAAATTCTGTCATCATTTACTCACCCACATCATTCCAAACTCATTAGACTTTTGTAGATCTTCAAAAAACAAATGATGACAATATAAAAAAAATGAATAAAAACTCAAGAGATTTCCATCCCTCCACTAAAGCTCAACCGATCTCAGACTAGCACATATTTGACCATATTTCCCTCTTCCCTCTCAAAGCATGGTTCTATTTTCTGAACCAACCTCATTTAGCCTGTTTACAGGTTTACAAATGAGGTTTTAACACTGCCTTTAACCTCTTACAAATCTGATGTCTAATACCACTTTCCACTGTAAAAGATGCTTATGGCTGTATTCTGGTGATATATTTATTAGGACCCTGGTGAAGAAGTGATTTATCTCTTTGTATTACAGGTGCACATTTGTACTGCAGGTACTCCACACCAATAATTCATCAATTAAACAAAAGCAGACAGTTACATTACTGTAGTTTTATCACATATGAACTGAAATTCCTAACATCTTTTAAATCAAACCCTCTGTGATTACTATTAAAGCAATAAGCCCCAAGAAGCCGTGGTTTACAGTGAATTTATAACAGCTAAGGGACGTTGTTAGGCATGACGCGAAGCGTTATAAAACGGTTATTCCATATACGTAGTAAGGTTTCACAGAATAAAACAGAGCAAATAAAGTGTAATGATTTAAATAAAAACAGTATTCTTCCACCAAACAATGTAGTTCCTCAGAAACAGTTGCGGTTCCAACAAAGTGGTTGCCAAGCAAATTTACGTAATTTACAACAGCTTCGAATGCGGCTCAACCAATCAGAATCAAGGACCGGAACTATCTGTATTATAATATTCAGTATACTATACTTTTAATAATGCAGCATTTTTCAAACCTGGGTCTTCCATAAAATCCATACGTATTCCATACAGTTGCTGATTGGTAGATCACTCAGTGACACTAACTTCTTCCGGGCTTTGTGAACAGTTTAAGATTAAAAAAAGGTTTCCTTGGTTTCAAATGGTTTCAAAAACATGCTATTTAAGGGCTAACACAAATGTACCAGGTACCAAGCAACCTGCAGTGGAAGTCTATGTGATTTTACGCTAAGATTTGTTGTAACATTTCAGGCGAGGCAACGAGCTATCATCCTTCGGCAGTACACCGAGGCGCACAGGTGGTGGCAGACGGGGAATGATTGACAGCTCAGATGCTGCAGAGGATGATGCAGACATGCAGGGCGACTACAATGGAACCAAATCTAATGAATAGATGCCTCTCACCATACTGCTCAAACATTCTTATCTTCAAAAACACAATTTTCTTTTACAATGTTCATTATTTAGATTCTAATTATGTTCTGTTTGACTGCAACGAAGCACTGCTGTTTGACCAGGCATTTGGCCAGTCATGATTTAATAGTTTTTTATAAATATTGTTATTTCATTTACCACAACCCTCAATTTTTCTGTTGCGGCTGCAGATCTGCTCATATTCCAATAAAGCACCACGAGACTTGGAATTTCTTTTTCAGGTTCTTTAATGATTCTTAAACGTCTGAATGAAACCTGGTGGTCCTAAGACCTAGTATTTTCCCTCGCTCAGGTCTTGGGTATAAAAGACCATCTGTGTTGTAATATTTGCCTCAACTGCGGGTAAATGGCTGTTTTGTACTGCATAACTGTTCCTCAATATACTGCACTTTCTCATTTAATTGGTAGGGCTATATATTCAGCACAGCGCAGACATTTTTAAAATAAATTTATGGAGCAATTCTGGAGGACTTTTTCAGATTTTTTTCCCCCAACATTAATAACTAGTGTCATGGTGTCAAGTTTACTTAATTTTCATTACTGTAGAGACACCAAGTAAATGTGGTTCTTGAGGTGAAGTAGACTGCAGCCTCAAAAAAGCATCCTAAATTTGAAATATCAATGAAGGTGTGTGTTGTGCCAGCAACATAATTATAAATCTTGCAAAACTTCACTTCCTTATCATACAGTCAGGTACCTTGAAAACTATCATACAGTCAGGTACCTTTTATTTTCCCTCTGAATGTTTGCTAAAAGTATTATATAAAGACAAAAATTATGGATTTAATTTTATTCTTCTGCAAATATTTCAATATTTGAAATGGACACAACTGAAAGCAATTAAAATCCATTCTGTCAAATAGATGTCTATTGACAGAAAATGCCTGTAAAAGAACTTTGAAATTATATAAATAAATATATATATATATATATATAAAATTTTATTTTTCCATTAATTTCACTTGGCACAATTTACAGGATGTTGGGTATGACATGCCATTGGATTTATTCACTTTATCTACTTTTATCTATTCATTTGTGAAACCACATGCACATGAAATAAAGTCTGAAAAAAAAAAGTTGTGTCTTTAAATCATTTTTACGTCAAAATGCAAACTAAAATTATTTGTTTGGTAAGATATTTAACCTTACAGCACACAATAATGCCTCAAGTAACCTTTTAAATAAAACTCACTAAAACAAGTTCAAATGCTAAGTATTAAAAAAAAAAGCAGTAAAGGTATTTCTCAAAACAATGGTAGGTATTATTAGCAAAACATTGTTGGTAGAAAGCTTGGGCATACCACGACTACTACTTCCGCAGTAAAGTATTCACATTTTCTGTGTGCATAGAACATACAGTACTACTGTATAGCATTTGTTGTATAATGTCCACTGTTATTAAAAAAATGTGTATGCGCTATACAGTACATACTGCACAGTATTCAGCAAGTAGTAAGCAAGTTTTCCAAAAACAGCTTTGGCCTTTTCATCAAAAAAAGCTGCTACTTTAATTTCAATGCTCATGCTTCTCTTCGCAATAGGGAAGAATTTCTTCTAATCAACAAATCCAGTGAAAATTAGTTTCTCCGCAGGCTGTTACTAAATACAGACAGTTGTAGTCATTCTTCAGGTAACTGCATGCACACGTGCAACAACTAACTTTTTTTGCAATTACATTATATACCACTATATCTAGCTATGAACTTTACCTCTTTTATTTCCAGTAACTCTTCCATCCACAACAAACAGAACGGCAGATCTGTCAGTCACTGCCATCCAAAAATCAATATTTGTAGTTAAATTCAGATTATGGGGAAGACCTTTACTCGCATAAGAGTACAAACATTCACACTCGTACACCCTCAAACATGCAATCCCATTGACGCAACACAAAAACATGTTTTTCATGATGAAATACGCCACCTGACTAACGTTAAATTGCAGAATTTGAAGTGTCCTGCCTTCAGTGTTTCAGCATATGTAAAAATACTCTTACACTGCATTCAAATCAAGCACTTAGTACTGAGTCGTAGCATTTAGTACTGATAATGACACCAGGAGCATTGTGGATTATTACCATGTCTGGGATATGTATAGTCATTCAGAGCTCAGGTACGTACACCATAAATGTTGGTAACACTTTATTTTAAGGTGTACTTGTTACACATGTTACATGTACTTACTATTATAATAACAATAAATTGTGCATAATTACATGCAAGTAACCCTAATCCTAACCATGTAGTCTTTTATTGTCATGTGAGTGCTTTAGTTCAACTGAAAGTCACATTTTTGCTAAAGGCTGGAATATACTATACGACTTTTAAAATCTGAACACATTTTTAAAATACCAGGCATCATATACTTGCCTGCTTTGTAAAAGGTTAGAGAGCAAAACTGGGATGCATTACATGACTGAGAATTACACACTACCTGACTTTCAAGTCATTCTGAACTAAACAAACTCATGCAGAAACATGCACACAATATACTAAAATCAGCTCACAATATCAAATATATTTGGTATCATGGTCGGCATCTGTGCTCATTATACACTATGTCATTTTCTGTGAAATATGTCAATTTCCAACTTCCCAAAATTTGCAGACTGGTTCTGACTTTCGGCAACTATTGTTGACACATCCAGACTGAAAATCAAGGCAAACAGTCATGTACTGTATTCCAGCCTGTCTGTGTCTGTGCCCATAATACACTACACGATCTCTGACTGTCCAAAAATATGCATACTGGCTCTGACTCCCAGCACCTCTCACTGATATGTCCATACGGTAAATTGGGGCAAAATTTTGGACAACAGTCATGTAGTGTATTCCAGCCTTTAGTCAGATTAAGGACAGTTGAGGAGATTCCCCCCTTTCATGTAAAGCGCTTTGAGAACAACTGTAACTGTAACAAATTATTATTATTATTATTATTAACAAACCTAGCCTGCGTATTGTTATCACAGCTCGGCTTCATCCAGTATACATACAGTTTAATTGGACTACCATCTCAACCTTAGCGATATGTGCAAAAAACAGCAGACACATGCAATATGTTTAATACTTAAATTTATTGTGTCACATATACTTTTGTCACATGTACAGTCTCCAAAGAGATAAAGACCATACCTCAATTACCCCCCAAACCCTCTTTAGCTTGATTATAATTGCACATGCAAAATTATTGTGTCTTAAGTAATTATATATTTTAGTTACAGCAGTTCATCTGAGGAACATGGAGCACTTTATAACTGCTGTTACACACTTAGAAGATTTAAACCCAGGACTAAGTCCACTGGCTTTAGTGACGAGTCTACGCAAAATTGCAGACCAAAGTGACAGTCTCACACATGACCTTGTGGGATCATCTGACAATCGAGGTGATATTCACTATGAAACCAACAGCTTTATCACAGAGCAGATGAATATAAACCACAATCTCTCCAATTTCCTGGACGAAGTCACTCATCATTTCATAACAAATGATCATGATCAGAGGGGAGTTGTTCTGACTCCTGATGGCACGACGGTTGCCCTTGCTCCTCTCCTTTTAGGTCTTGAATATGGGCTACGGGCTAACAAGGCCAGTAACCAGCCTCATGGTTTCCACCTACTCCCGCTGGCCAAGTACTTAGGTATGTCATTTCTGCAGTTTGGGAATGCAACTCCACCTCAGCGACTTGGCTTGGATGGTTGTTGGGACAGTGTATCTGCTCCCATGGTTTTTACTCTTTCAGGCGTGCCATCCTTGGCCACTGATGCTCTGGTCCATGGTGGAATGGATGGCGCCATACTTGGGAAGCATCTTTCTGTTGTTAACAGCTCTGAAGTAAATTTAAGCACACTACTGAGGAGCTACTACTTAGGGACTATGGAAGAGTTGGATCATGACTTGAGTACTCATCTGAGAGGTCGCTATCGCAGAGAGAATTTTAAAAAGATCACAAATGTATCACTGCTTCAAGAGAAAGTAGCAGATGCACTACATAGTCATCAACAAAAAGGAGACCTTGGGGTTGAGAGTCTTATGGAAAAAGGAATTAAAGACTTTATGCTACGTTATATGGGTAAGTGAAGGTACTTCCAGTTGGTCAAATAAAACTCATCTGTTCAAACGCTGGTGTTAAACCAACAATCTCCGTGCTTACTCTCCTTCAGAGTGTCCTGCCATCATTCCAAGATGTATGTGGGGAGCAGCACCACCCCTGGTTCCTCTCAACCCTCTGTCTCCTCCCCTGCCATTTCTGTATATTCACCACACAGCGATTCCCAGCAAACCCTGTCGAAGCCTTCAGATGTGTTCCAAAAATATGAGGGCAATGCAACATTTCCACCAGAAGGGGCGGGGCTGGTACGACATCGGTTACAGGTAACATGTGCTTCAGCATGATTCTGTCACAAATATACGTTCTGTCCCTAAACCTTTAGTTTGCTGCCTAAAAAGGTGGGCATCGTGGTGTGAAAGCTGTTCCAAACGGTAGGTATTCCTAGTGGAGAAAGCAGTCCCAGCATGCATTGCAATAAAATAACTTCTTTTAAAAATGTTTACAAAACTAAATAAACATTTAGAAATATTGAGAGCATCCCGGTGTGAAAGCTGTTCCAACTGGTAGGTGTTCTTACTGGAGAAAGCAGTCCCAGAATGCATTGCAATGAAATAACTTCTTTTAAAAATGTTTGTAAAACTAAATAAACATTTAGAAATATTGAGAAATTATGTTTTAACCATAATAATGTATTTTTAAAATCAGAGTATACAAAGAAATCACATACTACATTTAAACTAGTAGGGAGGATACTGTACATACTGTGTAGTACATATTGCACTAATATTGCATTCTAAACGCAGTCTTTGAGTGTGTTTCACTCTTTTGCTGCATCTGGAAAACCACATACGCACTGAGTAGGTACTTATCTTTCTGAGTAGTAATTATTTCACAACCATTAAAACAATATGCTTTATTAATGTTTAGCATTAATTTAATCTGTATGTACTACATTTGTCATATTGACCTACCAGCATAAGTTATGTTGCCTCACTGCTATTTGCAAATCCTCTCCCATGGGATAGTACAATTTCAATAGGATGTGCACTTCATCCGAGTACTTTTGGCTTAATGTTTTATGAATACTGTGAATTTAGACATGCTGCTCTTTTACATATTTTAGCCCACTATATAGTAGGGAAGTATGCATACTCAGATTTTCTCAATGGAAAAATAAACACAAAATGGCAGCTGATATAATCTTAAAATTCAATTAATACTGGAAATAGCTAAAAAATGATTACTTTATACAACATTTGTGTGTACTATGTAATATTTTGCTTAATTCTGTGTATAACTGTTAGCATAGCAACATGCTCATGCCAAACTCTATAGGAATCAATTGTGAATCAAGTCAGTTACAGTTCTTCAAGTGAGGAGCATTTTTAGCATGACGACAAAGCTGTTCCTTATGTAGAGCATTTTAAAACAGTCCCTTATGAGGTTACATTTAAGTTACGTTCCTGCCTTCGAAACCAGTAGCTGTTTTTAGAACAGCTATAATGTTTACGTGCATAAAAATGTCAAATGTTTAAAAGTTGAATTGACCTACTTTGTGGGTTTTCTACAAACTGATCAGAGCATATACAACCATATTTTCCCATATTTTTATTTTTCCATATTTTTATTTTTTCTTTGAGTAGAGTGCATGCAAAAATCACTGTCAGTATCATTTGTAAGTATTATGTTTATCTGACTGTCTCTCCAAGCTTTGTTGTTGGGTCTGATGGCTACATCTACGAAGGACGAGGTTGGATGTCAGTAGGGGCTCATACTAAAGGACATAATACTGTTGGGTATGGTGTTGCTTTCATCGGGAACTACACTGCTCATTTACCCGCCCAATATGACATGGAGCTAGTGCACCATCATCTGGTCAAATGCGGAGTGAGCAACGGATTTCTGCAGGAGAATTTTACCATTCTGGGTCATAGACAAGTGGTAGCAGGCACAGGATGTCCAGGGGAGTCACTGTATTCTGAGATAACAACCTGGGAACACTACAAATTATGTAAGATGCTAAACGTAGAAATTTCAAAGTTTAATGCTGGAAATACTTGTCATCCTAACGACACATTAATCTGTGACTGTAACATGTTGTTCACAGGATACGGATCCTTTTAAGTAACAACGAGGACATCTACTGTCACTGACATGCCATGACTTAAGGTGCATGACTGCTTTAGAAGCCACAACAATGAAACCCACTAATTAGTATGAGAAGTACTCTTCATTTTAAATATACATTTACACAATGTTAAAAGGTTGGCACTTAAATGTAAGGTTATTCGCATAAAACAGGCCATTAGCATTACTCTGTACATTGGCTGGGTGTTTGTATGAAACCTTGAAATATTACTGTACTGTATGTAAATGAGAATTACGTGTGCAAAAATAAACAAGGCGATCTCTAATCTTACATGCTGAGTTTTGTATGTGACAGTTTGAAGGAAAGGTTGACAAGATTACTTTAGTCTTTACCACTACAGGAAGTGGTTTTCACAGCAGGCCCCAGAGTGAGACAGGAAGTGCTGCTGTTTTGACAGGAAATTTAACCGTCACTGAACAAAACAAGCACGTATTTCGGTTAAACTGTCAACCCTGTTCATATTTAATCAAAAAAATCTAATCTTGATCATGTTACACTACAATGATCATTAGAATTTCAGTCACAACCATACCAGTTCAGTTCAAGCTCAAATACAATGTGTGAGAACAAAACATGATCAAATGAAATATTATGCTCTCTAGATTTTCCATAAATAGGAATAACAAAGTAAAGAACATAGCACTATAATTTTGCACTAGTTGGGTCAGTCTGGGAAATATCCTCATCTTTCAGTCGTCCTTCAACCTGTATACCTAACCTGATTTCCCCACCCACAAACTGACTGGCTTCCTGAGTACTGGACGATAAGTACACACCGTAAAAAAAACCCCCGCCTCATACCGACAAGAGCTGAGGACCACAAAGGTTGCATCATTTCAAACAAGCCAATAGGTGAAGTGAGCAGATGATGAGATCCGAAGCACTCAAAATTGAAATTACAAGATGTTTAAAGACCTCTAGAACTGGTAAGTGTTGAGGAATCCATACTCTTTTAGATACTACAAGAAAATACAAACTTTGCATTGCATCAAGACATCCTGCGCCCAGAAAACGTGCTAATTTGGGTCACGGAGTAGCAATCAAGATGGGTACAAACAAAGATCCGAGTGCTGAGCAATCAGCACCACAGATTGAGGAAGACATGGAACTGTCTCCTGAGCAGAACAGTCCGGTTGATCAAGACCCACAGCAACCAGAGGATGGCAAGTTACTCAACACGTACAAGTGGCACACAGGGGCCAAGCCTGAGATGGTGGCACAGGGGGCTATTGAGAGGCTTGAGAAAGGGGCTTCAAACAAATGGAATAAAATGCAGAGTTGGCGCAAAGCTCTGAGTGAAGACGCGGGGGAAAAGTGCTCGACTGCAACTCGAGGGAGCGAAAGCCCATCCAAACCAGACAAGCCACCAACTTCAAGAAAAAACCCTTTCCGCAGAGCACTTTCAGAGCCACCAGGGTCCCTCCTATCTTCGGTCCTGTCCTCCTCTTCTACATCTGAGTCCCCCAGCGCACAGGCATCTGGGTCCACTGTCCAGGACACAACACAGAGGGGTAAAATAAGGAAGTACCTGCAAACAGTTTCACAGAAGTTCAAGAGACAACGTCTGCAGAGTGCTGCCATTGTAGAGCATGGTAAGAGCTTTATATTCAATGCTAAGTGTTAAACAAAACATAAGTTGAAATCATTATGAAGGTTCCTTAGAAAGATCTCTACTGTTGGAGAGTGTAGACTTGCTTTCTAACCTTCTAAAAGATTGTACATGCAGATGCCACTAAATGGCGCTAAAGAATGAGGGTACAACAACAGGATGTGCGAGATGGAACAATAAACAAAGTAAAGAATCCACAGAAAGATTTTTTTTTCTTTTGTACCCAAATGACCTAAAAATGTAATTGGATGTTGATAGGACTGCTAACTAATTAAGGTCTTATGATATTGGAACTGGATTCCAAATTCATTCTTGCATGTAGTATGTTTTGTCTTTGAAGCTTCTAAGCTATTTAAATTAAAACGTTGCATGTAAACTCTTTTACATTTTATGAAAACACAAAGAAAAGTGTGATTCTGAGATCCTGGTCCAAGAGCCTGTTCGCCTCTCCTGGGCCCCTCCACAAGACGTTCCCGTTTGGGATATTAGCAACTGCTTTCTTCAAGATGGACAGATCCTTATCCCACGTGAGGAGGAGGTAATGAACAACATGCACATTCAACAATGCCAACAGATGAGACATTATACTTAGCAGATTAAGGTATTGGATGTATGCCATTAAATTGACTTTGAAGCATCAGTGCATTTAGTTTGGAAATGCTATTTGATTTTAGGTCAATTTATGCTGCCAATATATCATTATCTTTTGAATTTATTTCAGCCTTTGATGAGGGTACGGAACCGGGCCAGCAGTTGTCTCTCCAGCCTCAGTCTCCAGAACATCAGTGGAAGTCACACTGGTCAGTACCACAGAGTTTGCATTTACATTGAAGCCAAAAATGTCATTGCATTAGATGCAAGAAATCTAACCAAGCACTATCTGCAAACAAATGACACTAGAGCTTTGCTCAGAACTTTCTGATCCACTTTTATTGTTGACTAACTGGCCTCATAAGAACAAATTTGAACATTATCTTGTGAAGATCACTGAGGGGATTGCAGTACACTTGAATGAAGTAACTGCCTAGAGCTCGCTGTGTTCTGACAATTTAAAAACCGGAGATGACTTCAAGAGATGAGAGATATCATCTGTCTCTATCTAGCCAATGACAGACTGTCAGTAACTAAAGTGAAGCTAGATAACGTATTCACAGAGGAAATGGTTGACGTCGTTATGTGTGCGTGTGCTTGTGCTTGTAAAATTGCTTCCTTTGAGTGTCTGAAGATACCATCGTAACTGGGTGTTCCATACCAGAGGACGACTGAAGGGGTGTGCTGTCTACTTCACTCAAAATAAGCATGTGGGACCCTTATATTAAAAGTAAAAAAAACTTATAAAAGGGCATTTGTGAGTCTAATGTTCTGAAAGGGGAAAAAAAATATTCTGAGCTACTCCAAAGCATGGGTTTCAGGCGTTGGATTGTATGTGGAGGGGCACTAGGTAAGCAAAATAATTTTAACTTTGCCTACTTAAAGGATTCAGTCCAATCATTTTGCTGGAGAGTTTAATGCATGTGAAATTCAATCAGCATTAAAACAAGTCTAAGTAGATGGCAGAATCCAGTTAACCGAGTTTACATTGATCTTAATTTTCAGCTAATTCAGTTGTTTTTGCAAAGCACAAAGATATATTATGAGTAGTGCTTTCAAATACAATGTAATTTGCTGGAGCTTATTTGTTGGCTGAGTTGCATACCAATTTCTGTGCTTCCATATATATATATTCACTTTTTGATCTGGTAATTTAGAAGATCATAAGATATCTACCTTCTGAAGTTTGACAGTACATAGTACATTGTGATGGAAAGTTTAAGACAAATGCCATCAGTGTGTTACCCCTGTTGGCATCAGGGTTTGTTTTCACCTGAGTGAACGTTCAGTTTGTCAGTGTCTATTGGGTGCAGAATTTTTTTTATAAAATTCTAAATCCAATGGCCAAATTGTTTGTTGGTGTTTGTCTGAGCTGTGTGGATTGGCCTTTAGAAGCATATTAGGTCAGGTTTTCTAAAAGTCTTGTATTCTCTTGGCTTCAGAGATGGCATACAATGTAAAGACTCCTAAAATAAGCCTGTTGACCTTTCCATGATGGACACTGGGTGTTGAAGGCATCCTATTGTTTTTCCCAATTTAACACAGACTACAGTATATGTGGGAATCAGCAACTACAAAGACTGTATGTGGGAAATATGTTGAAAGGAGTTTAATCAAACCATGTTTTGCGCTTTTAATACCAGGTCATGCATCCCTATTGGCCTTGGCAGATTTGCAATAAATGCTAGCTTCATTTCTATTTGCAGTAGTTGCTGATACAATTCAAGTCATTGTCATTTTTAATGTCGCACTTTTGCATTCTTTGCAAGTTAGTTCATGTGCTTTGAAAATTCATGACAAAGTGCAAAGTGTCAGACTTCATCAGAAACAAAACATTAATAGGCTGCCAAGCAAATATGACTCATTTTTAGAGCTGCTGCTTTTGTAATCTTGATTTATTTAAGCACCCCTAAGCCTGACCCCTATAATCATGTAAGTCCAAAAATTGGGACCACATGCTTTGCATGGTACTGCTTGTCTGCTCTCCAGCTTTCATAAAGGCACATGGATGATCAAGTAAAAGCTCATTTTTGACATAAAAAATTAAATAAGCCCCTAGATTTTGGTTCTGTTCTGTATTAACAGAATCCAACTGCAGTAATGCAGTTACATTTTCTGTTAAACTGGTAATTATTGATCTGATGCACATAGAAGGAAGGAAATTACTATGCTTCCTGCCTTGGTTTCAGAATCTGCGATTGCATTGATATTATTTGTCTTTCTGCTGTATTTTATCCCACCAGAACGAAATAAACAGAAAGACATACATGCACACATACATTTCATCATTTAAGCTTTAATGATCAATTATCACATTATGGAACATGTTTAAAAAAAGAAAGGGATGGACCAACTTCAGTGCTCACTACAGACAAGAGAGGAATACTGTGGCATCAAAGTGATCATCTAATATAGAAACTGTTCTCATTCTCTCTTTAGAGCTAAACCCAGATCATGTGGTCCCCCAGAGTGGTACCAAAATAAAAGGGCAAGATGGTGGTGTCAAAGTGAGCATACATTAGTATTTCTAAGAAATCTGAAACTTTTGCTGAACAAAATGCATGTATAAATATATGTATTTTCCCATGACAATCCTTTTCTCTCATTCTCATGATAGAATTTAATCAAGCGACGCTTGCAGGGTGATGATAAACGGAAAAGCAGCACACAGCTCAATACTGCAGGACTAAGTGTTGCTGGAAGGTGGAGGATCATTTTTATAATATAGAAAAAGACTGATCTGACTCTGTAGTACAGATTAATGTCAATTGGAACAAACATACCATCTGATGGCTTGATATGATATGCCATTTACCAATCTTTTACACTTTCTATCAAGGTATGGTTCAAAAGAATCTTTATCCATTCCAGTCAGTGCGGCAAAAAGCCTGGATCTTAGCACAGACCAGACTACCGTCATCAGGCCAGTCCACAGCTCGATTCTAGGGGAGAAGTACTGTTTTCAGGTAGACCTTGCTGTTGCATATTAAAGTCCAAACTATGTTTCAATTTTCAGATTTTTATGTCAATCCATAATCCAAACCAATCTCTTCTTTTCTGGCCATTTCCTTATCTGACTCATAAAAGGTCATCAACTCAGAGAATAACCACTGCTTTGGGTGCAGTTCAGCTGCAGAAAGAGACCGCTGGATTGAAGACTTGCGTCGTGCTGCTCATCCAAATAAGGTATTGAATATTCCTCAACTTAAGGTCCGTCAACATATTTAATTAATTGTGTACTTGTTACAAATAATGATAATGTTTTATACTATCTACCTTCAGGACAACTGTGAGCGCACTGAGTACTCACTGAGCCTTTGGGTTAATGAAGCAAAAGACCTTCCCCCAAAGAAGCGATATTATTGTGAGGTCCACCTTGATGGTACCTTGTTTGCTCGTACCAGTAGCCGGGCCGTGGGGAAGTCCGTCCAACGCTCCAGCCAAGCAGTTGATGGAGGATCTGGAGCAGCTGCCACAGGCCATGGTGGTGGTGCTTCAGGAGGTTGCCAGCTATTCTGGGGCGAATTTTTTGAACTTGACAATTTGCCCCCTGTCAACCAAATCACCCTGCACCTCTTTAGAGATGAAGACCCTAAAAAGAAGCGCCATTCTAAGGATGACTCTATTCAGCATCCTCTAGGAAGTGTGGCTCTCAATCTGGCAGAAATAAAAGGACGGGCATATCAGGAGAAGTGGTATCCCATTGTTCCCTACAAGCCCCCAGGAACAAGTACAACAAAGGACCAAGTTGGCCCGCAAGCTTCACTTCGAGTCAAGTCCAAATTCAAGATCCTGAAAATTCTGCCTATTGAGAGGTACAAGGAATTTGCAGAGTATATCACAGTGAATTATGTGGACATGTGCAGCAGCCTGGAACCCCTTCTCAATGTACGGGAGAAAGAAGAACTTGCAGGAGCACTTGTTCATGTTCTCCAGAGCATTGGGAAAGCTAAGGTGAGTGGCAACAGCAGTAACTGTAGGAAAAGACATAAGCTCTTTGGATTTCTGAATGGTTTTTGATTGTGCAGGAGTTCTTGATTGATCTCGGTAGTGCAGAAGTTCAGCGCTTGGGAGAAAATGAGGCTTTGATTTTCAGAGAGAATACACTGGCCACAAAGGCTATTGACGAATATATGAAATTGGTGGGCCAGAAGTATCTCATTGACACACTTGGTAAGGAATATTCTACTGTACTTAAGGACTATTCTACTACTATTTACCTCTAACCTCCTGTTTAACCCTCTTTATCCACAGGTGACTTCATAGCCAGACTGTATAGTGGAGGAGAGAGCTGTGAGGTAGACCCGCAGAAATGCTCTGTCTCTGATCTACCAATCAACCAGAGACATCTGAAGGAGACATGTGCTGATGTTGTAAAAAGAATAACTGACATGCAAGAGTAAGATAAACCTAAATGAACACACTCCCAAAAAATATATTTGAAAACAAAGAGCAAGTATTTTCTGTAGAAAACACATCTAAGATGACCGAATTGTTGTGATATACTATCCATAATAGTAACTAGTAACTATGTCCACTTAACTCCTAATGGGTGTCATTAGTTTTCCATTGGAAAATTATTTTTAAATGATCAATTCTTTCCCTTCTATGAACAGCTCATTCCCTGCGGAGCTGAATGAGATTTTTTCCAGCTGGGTATCAGATTGTGAGGACAGAGGTCAAACAGACATCGGACACCGTCTCATATCAGCATCTCTGTTTCTTCGATTCTTATGCCCAGCGACTCTCAGTCCATCACTCTTTGGCCTCACCCAAGCCTATCCAGAACCAAACACCCTTCGTACTCTCACTCTGACAGCCAAGGTCATTCAAAACCTTGCAAACTTCACCTTGTAAGTCCTGTCTATAGTCCTTCATTTTCTGATTACCATTCCATCTTTTTAGTTAACGTACATCAGGTCTACAAAATGTTTTGTGTATTGATTATAATCCCACTGGAATTAGGGTTTTGTAAGGTTTGTTCTCGGCAACAACCATTTGATCTCAATATCCACCAGGTTTGGCGAAAAAGAAGAGTACATGTTTTTTATGAATGAGTTTCTAGAACAACACTGGGAGCCTATGAGAGGATTCTTACAGAAAGTATCTGATCCAGACAGTGAAATTGCCATGGCTCGATTTGATGGCTATGTAGACCTGCCCCTTCGTCTAGCAGTCCTTCACAATCTGCTGGTCGATATTATCTATGTAATGAAACAGGTACCATAAAACATCTGAGATCTGAGCATTATGAGATTCTCATTAATTAAACAATGTGCTCATGGGCAAAATTACATCTTTTTTGTAGGACCAAATAGACAACCTACATCCCTTGCCTTCAATCCTGAACCAGATCACAGAGTTCCTTGGCCAGGAAGCTCAACAGATCCCTGTTAGCAGGTAAGGTTATATTACAACATAAACAAAATTCCCCAAGGGGGCTCCAAGAGAAGCTGTATCAAGCTTTAAAATCAATGTTTGTTCAGAGTACTTACACTCCTCTAACCTGTGTCTCTATTCTCGTGGAAACAGCGTTCATGGAACAAAGCCTACATATTTACCTCCAAAGGATCTCCCCAAGTACAGTCCATTACAAATGGTGCAGCAGCTTCCCATAGACTCAAAATCCAGCCAAGGCAAAGAACGTCAGCGGAAGCAGGTGCAGCGGGCTTTTAGTGTCCCCAGCAGACCATCACGGCATCAACGGCAACCAGTAAAGAGGCAGACAAGTAAAGAAGAGCTACCAACGCAGTGCCAGGACTACAATCAAGATCAGGATCCCTGTTTGGAAATTTCATCACCTAGCAATGTGAGTAACTAAGACTGGTTAAAATTTACTAGACATTTTGCCAATGATGTGCTTTCAAATACTTATTTCCTTTGATGCGTATTTTCTGTTTGTCACAGGCCATAAAATCCAAAGCCCCAGCAGCAAAAGTACTCTGGATCAAACAAAACCACAGCAACGAGCCCTATCAAAAAATAAGGCAAGAGCAAGAGGAGACAAGCATATTAGACAGGGTGGGTCTATTTTGGATACTCTAAATGCATCTGGTTTCAGGACCATCGAGTGTATAATAAAGCACAATAATGTGATTTGAAAAATCATACTATGAAAAAGTCAGCGTGTAACCAGACTGATCTAAGTAAAAATATTTTACCACTACTTTGATGTTTTGTCAGAATTAACTTGTGTAATAAAGGATGGAAATGGTGTAATAAAATGCCACAGTATGTTAACAAAGTTTGGGTGTCTCATAGCATGCGCAAGAGTTGGGAGAGCTGCGTTTGGGCGTGGAGCAGGTAACCGAGCGTGAGCTGGAAATGGCGAAGCGGTTAGAAGACTTCATAGTCCTGACCCAAGAACAGAATACACAGTTACAGTCAGAGGTTCAGGAACTTCGTAAACTGTTAGCCATCCGCGAAGAACAGCTGGCAAGCACAACTTTCAGGTAAAAAAAAAAGTCTAATTTTTAGTTAAAAGAAGTCAAAATGTGTTTATTTGTAAATAAGACTACTGGGAACATTTCTCTTTCTCTATCCTGTTTGTGCAGACTGGGCGTCATAGAAGAAGAGAGAGAGGAAGACGAAAGAAAGCTTAATGTCGCTGTGGCTGCAGTAGAACGCATGAATGTTTTGGTAAGTTATATGGTTTTCACTTCTGTTTAATTTTTGTTTAGATGTACATCATTAATTCAGGCTTGTTCATACAAAATGGCTAAGTTAACACTTGCATTGTGTGTCTGATAACAGGAGGAGCAGTTTGCTGGATTGCTGAAAGATGTGCACCAACTCTATGCAGTTAATGCTGATGGCATGAGAAAGACTTACATCAATACCTGATGCAAAACAGGAAGTAAACTGGTGTGGTGTGTTACATAGTGCCATTTTGCATTGCTATTAGCTTTTGTCAGATTTCTTTTATTCATTAATAACACTGTGAATATAGCTACCTACCTGTCACAATTAAAACCAAATCCATTATCAATGCAATAATATACTGTAGTAAAAATTTTTTTTACCAAATTAAAAATGAATGGATCTGCATGAGACTTTTTTCTCACCAACTGTTTTGTTGACTTTCACAAATAAAAAGTGCATTGAACAAACCAAGCTGAATCATCACTGTATTTCTTTTAACTGTAATAATCGTTGTAAATGTGACTGCAACTAGGCCAACTCAAAACACCGGATAACCTAAAAATAAAGTAGTAGAGTCAATGACAAATGTGTGTCAAAGACAAAGAAAAGGACAAATGTATTTTAAAGTGCATGCACAAAGTACTTTACAATGTAATCTTTGTATTCATGTTGGTTTCTTACAGTATGTTTGTGAACTTTTATACCAGGCATTTTCAACATCAAATCATCTCTAAAAAATATAATGTGGTGTAACTATCGCTAACCTATTCCTTACTAATTAATACATGTGAGTACATACAAAATCATTGTTTTCAAAAAAAGTTTTAAATATATTTTCAGGATAAAGAGGTTTTTTTTTTTAAAGTATCATGAAATTATCAAATTATAAGAGCAAAGCACCACAGTTTCACTCATCCAAGTGTGCAAGCATGATGCTTTATGATTACAAGTACACTGATGCTACAACTACAAGCACGATGCTTTAATGACTGGAACAAAGTCATTGACTGTATATGTAAACTGGAAAACACACAACCAACTCCTGGAAACAGCAGCACTATACACATTTTTAGAAAATATTGGTTTAAAATGATTGTTTTACTATTCTGCAATATAAATCCCATTGAAAGTATCCAGTTTGTAATCTAGTTCTCATTTACAACAACCCTACCATTTATATAATATTTTTGGCCATACCAATCAAAAACGCTATTCAAAATATGATATCATAGTATCATTCTCAGTATTTGCTAAGAAATGCCACCCAGAAAGGTAAATCATTACAAAGGGCAAAGACATGACATTATTGTAGCAGTATTGACACAAAAAGTGTCTCAAACAGAGCTCAATATATTGTTTAAAAATATATAAAAATCACTACAATTGAGTTTATTATATTACATATATGACCAATTCTAAACCAAAAAAAAATACAAGAAAATCTCGCTTACCAAATACTGTGGAGGGGCTCACCTGCAGCTTACCTGTACCTTCATAGACACTTTTTTTCTCTTTATGTGACATTTTAGCTTCTAAGTTAACATGAGGATGTTAAATAAATCTCCAGTTAAATGACGATAGCTATTCTGTACGCAAAACCGCACTTAGTTCTAACAACAGCCACGCCCCTGTGATTCGCCCTCGTGTGGTGGGTTCTAAATCAGCTATCGATTGATTTTGACTGGTTATTGCAGCTCGACTGTGCTAGTTTGATTAAAGTACCTGCATTCCCTCCTGTAAGAGAAACCTCGCCACTTAAAGGTAAATTTGAGCATTATGTGCTTCGGCATATTGTTTTCAGTGTAGGTGGCTACATGTAGCCGAACAGGCCAGATGTTCTATGCCTTTGCAGACTACCAAACCTATTTAATCGACTTGCAGTGCGCGATAAATAATTAGCTCGTGCTAGCTGCATGTGTACGCGTCCATTGTGTAATACATGGTTGGAACGAGATGGGAAGTTGTTCTTGGTTTATCATCACCGCACAACATTAACAAGTCCAGTATTGATACTCGTTAAAATAAACGGTTATGCACAAATTCAGCCAGGTAATGTTACAGAGAGATAGAAATGTTTAACGAGAGAAGGAAACGAATGGCTTGTCAGTGTTACAGTAAGATGTAAACATTACCTTTACATCGCCATACTGCCCGAAAAAAACATAGTTGCTAATAAATCAAGGTAAATACATATTTTCTTCGAACAACATAAGACGCTTTTAAGTTTTATTTATTTTAATTGAGGATTGTTTCTTACAGTGATGGCTAATTCGTTTACTAATAATGTTACTGATGTAATACTATTTATTGTAGTAATATCTTTAGTTACTATTGTATTTTGGTAACAATGGTTAACAGTTTTTGTGACTTATGTTTTTCAGACATCACTACATTTAAAATTGTACATCTCTATGCAAAAATAATTGTATTTGAGTTAGATTTATATATATATATATTTATATTTATAAATAAAATAAAAATGTATAAATAGATAAGTTGCATTCTTAGAAGAAATTTGTCTAAATTGATCAGATTCCAGCCATGGAGAAGACCGCACCAGACACAGCAAAGAAGACAAGCACTGCCACCATTTCCAAAGAGTGTCTTGAGACAGACTTGGATAAAGGCATAGATGACTCTGATTGTAAGTACACCAAAGGCAGATGATAGACTCTGCTTTCTGTGTGATTTTGTTGTGTTCGAAACAACCTGAAAATCTGTGTTGTATGTGATCATTGGCCATTTGCAGTTACTATTGTATTTTGGTAACAATGGTTAACAGTTTTTGTGACTTATGTTTTTCAGACATCACTACATTTAAAATTGTACATCTCTATGCAAAAATAATTGTATTTGAGTTAGATTTATATATATATATATTTATATTTATAAATAAAATAAAAATGTATAAATAGATAAGTTGCATTCTTAGAAGAAATTTGTCTAAATTGATCAGATTCCAGCCATGGAGAAGACCGCACCAGACACAGCAAAGAAGACAAGCACTGCCACCATTTCCAAAGCGTGTCTTGAGACAGACTTGGATAAAGGCATAGATGACTCTGATTGTAAGTACACCAAAGGCAGATGATAGACTCTGCTTTCTGTGTGATTTTGTTGTGTTCGAAACAACCTGAAAATCTGTGTTGTATGTGATCATTGGCCATTTCCAAGTCGTGTGATGCCTAATGTTTTCAAATCTGTTTGAAAGTTGTGTATTCCAGCCTCAACTCTAATAAACCGTTTAGTTGAAAAATGTTTTCACCTAAAAATAAAATGCTGTCTGTATTTAACATCAAGTCTTTCTAAAACCATGAGGAACTGGCCTTTTATTATTGGGTGAATTATTCCTTTAAAATCACTGACACTTTTAATTTTTTTATCAGTTGTGATTCCTTTATGTTACAGTCTAGAAAACACAATGCACTCCCTTTAGGAAAAACAAGCGTCATCACATTATGCATTTTCTCTCACATTCTTACAGTAGGCGTCCATAGTTGTGAGTTTTGTGGGACCAGCTTTGAATCCAGGCGAGGTCTCTCCAGTCATGCCCGGTATCATCTCAGGCAGCTGGGTGTGGCTGTGTCCGACAGTAGTGGAGCTCCTATAAAACTCCTGTACCAGCTAATGAAAGAAACAGGTGGAACTCTACCCAAGCTCGAAAAACAGGCCAGGCCTGTTAAAAAATACAAAACGAAGTCCCCCAACCTCAAAAAGAACACTGGGCCCAAACTGAAGATTAAAATATCCAACCTTGTAAAGAAAAAATATGCCCTTTCCTCGTCTTCCCCTGTTGCTGTAAAAGGATCAGCAGCATCTGGTCGCTCTTCTTCGCCTTTTGCTGTAGGGAAACCTCATAAAGCATCTTCAAAGAAGATTGTAGTGTCCACTCCATCTTCAGCCTTGTCTCTTCATAAAGATGTGGAATACAGGCTCAGTGAATGCAGTCCTTCTACCTCCCTCTCACTGGCCTCAACCAAGCCCCTCTGGGCCCCTCAGGAAACAGATGCCCCTCTCAATTTAGGTAAGTAACAGTATTTAAAAAGTTTTGGTATGTGCTTGGACTAGCACATTTTTAGTACTCTATAAAGTAAGCTAGTTAAAATGATGAAGCAATCCTTGCTTGTAACATTCCAGTCAATTACAAAATGTGCTTTTGTGCTTTCGTTACCAGAAACGATGATGAATTCCGCAGTGAGGGATGATGTACATGTATGTGAGTTATGTGGAGCGTGGTACGAGACCCGTAAAGGTCTCTCCAGCCACGCACGGGCTCACCTGCGGCAGTTTGGTGTGAATTTGGACTCTAAAGGTGCTCCCATAGACATGCTCCATAAATATATACAGAGTGAGGACTTTAAGGAAAAGGCCAGTGCCGGGCAGCTGGAAGGGTCGGATTTTGAGAAATACACAACACCCTCCTCCACTCCTTCCACCTCGTCAGCCATCAGCAAAAATCCTCCTCTTGCTCCTCTGTCGTTTAAAGGACTGACATCCATTCGTCAAACACCTCCTCCAATCAAAAAGAAGAAGATTTCTCAGGACATTTCAGGAAACTTGCCCTTCACTGATAAAATAGAGTTTAAATCCCCTCCTTCAGCCAAAAAGCAGAAGATTTCACTTGATTTTTCAGGGAACATGCCACTCAGTGGCCAAGTAGAATTGAAAGCACCTACCTCAAAGAAAAAGAAGAAGATTTCCCCAGATGTTTCAGGAGTCTCACCCCTCAGTGGTAATGCAGAATTCATATCACCTCCCTCAAACAAAAAGCAGAAGATTTCTACAGATGTTTCAGAGGAATTGCCTTTCAGCGAGAAAACGGAATTGAAATCACCTCCTTCAGTGAAGAAGCAGAAGATTTCTCTAGATGTTTCAGCGAGCTTGCCCCTTGGCAAAAAAGCTGAATTTAAATCACTCTCTCGAGGTGAAAATTTTTTTTTTTCTTTTTTTTGAAGAATGTTTAAAGACCTTGTTGACTCTGTGATCATGATAGTTTATAGCAAAACCAGGACATCAGGGAACTTTAAAAGTGTCACGTCTTGGCCTGGAAAACACATGAAATGAATAAAGTTTTTAAATATTAATATTTCTGTTAAATATAATATTTTTCTATAAACTACAAATTGCTCTTTTTGAATGCGATATTACATTTTTAAAAATTCTTTCCTGCCAAAACAAATGGAAAGTCATGGAAATGTGTTGGTCAAAAAATTTAGGAACCTGATTTTGAAATTGTTATACAAAATGTTTATTTATTTATTTTGGTCAATAACAATATACATGTACTCTACCATCCGGAAGTTTGAGGCTGGGAAGAAATTAATACTTTGAGTAAGAATGCATTAAATTGATCTAAAGTGACAGTAAAGACTTTTACATTTTTACAAAAAATTGCAAGTAAATAGTTTTTTTTTTTTGTTTTTTTTTTTTTGATACAGTGCATGATATACATGTTTCTGAAGGATCTTGTTAATTTCAGCTTTGCCATCAGGAATAAATGACTAAAATATTTTAAAACGGAACAGTTAGTTTAAATGTTATTATTATTTTACAATATTATTGTTTTTACTGTATTTGTGATCAAATAAATGCATTAGAAAAAAATTACAGACCCCGAACTTTTGAACAGTAGTTTATCGAATATGCAGTTAACCTAAAACTTCTTCACAGGGGGAATTGAGGCTTGGTTTTATATCCAAAATCTAACAAACTTTGGTTTTTGGTCAGTCTTTAATTATCAAATGTACCATAAGATACAGTTCTGTCGCACAAAAAAAGTGTCCTGACATACTTTCTTCTTTCTTACACCAAAGGCGAGTCATCTAAAGAGGTCAGCTGTGAATTCTGTCACGAGAAGTTTAAGAAGAGTCAGAGTCTGGCCAGTCATGCCCGCTATCACCTGCGTCAGCTGGGCATCACTGAGTGGTCCGTTAACGGGTCTCCCATGGCCACGTTGCGAGAGGTCATGGCCCAACGTGGTAGTTTGGCAGGATCTCTCAGTCCCTTGGGGCCGCCCTCACTGACCCCACCTGTATCCCCCTCTGTAGCTCCTGCTGTACCCCCTCTCCTCCCATCCCCTAAACCCATTACCCAGCCTTCCTCACCTCCTCTAGTTCCTCACAAAGTTC
This sequence comes from Sinocyclocheilus grahami, assembly GCF_001515645.1. Taxonomy (NCBI): domain Eukaryota; kingdom Metazoa; phylum Chordata; class Actinopteri; order Cypriniformes; family Cyprinidae; genus Sinocyclocheilus; species Sinocyclocheilus grahami. The sequence goes on along the minus strand of NW_015505213.1, from coordinate 1,271,550 downwards.
CAAAGGCCAAGAAAGGCTCCAGGACTGTGATCCCAAAACCAAAGGACGAGCCTGTGGAAGTTGATATCTCTATCATAGAGTCTCCTAAGCCACAAAGCACTCCCACCAGCCCTTTAACACCTAAGTCTGATTCCAACACAGTTAAATCACCTGTGATCGGTGCGTAAAAATTGGTCACTTCTGTTATGCTTTTTTTTTCCCTATACAAAGTCCTGCAATTAATTCAGCCGACACCGTTAACATGCAGATTATACATTTCAGTTTCACTGGATTTTTTAGCCTTAGGAGTGCTATTAATTTATTATTAAATTAAAGCTAAATGTAAGAAATTAAGACGTTAAAACCAAGAATTACATAATTGTACTATATGCATATGAATTCTTATTGGTCATATTTCTATCGATTGGTCATCTATTTGCCTGGTTACTTTTGGGTACTATTTATAGATTAATGTGACGCTCAGTGTGTGAGATGTAACATTTTAGCATAGGTAGATTGCAAGAAAGCAGTATTTTCCATTGTGTGTCAAACTTTAATGGCATTTGACAATGCATAAATATTAAATAATAAAATGTTACATCCACTCCAAAAAAAAAAATTTCAATACAAATAACTAAACATCCTTAAATCAAAATACATTTACTTGAGATACAAACTGAAGATATTAACTCTTGTTTAGTTTTTCTGAGAAACTAAATAAAATTAAGCAAATTTATGATTAAAACAAGAACAAATATCTGTCAGTGGGGTTGGAAAACCAGTTTTCTCTTTGATATCAGGTATATGTTGGCAGATGATACCCGTTTTCCCTTTGTTATAAGTCTGCCAATAGATACCTTGCATGCCAGAGAACTTGTATCCTAAGTATTTTTTTCTTTTTAAACGTTATGTAGGTCTGTTAGAAGTTCCATTTTTAAACTTTAATTCTTCTAATACAAGACATTTATATTTAGAGACCATTTTGCATGGGGTTCCATTCAATTTATTCTTTTTTGTTTTGTTTTATCCTGGTCTGAAAAAGATCTAAAACATCTTAAATTTACCTTCATAAAACCTGCATAAACCCTGTAACTCTCAACAGGAAGTATCATGTTTTATTTTGTTCAGTTTATGATGATTTCTGTCTTCTTTCCACAGCCCCTAAGCCTGAGAAGCAGGAGCCCAAACCGTTTGTATGCTGTGACTACTGCGGTGAGATGTTTGATACTCGTAAAGCCCTATCCTGTCACGCACGTGGTCACTTAAGACAGCTGGGTGCAAGGTGGTCCCTAAAAGTCCCACCCATAGAGGCCCTGTATGAGCTCATGAGGCGGGAGGGCACTGAACGGGCATCCCAATTCAAATCAGAAGAACCTGCATCAGGGGCGGCAGCACAGTGGGAAAAAACAGCATCCTCACCTCAGACGTTAACTTTGTCACCAGGGGGAAAAGAGAAACCTGCCTCAGACAGCATGCCTACAGGTACACTGAATCAAGATTTTTTAATTTTTTTTAATTGCATGATTATTTGTGTCTCAGTAACTAACATTATAACCTCCTAAAATGCAGAAAAACAAGGGTTAGGGTTGTCTTTTTGCAGTGAAATCTAATTCATTTTAATGAAGTAAATGTAAAAATAACCGTAAGATGTCAAGATGAACACTTACTGGACTGAAGCAACTTCATTATCCATACATCATTAACCATACTTTTTTCAGAAAAATCAAATATAATACATCAGGCTTTTGAGGAACGTTTATTTGTACATCTCTCATTATTATTTTACGTATAGTCAAATTAAAGGGGTCATATGATGTTGCTAAAAAGAACATTATTTGGTGTAATGAAATGTTTATGCAGTTTAAGGTTTAAAAAACACATTATTTTCCACATACTGTACATTATTCTTTCTCCTCTATGCCCCGCCTTTCTGAAACGCGTCGATTTTTACAAAGCTCATCGGTCTGAAAAGCGAGGTGTGCTCTGATTGGCCAGCCATCCAGTGTGTGTTGTGATTGGCTGAATACCTCAAGCGTTGCGGTACCTTTTTTTACGCATTGCGTTGCATCGCGCCGCTTAAACATAAAACCATGTCTGCGTTAGTGATCGGAGAAATGACAAACAACAAGCGCTACTCTACACTGCTCAAAACTCGTGTTTGAATCATCAGTGGCAAATTCTTTAAATATGAAAACGTACTTACAGACTGTGAGTCAGAACAGCTGGCATTGTAGTCTACTCTACCAGGATCAGGAAACAGTCCTCCATAAAATGCGCTGCACACATCTGAATATGTGGGTTAAACTGTTCTGGAACAGTGTTGTAAATACAACTTAACCACTGATTTCTAGTCGTGTCCTCTTTTGGAAGACCAAACAAAGTAGTTTTGCTTTCACAACGAAACACACAGCGTCACACACGGCGGCCTAGAGTGAGCGGCGGCCGGTGGATTCAACAAAGGAGCGGCCGGGGGGCTTGCGGCAACCACACGTGATGTTTATGGATTGCTTTCACAACGAAACACACAGCGTCACACACGGCGGCCTAGAGTGAGCGGCGGCCGGTGGATTCAACAAAGGAGCGGCCGGTGGGCTTGCGGCAACCACACGTGATGTTTATGGAGGGCTGGACTCTGCTTCGTCCACGGTGAAAGCCGATCCGGCGATCCACAGCGCGAAGTTGATGTATTTCCTCAGCGACCAGCACGGATTAGCTCCAGGCATGAAGAAGCGGATATCGTCCTCTTTTGGAAGGCCAAACAAAGTAGTTTAGCTTTCACAACGAAACACACAGCGTCTCCAAGACATGGCGGCGGCGGCAACAACAATATTACAGCGAGAATAAAAGTTACGCCTTCTTTCTTTGCGTGAACGTTTGGGCGGTGTTATGCAAATCTTCCCACACGGTGACGTAGAATATCTCTTTGGATTTGAGACTTTAGTCTTTGCAACTTTAGGGATCTTATCTATGCACGAACAGCTTGTAACACTCCAAAGAGTAAGGAAAATTTGAAATTGCATCATATGACCCCTTTAAGTCACAAAGGGCAAACTGACCAAAGCTGACTCCATCCAGACATTATTCTGAAGGTTGGTGCAATGTTTGTTTCATATCTTGTGCTCTCCACTGTTTACTCTTTCTGCCATAGGCTGTGATGCCACCTGTGAACTTTGCGGTTTTGATTTTGAGAATCGAAAGGCACTGGCCAGCCACGCAAGAGCCCACCTGAGGCAGCAGGGAGTGGATTGGAAGGTCATCGGCTCTCCTATTGAGACCCTGGCGGCCTGGATGATGAGGGAGCCGGGGAAGGTAGCAGAGCTCCATAAAAGCTACATGAGGGGGGACTTGCCTTTTGTTAAGAAGGTGAGTCCAGGTGAAATTGTTGACTTAATATCATTCTAGTTTGTTTTACTTATCTTTTTAGGAAAGTGCTTTGAATTGTTATAAGCATAAACCACAGTCAAGTTTGTTAGATTTGCACTTAAAACATGAAAAAAGGGTCCGATATATTATCTTAAAACTAATTTTAATATCTTAGGCGATTTTATTTCTCAGGTAAATGTAAACTTTAACCCTCATAAATGCATTTACAATTTGTATGCTGTTTTCACATTCCAGGTCTGTTTGGACTTGAAGAATGGTTATTTTATAAAACAGTCATAACTTAATATTTTTCAACTAAAACCATATTGTATTTAATCAGCAGCTTCTCATTAATGAGAGAAAAATGAAGAATGTCTGTGCATGTAATGTTAATGTTTTTAATGATAATACCATGTTATTACTGCATTTAACCCTTTTTATTAATTTAGACATTGAGAAATTCTTTGAAATTTCAAATTACACATGAACCACAAAATAACTAATTGTATGAAACCTACACAACAAAACATCAAAACAACATAAATATTACTCTGAAAAGTTTTTAAACAGACATTTATTTTACATTTATGAAACTTTCACTTTCAGATGAAAAAAATATCAAGTTTTCATGCTGCAGTGGTTTATCATTAGGCATACATATTCATATTTATCAACAAAATTTAGTCCCAAAAGTGTGCGAGTATAAACTAGTATTAATAATGCTACTAAAAGTATTTTTGACAACTAATTGTACTCCATATATCCCTGGGTCCAAAGTGACCTAAACTAAATTTGTTTTAATTTAAAAAAAAAAAGAAGCATTTTTAAAAAATTTTATAAATAAATATATATATATATATAATTTATTTATTTTTGGAAAATACTGACGCTACAAAGGACTGATTAATTTGTTGTCTTTTGCCGTATTTGTGTTCCTTTTCAAGATTTGCATGTACACAACATTTTCATCAAATTCTTGTGTCATTGATATTCACAAAGTGTCTCTTTATCTCCCTCTGTTGTAGGCCTCCAGAAGAACCTCCACTCCATACTCTTCCTCAGACTCGGAGTCCGTCCGTCTTGGTTCTCACAAAGCTTCATCAGCAGCTCAAGACACTGCAGGTCAGCTGCAGGTATCCCAGTTCTCCAAAGGAACTAGAGAAGGCAAAGCAGGGATGAGCCACTCCTCCTCATCACACAAAAAACGGTCTTCATCATATGAACTATCCTCAAACAGCCTGATCCAGATCCCCACAGCCCGCAGTGAACTAAACTTTCGTTCACCTCGAGGTAAGGGAAATATATGTACATCTTGTTTAAACAAAGGCTGCAAATTTTGCATTAACTGAGTTTTCACCAATAAAGAACATTAATATGCATGGTGAGAATCGCTGTCCTTGTTTTAGGCTGTGAACGGCGTCCTCCAAAGCATTTATCTCACTCTGAGAGTGTATCAGGGGAAACAGAACCTTCAAAGCCTTCTCGGGCTGGAAACATTCCATCCTTGGTGCCTAGACCACCAGAGACCAGCCTAGTAAAGCTGGTAGGGAAGGTGTACTCCCTTAAGTGCAGGTGAGTTCAGACCACTAATCAGTTTGTGTTCAATGAACCTGGTGGTTTTGCTGTCTGAAAATGTTGTGCTCACAGAGAAGCAGCCTGAATCATGTCCTGATCCAGTTCTCCTTCCACTTGGCCATCTACACCTCAGATGGTTCTAGGTCAGGGGTCTGCAAAGTTTTGGCCTAAAGTATACTTTTATGCGTACAGTGCCCATGTCGTATATCATCAGCACTGCACATGCTTGATTTTGGACGAGTGCTTGTGTGAGGGGGTTAAAAGATACCTACAACCGTAGTTTAAACGAGTACAGACACGTTTATCGCTAATAACATTTTGAGAGAAAAGGCACAGACACTGGACAAGGATAAATCTTTCTAGTGTCGACTGCCTATGTTCATGCACACTATCAAATTAAGTATATTTTGAAAAGGGGTTGTGTTCAACTGTGTACATGCCCATGACAAATAACAGAAGTATACTTTGAGCTTAAAGGGATTAATTAAATTTCTTGATATTTTTATTTTGTGCTGCCCTGAATATGCCATTTTTATGGAAGCCCGTTTCTGCTACTGAATAAAAAATAAAGGTAATTGTGACTTTTTATCTAACAATTCTAACAGTTTTTCTCGCAGTTGTGAGTTATAAAGTCCAATTCTGATGGGGAAAAAAAGACCGATATTTTATCAGAATTGAGACACACAAAGCACTCCCACCAGCCCTTTAACACCTAAGTCTGATTCCAACACAGTTAAATCACCACAATTCTGACTTAATAACTTGCAACTGCATGTTATAAAGTCAGAATTGAGAATCATTTCGCAATTATGAGAAAAAAGTCAGAATTGTGAGTTTGTCACACAGTTCTGAGGAAAAAAGTCAGAATTGAGAGTTTATATCACGCAATTCTGAGAAAAAAGTCAGAATTGCGAGATGTAAACTTGGATGAAAAAAGTCATAATTGTGAGAAACTCGCAATTACCTTTTTTTATTTTTATTCAGTGGCTCAAATTTGCATATATTTTTAATAGATGTTTATATATGTGCCGTAAGACAAAATAGTTAATTGAATAATAATTTAATTGAATTTTGTTCAAAAGTATATATAATTTAATTCTTTATACTGTGTGTCCTAACCTGGACGATTTTTTTATTTTATTTTGATAATTGTTCATGGCTCCCTTATTTGTCCTGAGCAGTTTAACTGCCCACTTTTCTTCAGAACAATCCTTCAGATCCTGCACATACTTTGCTTTTCCAGCATCTTCTACATATTTGAACCCTTTTCAAAAGTGTCGGTATGATTTTTGAGATGCATCTTTTTACACCAGGACAATTGAGGGACTCATACACAACTAGAACAAAATGTTCCAAAAAAGGCACATTTTTAAAAACAATGATTTTATCTTGTAGGAAACATTTATCAAGTATCTTATTTTGCTTCTGAAGGGCAGTACTAAATGAAAAAAAATCTGACCTTTAAAGGGGGCATCATGAACTGCCTTTGTTTTTTATTTTGTACTCTTCTCTGAGGTCCACTTATAATGTTATCAAGATTTTTACATTAAAAAACATTTAGAAGTAATAGGCTATTTTCTGTTCTGTTTTTACCCCCTCATCAGAACGCTCCGTTTGAATAGGCGTGGTGGATTGTAGACTCAGAAGTAAACACCCACTGCTATGATTGGCTAATAGTTGTGTATGTTTGACAGCCTACATCCTTCCTAGATGGACGCTGCTGTGTTTTAGATTAAAAACGCATAGATATTAAGCGCATATCAAACAATCTGTAGTAACAGGCAAAGCAATAGTGACCATGTAATAAACACACTTGATTACTGTCAGATCCAATATAGTCAGCACAGCATCGTCTTTTAGTTTTAATCTTTATGAAAATCCTGTGTCGAATTGTGCCTTGTTTGTAAATGAATCCACGGTCAAATGAAGTGAACAAAGGACCAAGTTCTTACTGACGCGGTCTGGCACGTCATTAAAAATAAAGTTAATCAAATAAAGTTTATCGTTTGGTTTCTGTGTAGACTTGCATTTGTCGCTCTTGTCATTTACCTACCATGTGCATGAATCGCTGGGCGGGGCTAAACAGGCAGTGATGTGGAAGCAGGTGTTGATGATCTTCTGCGGAGGCGATGTTTAGCCACACTATTACATCATAAATTGGCACATTCCAAATAGAGGGTGACACGGGAGTGGATTATTGAACCTTTCCTGTCCCACTCCCACAAAAAAAAAATCCAGTCCCATCCCAATCCCACGGAAAAATGGGGAAAATCCCATCCCGTTCCAATCCCAGAAGAATGACTCCCATTCCCTCCCACTCCCTTGTTGTTTTAAAAAAAAAATACAGTACAGATCACAGTAGTGCTGGGCGGTATACCGAATACCGGTGTTTATTTTTTTTAAGATATGACTTTTTAAGATAGTATGTTGCTTAAACAACGTTCGGAACGCGACACTGTTTGAAAGGGGTCCCTTTTTACTGTTGCACTGTGGTGAGGGAACAGCTGTATGTGTTACTAAGCGTGAAAGTTCCTAAACTGAAGCTGTAGAACTAATAGAACGTGATGACACAGAAGAACTCATCCACAATATCCACCGCCCCCTGCCATCAGCTCCAGTGTCTCACACACACACGAGCGCTAATTTAGCATTACATTTAGCAACTTTCAGACCCTTTTAGAGGCTTTTTTCCATAGAATATTCATACTGACAAACCCCCTAGCGACTTTTTTGGATAAACATTAGCTATGGTTCAGTTGGAAGATTTCGCGAACGCGAGGTCTGACTTTCCCGGAGAAGTGTCACTTCCCTCGCTGTCTGTTCTGTGCAGTGAGCGGCAGAGAAGCAACGCATTCAGTTAGCCGCACCGCAGCCGACTCGTCAATAAAGGAGTACAAAACAGTGTTTCCTAGCACCTGTCGCTTACTGATTGTTTGGAATTATAAATATGAGCGTAGTTCGTCTGTTAATATCACACGTACTTTTTTTTGTTTGTTGTTTTTTTTTTAGTTTGTAATATAGCCAAAACAACCACATAGTCGCTCTTTAGTGTAGATGCATGTTGATTTTATCAGACGAAGCCGCGATTATAAATGAGTGACTCCTGGTTAACATGTATTAAAAGGGGTCGTGTTTAGTCACTATTTAGTGTGGTATTTTTTGACAATATTCACTCATCATGACAGTAAAATAGGACATTCTAAGTCAATATACTGCAGTATTTCCTCTCTCAATCAGTAGAAAATATGGTTAACACCCGGTCATGCATGAAAAAAAAAATACCGTCATGTACCGTGAAACCGGTATAATTTTGAAAAATACCGTGATATAAATTTTTGGTCATACTGCACAGCACTAGATCACAGCATGCCTGAAACTGAAAGCCAGCTTAAACAATGCACAGACATACTTCAGACAGAAATGTCGGTGAGCACAACTGAGGTATAATTTTCCGACAGTAGTCGTTGCCGACTCCATTTTGATTATGATTTTCGGGGCTAAAAAGTGCATGGGGAAGCTGCCGCCTTCTCTTATTTTATTGGTGGTTGGCATTGGCATACCAACTTGGTGCATTACCGCCACCAACTGTTATGGGTGTGGCGCACGTCATTCACTTAACCAGCCACACCAAAGCAAACGGGAGGAGAGCATAAAGAGACAGGGCAACTAGAATTGAGTTCAACATTTAAATATATATTTTATTTATATAAAATGTATATTTGTGTATAAAGTTGGGTATCATAGTGTTATTACGATTCCCGGTCTCGCCCACTCCCGCTGACATTTTACCTGTCCCGTCCCAATCACGTGATTAATAGTGATTAATCCCACGGGATTCCCGTGGCTCGCGGGATGTCAGCCTCTTAATTCCAAAACCTGTCGTTTTGGCATCAATGTAAGTTGTTTTTAGACTAACGAGAAAGTATTGAGTTCTGAAACTTACAGAATGTTTTTATAGCACAATGACTTCTTATATATCGAAAGATCAAGGGAGTTTTGATTTCTCATGACCCCTTTAAACAAAGTAATTGATATCCTTTAACAAAGTTTACAGCAGCGCATATGCTCATGGTATTTAAAGATGTTGAATCTGTTCTGCATTATGCCCCCCAATACTTGTCAAAATGCATTCATCGTAAAGAAATGGCCATAAATAATAAAAATACCCGCTAAAAGACTAGAACAGTAAATGTTCATCTGTGCATGATGATAGGTTTTGTGAGGAGGTTTTCCGAGGGCCGCTCTCCATACAGGAGGATTGGGTCATGCATCTACAGCAGCACATCCTCAAGCTGAAGACGGATTCAGCCTCAAGCCCCTCACCGCAGCCTCCTCTCAGTCACAGTGAAGCACCGCTGCTTATTGGCCCTCAGACTGTCTAGATGCTCTTTTTGCTGTGGTCTTTCTTTTCAAAATAATGCAGTTACACTACACTGACTTTATAGCTGTATTACCTGGACGTTGACTGTCAACTGTGATGTGGATTTTGTCCTAAATTCCATTTTCTACTTTTAGATGAATTTTGTAAGACACTACTGGAAGAGTTTGACCACAGCATTTCTTACCTGTAAAGTGTTGTCCAGTGGTTTGATTGGGATGATTTGAATGTATTTTACTTTTGTATTGTATTTCACTGTTTATAATGTGCTCTTTTCTTAAGATTTCAAACCAGTTGTTTTATATTGTACGTAAAGTTTGAAATAGTACTTGAAGTGTTTAGTTTTAAATAAGGTTTTATTGTTTTATGAACAGAATTGTGTAGACCAGTGTTTGGTCATTGAAATGAAGTTATCGTTCTTACTTTTTAATATAGTACTTAGAATTTTGAAAACAGTGCTTCTCACCTGAGTGAATGACCTGATTATTCAATGCCAAAAATCCAATAAAAGGGATTTCTACAGATTTTCATTGGTATGTATTGTAAGGATTTTTTTTCCAGTTTAAGCAGAAACCAGCACTAATTCCAGCATTAAACGAGACTTTAATATGTCTTGTTTTTACTAACAGCAGTTTTTCCCTATTTAACAGTACGAGTTAATTTAGTGAACAGTGTGATTCTATTACATGTACTTGTGTATTTGTCTTTGTAAAACACTGTGCTAGTGTCTGGTTGGAGTAAAGGCTGTGTTATACTCCAACAGCAGATATTAATAAATACTTTCCAGAACATATATCATGTATATTTCCATATGCATTATTTCTTGTGTAATATGTGAGTTTTTTTCACTTGCTCTCAGGCTTCGCAAGGATTTAATTCAATTGAATCAAATTGTCAATGACCAGCTGTAGTCCTTGCAAAATAATAAATTGAGTATTGAGAACTTTTTATACATTTGATAACCAATTAATAAAGATTTTGAATCTATTTACTGCTTTGTTAGTAATTTATATGCTAGAATGCAGTACATTTTCTTGTCCCTCATCCTAAAAAGCACTGTTGAATCCTCAACACAATCAATTCTGCATATGATTTTTGTCTCTTGTATCAGAGACATAAGACAGTGATATTCCCAGAGCTGCTCTCCCTTTCCGCTTTTTTTATGGCTGTTTTTCACTCTTGAGGTCTGCTAATGCTATATTCCTGTGTAAATGAAGCCATCCTGTTTTAAGAGTAAGGTCTGCTTCACACAGTGAGGAGTCTGTGTAAACCAGCTGTGCTGAGAGATGTTAATTACAGGACACATAGACTGGACCGACACCTTTATGGAACTCTTACATGCATGAATAAAGGGTCCTTTCAGAGAGCAAAAGAGGTTTGTGAAATTGAGCACTTGTGGAACAGGCTTTTTCTAGGATAAACTGAATTATGTGCTTTAGAGAGTCTTGCTGATTTACAGTTATATAATGCTGCATGTTGAAAAGCAAAAACTATCATTAAAAAATGAATATCTATAGAGAGAGAGAGAAATGCATGAGATTACAACTACAATTTTGGAGGGCTACAGCTGCATTGTCTTGCATGAAAATTGCAGGCTGCTTAGGAGATGCTTGCAGTGAAGGAACTGCATGTTTCTGAAGGAGGTTCTGATCAACATTTGCATTCACATGCCATGTAGCTACATAAGAGTCCCAACTCCTGCTACAGAAAACATCCCCCAGAGCATGATACTTCCTCCTCCTCCTTTCACTTGCTTCTGTACGCACTCAGGGTTTGGTCTTTCCACAGTTTGACGCCAAACAAAATGTTTCCCATCAGACCCAAATAAATTAAACTCGCTCTCATTACTAAAGTGAACTATAGACTAGTTCTCCTCTCTCCACACAACATGCTCTTCAGCAAAGGTGAGCTTAGCCTTTTGATTCTTTCTGCTGATGAGAGGCTTGATCACTGCAGAGTGGGCTTTCAGTCCAAATTCTCTTAAACATGCCGAGACAGATCCTTACCCTGTTCAGCACTGAACTGGCGAGCAATTCCAGCTGCAGTGCTGAACCGATTCCCCATTGAGAGTCTCCGCCTTGTGCTGTCTTCTCATTCATTTGTCTTTCGTGGACAACCAGCCTTTTGGGGGGAATTAATTGAGTTTGAGGTATTTTTGACCTGCAATATTCGAGAAATCACAGATTTGGAATGACTAACTTCTCTTGCGATGGCTAAAAAGGGTCATCCCTTTAGCTTTCATCTGGACAACCTCCTATTGCAGGGCTTTAGAGTGGCCCACCATTTTATAATCTCAGTCATATAATTAAGGAAATTAGCGATAGGTGCCAAATTAACACCAATAACTCTAACCAGTGTTGTCTCATTTTGATCAGTTATTTTTCAAATATCTCATTTAAGTTTTTTTATAATGTGCTTCGGAATACAATTAATTTATGAAATATGCTTAAAAACTGCCCTTGTACTCCTGTTAGGATCACTTCAAAAAAGACTAAGCAGTGAGTTTAGGAAAGCAGTTTAGGAAATTGCAAGTTGTTCTCAAATTTTAATCTCCACTGTATATTTACGGCCAAAAAGGTCAGATAAAATTCTGATAGCTTATAACGTAAATCCAGATTTCATGTGTACCACAAACTGAATGTGAAGCATTTTTTATTGATAAAAAAGTATAAATTATCAGTAAGATGACAAAAGACATGTACAGTGGTAGATTCTTTATAGCAGGTTTTTATGCAAATTTTGTAAATGATTTTTAATAATTTAGAAGCCTCAGAAATTTTGTCTATATATATATTCACCTTTTTGACTGCTATTTTTTTTTGCTGTATATTCTCATGACTTACTAATGTAATATATTAATAGGATACAGTCATATTACTAGACAGACAGCGCATAGTGTGTAATGCTAAATATTTAGCTTTTATGTAGTATTTTGTCATTTTAAAATTGTAGCCCATTTACCAAAATGTTAAAGCATCATACTTTCACTCTATAGTCTGTGATTTTTGTGTCACTGCACTTTCTGTTCAGTCCCATTATACTGTGATATTTTCACCAATAAAATTACCGTAATGCTAAATATTTAGCTTTTATGTAGTATTTTGTCATTTTAAAATTGTAGCCCATTTACCAAAATGTTAAAGCATCATACTTTCACTCTATAGTCTATGTGATTTTTGTGTCACTGCACTTTCTGTTCAGTCCCATTATACTGTGATATTTTCCCCAATAAAATTACTGTTTAATTTTCCTGACATCATTTTTAATGAAACTTTGGACCTGAAGTGGGAAAATATGATTTCTGGAAAGTTCAACGGTAACCTTTTCAAATGAAATGATTAAAAGAAATCTTAAAATTATCCAGCACAATTGTATCAGAATGACCCAAGTGCTTTCTTACCAGTGCAACAATGTTTCTCTGCAAGAGCCCCTTACGTATAGAAATCAATGTGGGCTATACATCAAGAGGTGGCTGAACTGGGGTGTACAGCTTGATAGAAGATTGAAAGAGTGGAGCATCAGACCCTTGAGAATAGTGTTAGCCCAGAACAGATACAGGTAGCCAGTGAAAAGACCTCAGCATTGAAGACATTCAAGCAGCAGCATTTTGGATGCATTCAAAGATAAATATTGCAGATGCTGGTGAGAAACGAGCTAGAGTCGAGCTGTGTCTCTGTACTATGAAGGATATGAATATAGTCATGACCTGACCTCAAGCGATAGTTCACCCAAAAATGAAAAATCTGTGATCATTTATTCACTCTCAAGTTGTTCCAAACCTCTATGAATTTTTTTCTACTTCTGAACTCAAAAGATATCTTGACGAATGTGGGTAACCAAACAGTTGCTGGTCCCCATTGACTTCCACTGTATTGTTTTTTTTTTCATACTATGGAAGTCAATAGGGACCAGCAACTGTTTGGTTACCCGCATTCTTCAAAATGTCTTTTTTGTGTTCAACAGAAGACAGAAAGTTGAAGGTGAGTAAATGATGACAGATTTTCCATTTTTGGGTGAAATATCCTTTTAAGTTATGTTAGGTCTTGAGACAAAATCTGCAACTTGAATGAAGTGTTCAAAGACGTAATATTTGGAATCTTCAGAATCTTCTGTTTATTTTATAGTCAAAAGACATTCGTTTTGATTTTTCAAAGTACAACAGACTGGCTTAATAAAGTCCAAGAGGCCTGAGAAAAGGGAGTCTGGTTTAAACAGTGAGATGACAATATTGACTTACCGTAAAGAATCCAAGCCTCCTTCTCTATTTAAACGAGGCCTGTAATCCTTGATAGATGATTTATAAACTTTAAGGTTTGGCAACTGAGAGCAGTTTCTCACGCGACTTGTGGCTTTGCAATCAGAGCTCTCCGAGGAGCCGTTTTTCAGTGCAGATGAACTCATGGTTTTGTATTCCATCTTGAGCTGCCTCACAATGTTCAACAAAAGTGATGTCCATTTAAGAATAATTCACACAATTTATGTTTTAAAACCTCATTCAATGGCTGTTCCTTGAAGAATAATGGTTCTGTATTTTATTCAACTTTTTGTCATATTAAAAAAATAAACTGTATGATAACTTACATCAGCTTTGGCAGTCAAACACACAGTGAAGAAATTACATCAGAAAGAGAACTGGAGAAAAAAAAAGAAAATCTTAGCATTATTTTCTGGATTTGCAGCTGGATTTATGGCTTCACAGAGAGTTCATTTTATAAAAACCATGTATCTGATGATGTATCCTCACAAGATTTCTAGCTGTTCTAATGCTTGTCCTGCTATTGGGAACAAAATGTTTTTTGCTGGGCTGCTCTCTGCATCTTTGGTTTCCTCTGCTGATGACAGTGATTCTGCATTTGGAGTGGACTCTCATATGACACGACTGGATCTATCCGGAGCAGATACTGCCAACGCTCAGGTAAGATGATCTCAAACGAAAGGATGTTTGAACTTCTTGATGAATGGCATAGCTCTGCTTAAAGTCACTCATGTATTGTATTATCTTGTAGATCATGGGGAAGAATCGTGCATCTTGTGTTCATCACTGACGGGTTGTTAATATTGTGGACATATTCAGTTGCTCCTCTCTCGACATGTAACTGAAGACACTGTTTCTCAAGGATATTTTCAGCTGTCATGTGAGCATGTTTATTTTTCTTTTCTCTAATCAGATTCATTTGGAAATGACTGAGGATTCTTCACTGCAGGTTTTACATAATCAGTGTTAGAAATAATATTATAAATAATTTCTCTTTAAGGGGCAATATTTGGCCCATGGAATTATTAATTTATTTTTAATTATCTAATTTTAAATTTTTTACACTGAGGGTGTATTTGTTTGTAATAATATTAAATATGAAAATGTTCAATTATGTCTACACTGACTGACAAATTCCTTTTTAGTCAATTTCAGATGCAGTTTGCATCATTTTTAACCCTGACAAAAAGACAGTAGATGTGACAGCACAGTGTATAAAAATATCCATGAGATGACAGGATGAGCGGATGGAAAGGTGAAAAGAGGAGGAAGCCATAACAGTGTTAATGAAGGGGCCATAGTGAAGTATGTTTTAAAACCTCATTCAATGGCTGTTCCTTGAAGAATAATGGTTCTGTATTTTATTCAACTTTTTGTCATATTAAAAAAATAAACTGTATGATAACTTACATCAGCTTTGGCAGTCAAACACACAGTGAAGAAATTACATCAGTAAGAGAACTGGAGAGAAAAAAAGAAAATCTTAGCATTATTTTCTGGATTTGCAGCTGGATTTATGGCTTCACAGAGAGTTCATTTTACAAAAACCATGTATCTGATGATGTATCCTCACAAGATTTCTAGCTGTTCTAATGCTTGTCCTGCTATTGGGAACAAAATGTTTTTTGCTGGGCTGCTCTCTGCATCTTTGGTTTCCTCTGCTGATGACAGTGATTCTGCATTTGGAGTGGACTCTCATATGACACGACTGGATCTATCCGGAGCAGATACTGCCAACGCTCAGGTAAGATGATCTCAAACGAAAGGATGTTTGAACTTCTTGATGAATGGCATAGCTCTGCTTAAAGTCACTCATGTATTGTATTATCTTGTAGATCATGGGGAAGAATCGTGCATCTTGTGTTCATCACTGACGGGTTGTTAATATTGTGGACATATTCAGTTGCTCCTCTCTCGACATGTAACTGAAGACACTGTTTCTCAAGGATATTTTCAGCTGTCATGTGAGCATGTTTATTTTTCTTTTCTCTAATCAGATTCATTTGGAAATGACTGAGGATTCTTCACTGCAGGTTTTACATAATCAGTGTTAGAAATAATATTATAAATAATTTCTCTTTAAGGGGCAATATTTGGCCCATGGAATTATTCATTTATTTTTAATTATCTAATTTTTTATTTTTTACACTGAGGGTGTATTTGTTTGTAATAATATTAAATATGAAAATGTTCAATTATGTCTACACTGACTGACAAATTCCTTTTTAGTCCATTTCAGATGCAGTTTGCATCATTTTTAACCCTGACAAAAAAGACAGTAGATGTGACAGCACAGTGTATAAAAATATCCATGAGATGACAGGATGAGCGGATGGAAAGGTGAAAAGAGGAGGAAGCCATAACAGTGTTAATGAAGGGGCCATAGTGAAACTCTCAGCTGTGTTATGAATCCTTATTTATAGCTCAGTCCAAACCAACACTAAAGTGACTAGCTTTTTTATTAGTATTTATTTAGTTATTTATAAAATCACAGGCCTTCTGAACAACATACTGAACATCCCATCTTCTGTCTGAAGACACTATGGTCAGGTAAAAAATGTTATTGGGAAATAATCTACACAGATTCAGGCTTATAAAGTGCATGGCATCTGCACAAAATAAATGCAAATGCAATCCTGTTTATCAGCATCATAAAAAATAGTCAGAAATATTCACTAGTCACTACTAGAAATGTGCACATTCAGTTAAAGAGGATTAAGGTGTGTGTTTCAATCAGTGTTAGAAATAATATTATAAATAATTTCTCTTTAAGGGGCAATATTTGGCCCATGGAATTATTCATTTATTTTTAATTATCTAATTTTTTATTTTTTACACTGAGGGTGTATTTGTTTGTAATAATATTAAATATGAAAATGTTCAATTATGTCTACACTGACTGACAAATTCCTTTTTAGTCCATTTCAGATGCAGTTTGCATCATTTTTAACCCTGACAAAAAAGACAGTAGATGTGACAGCACAGTGTATAAAAATATCCATGAGATGACAGGATGAGCGGATGGAAAGGTGAAAAGAGGAGGAAGCCATAACAGTGTTAATGAAGGGGCCATAGTGAAACTCTCAGCTGTGTTATGAATCCTTATTTATAGCTCAGTCCAAACCAACACTAAAGTGACTAGCTTTTTTATTAGTATTTATTTAGTTATTTATAAAATCACAGGCCTTCTGAACAACATACTGAACATCCCATCTTCTGTCTGAAGACACTATGGTCAGGTAAAAAATGTTATTGGGAAATAATCTACACAGATTCAGTCTTATAAGATGCATGTCATCTGCACAAAATAAATGCAAATGCAATCCTGTTTATAAGCATCATAAAAAATAGTCAGAAATATTCACTAGTCACTACTAGAAATTTGCACATTCAGTTAAAGAGGATTAAGGTGTGTGTGTGGGTGGGTGGGTGGTTTAATTCCTTAACCTTTCCTCCAATTTTGATGAGACTACCCCCAAATTAAAGCTGAGAGTGTACACTTTATATAACTGTCACTAGAATATGTTTTGGACAGCAGCTAAAATAATATAATATGGACCTGACTATATACTGTATATATATATATATATATATATATATATATATATATATATATATATATATATATATATATACAAAA
>NW_015505213.1:1226785-1253440 GCF_001515645.1 Sinocyclocheilus grahami | reverse complement strand
ACTGCAGCTGACTTCAGTTGTTGTTTGTTTGTGGGTCTTTCTGCCTTTAGTTTTGTCTTTAACAAGTGAAATGCATGCTCAATCGGGTTGAAATCAGGAGATTGACTTGGCCATTGCCGAATATTCCACTTTTTTTACCTCCAAAAACTCCTGGGTTGCTTTTGCTGTATGTTTTGGGTCATCGTCCATTTGTACTATGAAGCACCGTCCAATCAACTTTGCTGCATTTGACTGCATCTGGGCAGAGAGTATATCCCTATACACTTCAGAATTCATCCGGCTGCTTCTGTCGTCTGTCACGTCATCAATAAACACCAGTAACCCAGTGCCACTGGAAGCCATGCATGCTCATGCCATCACACTGCTCCACCATGTTTCACAAATGTATGCGTTGATGATGTTGTTTGCCAAGCCTTCTCCATACTTTTTTCTTCCTGTCATTCTGGTACAGGTTGATCTTAGTTTCAGCCATCCAAAGAATGCTTTTCCAGAAGTGGTCTGGCTTTTTTAGATGTTTTTTTTGGAAAAGTCTAATCTGGCCTTGTTTGCACCTTGTGGTGAAGGTGAACCCTCTGTATGTGCTCTGGTGAAGTCTTCTCTTGATTGTAGACTTTGACAATGACACACCTACCTCCTGGAGAGTGTTCTTCACTTGGCTGGATGTTGTGAAAGGGGTTTTCTTTACCATGGAGAGGATTCTCCGATCATCCACCACTGTTGTCCTCCGTGGACGTCCAGGCCTTTTTATGTTGCTGAGCTCACTAGTGCATTCTTTTTTCTCAGAATGTACCAAACTGTTGATTTGGCCACTCTGAATGTTCCTGCTATCTCTCTGATGGATTTGTTTTGTTTTTGAAGCCTAACAATTGTCTGTTTCACTTGTATGGCGAGATCCTTTGGCCGCATGATGTGGGTTCACAGCAACAGCTTCCAAATGCAATTGGCACACTAAGAATCAGCTCCAGACCGTTTACCTGCTTAATTGATGTAGAAATAATGAAGGAATAGCCCACATCTCTCCATGAAACCGCTTTTGAGTTAATTGTCCAATTACTTATGGTCCCTTGAAAAATGAGGGAGGTACATATTAAAGAGTTGTAATTCCTTAACCTTTCCTCCAATTTTGATGAGACTACCCCCAAATTAAAGCTGAGAGTGTACAATTTATATAACTGTCACTAGAATATGTTTTGGACAGCAGCTAAAATAATATAATATGGACCTGACTATATACAGTGGGTACGGAAAGTATTCAGACCCCCTTAAATTTTTCACTCTTTGTTATATTGCAGCCATTTGCTAAAATTATTTAAGTTAAATTTTTTTCCTCATTAATGTACACACAGCACCCCATATTGACAGAAAAACACAGAATTGTTGTATCTCTATATATTATATATATATATATATATATATATATATATATATATATATATATATATATATATATATATATACAAGGAAAAATATATTTTTCAGTTGTTCCTCAATACGACCATCGGCTGCGGGGGACTGATGAATCCACAATGACTCATAAACTATAATGATTATTCAGTGTGACACATGATTTACTAACAGTAATCAGTTTATTCAGGCCAGGCCCCGCAAAACTGACCCTGAAAAGAGGAAGAATTTACAAAACCTCAAGAGAACTATCAGGAGCCAAAATATTCAGATTAGCTAAATATTGATGCAGGAGAAAATTATATCTAAACAAAGGCGAGAAGTAAACATCAGTGTGTGAAATAAAACATTCTTAGCGAGTAATATTTTACCAGTGAGTGCATATAATTTCAAACACATTAATTAATAAAGAACTGCAGCAGTTATCTGGTCTTGATGTGAGAACTAATTTAGAAACTTTCTATTTTGGTGTCTCATGTTTTCTTTTTCTTTTTCTTTTTTTAAGCATTAGATGCACAAATTATTTAGATATGATACGATATGATATGTGACCCTGGGGCACAAAACCAGTCTTAAGTCGCTGGGGTATATTTGTAGCAATAGCCAAAAAAACATTGTATGGGTCAAAATTATGGATTTTTCTTTTATGCCGTTAGGATATTAAGTAAAGATCATGTTCCATGAAGATATTTTGTAAATTTCCTACCGTAAATATATCAAAACTTAATTTTTGATTAGTAATATGCATTGCTAAGAACTTCATTTGGACAACTTTAAAGGCCATTTTCTCAATATTTAGATTTTTTTGCACCCTCAGATTCCAGATATTCAAATAGTTGTATCTCGGCCACATATTGTCCTATCCTAACAAACCATACACCAATGCAAAGCTTATTTATTCAGCTTTCAGATGCTGTATAAATCTCAATTTCAAAAAATTGACCCTTATGACTGATTTTGTGGTCCAGGGTCACATTTGTTAAATGCACTATTAATATCCTTAGGTGTAAAACATTTTTAATATTAAAACAAAAACCATTTAAATATTTTATTTTTATTTATTTTTTTATTGAACCCACTGAATTTAACAGAACTCAGTAAGTCTATTGTTTTGAAACATTGACAAAAGCAATTTTTGGTCTGTAAAACTGATCAAAAAAGAAAACAAAAAATATCTTTAAAAAGTTGTTTTGAATCTGCCCTGAAGCATGTTCTTCCGCCACACTTTCATGAAAGATGATATGAGTTGTCTGAAAAAACGAAACACATTTCAGAAAGATTCTGTCACATGTTTGAATGAGAGGAATGTTCTCAGCACATAATTCATGTGAGCACACGTAACAATATGAGACTGAATATTAATAATAATACCCAGGACAGCGAGTACACTGTCTGAATAAATTTCCAGATGATTCCTTGTTTGATGTTTGGCCTCTCTGATGGTCTAGCCACCGCATTGACTTACAGATGGGCTATTTTTAAAGCAGACTGATTCAATGACAAATCCAGGCAAAGAGAGAGAGAGAGTCTGATTACTGGTAGTAGCTTCAGTCCAGATTAAAGTTAAAGAAGTGTCTATCACAAGCATATAGTAAAAGTTTTATTTGTGCGTTGCAGCTCAGTTTTCTTCATGAATATGTTCAAAATGTTAAGAAAGTGCAATGAACTCATTGCTGTAGATTTAAACTTTGGAGCTTTGATTTTACTTAAATTAAAGGAATAGTTCACCCAAAAAAATGGAAATTTGCTCACTTTCATGCCATCTGAAATGTAGATGAGTTTGTTTCTTCACTGGAAAAGATTTGGAGAAATTTAGCATTACATCACTTGCTCACCAGTACGTCCTCTGCAGTGAATGGGTGCCGTCAGAAGGAGAGTCCAAAAAACTCCAGTACATCAATTAACATTTTGTGGGGTAGGATCAACAGTTTAATTATAGATGTAACTAGAAATTAATTACAACTGTAATTACATGTTGGTATTTTAAGTACACTGTAAAAAGAAAATTGTACCTATTGATTAATTTAAATGCTAGTACTTCGTAGTTAAAGACACTTAATATAAAGTGGGTCCCAAAATGGTTATTATACTACTTCAGAACGAGGAAGCTAAATCTAAATCTCTTTGGCATTCACAGCAGTTTATGGTCAATGACAAACAGCTAGTTGTCTTTATCGCTCCCCAGTGTCTGACACATTCATTGGTTGTGATTCATTTTTTCTGTATTTACATTCCCTTGCACTTACATTTACAGGGATTTGGAGAAATATAAATGCATTTAAAAGGGAAATAATTATTACATATATTTGTAACTAGCAGGTGCATCTTGGTTGGTCTTTTGAGTTTATTTACTAGCAATAAACAAAACATCAAATAGCCTTTCCTTCAAAGCTATTTTCTGTCGAGTACAAAATCGTAATTGTGAAAAAACTCAACAACAAAGTGTGCTTTCTGAGAAATGGAATCTATGAGTGTTCATGTTCTGAATAATGAACCTCTAGACACTGTTGAAAGACAATAGCAATTCAGAGACGAGGATCTGGAGGCTTGTTTTGTTATGTTTCTCAAACATTGCCTAACCTTCTCTCTTTCTCCAGTCCCGTCCCCCCTTCACTGACTGATTACATTATCACATTATCTGACTTCTCTTTTTCTGCAGATTCCACTAGTAGGGCTACAAAACATTAAAAACTCTATAAATTATTTTAAATGGATGGTCAGTTAAATTAACTGCCTGAACATGTTAATCGTCATCCTTAGGATGTCCAACAAACATATACTATTAGGTTTTTAATCTATGTATGCATTTATTTATTAATTGTATTTATTTGTAATTTTCTAGCTATAAACATCCAAATTAAATAGACATTTTATAAATAAACAATGCATCATGAAAGTGCATTAAATGCAATAAAAAATAACCATTGGTGTGTTTAAAACGAAATATTTTCATAACAAATTAGTTGTGTTGAATGATATCTAAAACATCATATGTGACCCCGAACCACAAAACCAGTCATAAGGGTTGTTTTTTTTTTTAATTGAGATGTATACATCATCTGAAAGCTGAATAAATATGCTTTCCGTTGATGTATGGTGTGCACAATATTTGGCCGAGATACAACTATTTGAATATTTGGAATCTGAGAGTGCAAAAAAAATCTAAATATTGAGAAAATGGCCTTTAAATTTGTCCAAATGAAGTTCTTAGCATTCATATTACTAATCAAAAATTAAGTTTTGATATATTTACGGTAGGAAACTTACAAAATATCTTCATGGAACATGATCTTTACTTAATATCCTAATGATTTTTGGGATAAAAGAAAAATCAATAATTTTGACCCATACAGTGTATTTTTGGCTATTGCTACAAATATACCCCAGGGACTTAAGACTGGTTTTGTGCCCCAGGGTCACATATCATATCGTATCATATCTAAATAATTTGTGCATCTAATGCTAAAAAAAGAAAAAGAAAAAGAATGAGACACCAAAATAGAAAGTTTCTAAATGAGTTCTCACATCAAGACCAGATAACTGCTGCAGTTCTTTATTAATCAGTCATCTGCACTTTCTTTTTTCACGTTTATTGTAATTCCAATCAACTTCGATTTCAGAGGAGACAAAGACCTTTGTGTTTTAAGGAGCACAGACTGCAAACCCTTCTGCGAAGAACTCACAATCTCTGTTAAATTCAGATGAGTTATGAGACAATCTCTCATCATCCCACATTGGAGATGTATGTCCACTTGTGATAAATAGCTCTGGACATGCTTTTCATTTCTCAGGAGTCTTCAAAGAGCACAGAGCCTCCGGAAAGATCGAATCCTTTGAGAAATACATTGTGTGTGCCAGAGACATGAACTAATAGTGTTTTGTTCACAACATGGTCACAACCTTTTCCAGATGCAAAACAGTGTAAGACTTTAGATTGTAGTGCCACATGTGTTAATTTGATCTGATCTCAGTATATTATCTATTGAATCTTGAAGTTGAATGTGTCCATTTTTTTCCCCAGTTATCCCAGTTCTTTTCCAACAGAGTCTACGCTACAGATTTGGCCACTAGTCATTCACAAAACTCTACAAATGCTCAAACTTATGTTTTTGATTATTAACATTTATACTTATTATGGTTTCAGTTATCATTAAGTGACTAGTAGGCCTACTATTATTTCTGTTAAATACGTTTTACCATATCTAAATACATTCCCTTGAATTCTGAATCCCAACCACAAAACACAACAAAACTGGCTTGACCAATTGTGTAATTGTGGGCGGGGTCATCGGTTTGTCTGACCAATAGAAGATGGAGGGGAGTGTTTGTGAAATCGTCTGAAAACAATCCATATGTGTGCAATCTGGTTTGGTGATGTTAGTGACACAGAAATGATATGCTTCACCTTTAAAATTGGACCTTTTGAGTTATTAATGTTTTTTTATTTTCTTATTTGATCAGTAACCTAAAATCAGTAACCATGATATGATTTTTTTTCCTTAGCAATTTTATGCCATTTGTGTCATGACCATTCTTTCTTTTAAATCTGTTATCCTGAAACCTTCATATACAGGTTTAAATTAGATTTTGAATCACAGATTTGTGAGCAGTTCACACTAAATATTTCAATCTTCTGGATTGAATCTTCTTGTCATTTTCAGATCCAGACTGTTAGGAATGCAGTTCAAAGGAAAACCTACGTGTTAAACTTGGCAGAATTAAATATAGAGGAATTAAGCAGCTGCTGCCTTTATGGATATGTAATCCATGTGAATGTGAACTCTGCTTTTGGTAAAGAAGATTAAAGCAGGAATTCATCAACCCAGGCCATGGCAGCCAGTGGACACTATACCTCACGCCTGGAATTCTCACATATAAAGTCAATTAAAGAGTCAGCGGAGAGGCTTATTATTGCCTGAGCAGTAAAACACTAGTGCTTCACCGAATCAATTCAGCACGCAAGGACATTAAAAACATTGGGAGAGAATCATTAAAGGACTACGCAAGGTTCAGCGCAAGTTAAGCTCATTTGGCAACATTTGTGGCATACATTTGATTACAAAAAATTATTTGACACCTCTCCCCCTTGTTTAAAAAGCAGTTGTCTGGGTTACAGTGAGTCACAATGAAAGTGAATGGGGTTAGTCCGTAAATGTTACATTTGTGCATTAGGCGGATGCTTTTATCCAAAGCAATTGACATTGCATTCAAGGTCAATTCTTGGTATTAATTAAGGTAATAATTTTTGTTTCTCAGGGGAATCGAACCCATGACCTGGTAATTGCTAGAGCTGTTGTGCTCTACTGTTTGAGCTACAGGAAGGCAAAATGTTAACATAAAATATAAATATGTAAACAACATCTGTGTTAACATGATTTTAATGTGAAAAAAGGGGGCAGATTACAGCCTTTTGGGGGGGGGGGTCAGGTTGCTTCGCCATGACAACATGGCTGAAAATGATAAAACCTTAAAATAACTGTAAAAACCATAAAATTACACTCTAAGAAAAGCCTGTAAAAATATGGCCTGAAGGAATTTTCATAGGTGTTTTACCTGTATTTTGAATTTCACATTACATTGTGTTTGAAGTATATGTTTAAAAATGTAACTGCTCATTTTCTGCCAGGATATTATCTTTTTTTTTGTGTGTGTGTGTTTTAACAGAAGAATTAATTGCATATATAAATATGTAAACAACATCTGTGTTAACATGATTTTAATGTGAAAAAAGGGGGCAGATTACAGCCTTTTGGGGGGGGGGGTCAGGTTGCTTCGCCATGACAACATGGCTGAAAATGATAAAACCCTAAAATAACTGTAAAAACCATAAAATTACACTCTAAGAAAAGCCTGTAAAAATATGGCCTGAAGGAATTTTCATAGGTGTTTTACCTGTATTTTGAATTTCACATTACATTATGTTTGAAGTATATGTTTAAAAATGTAACTGCTCATTTTCTGCCAGGATATTATCTTTTTTTGTGTGTGTGTGTGTTTTAACAGAAGAATTAATTGCATTTTTTTTGTATACAATTGTAAGCATCGCATTTCTGCTATTAAATCCTGCTCCAAAATGTGTCCCCACGCACATTCACTGCCTCACCACAATCTCTCTCTCTCTCTTTTTTTTTTTTGAGAAACAAGTTTCCTAAAAAAGATCCTCCTTAAAGCAGTGTGTTTTTGATAATGCATTATATGCACTCAGACTTTTCATTTGTATCTACAGTTCATCAGGGGGGTTTGACTAATGATGAAATACAAAATATCCATATCTTGAAAGCTGACAGTATTAAATGGTAACACTAGAGTTCCTGTAATGTCTATTTAGGGAGTAGATTTCCCAAATTAATAAAATCAGTTCATTCACAGTCTGGATTCTCTACAGCTGCAATTTAATATACCAGCAACAACAGCTGTGGAAGAACAAGGACCATAAATACAGGAAATCTTCTAAACTAATGCATGCATTTCCTCATAAGTGTATTAGATAAATATGAGAGGGACTTTAGCTTTGGTAGTTAACGTGTAGTATTTTGCAGATCAAACAATAATTGGCTGACCCCCTACTGTACCGCCACAGACCACCTAGGGTCGCGGGCCCCACTGAAAAACCCCTGCTATAGAGAGGGGGCAGAACAAATAAAGTTTCATTTATTTATATTATTATGTAATACCACAGGGGGCTGAAACTCCACAAAGGTCTTTCCAAGACTATTAGGAGCCACCCTTTCACACACATAACCTTCCAGATGTTTTCGGCTCTCATGTAGGGAAGATGTTAAAGACAGCTGGAAAGGTCTCATCCATTGCAACATAATATTTGTTCTGTGTTTGAGGTATTTCAAAGGACAAGCCTCAATTCACAGCAAAGCATCTGAAGTGAAAATTGTATTGCACCTTATGATGTATAAACACTGCATGCAAGGCAAAAAATAACTTTAAAAAAATATATTAGCATATATGGGCTACTATATCATTTCCTTATACTTCCAAAGGTAAGTGGGATATTTTCTTGAGAAATAATACTAATAAATATATTTTATCAGGATTTAAGATTTAATTTTAAACACTGGTCCTCAAATCTGATTGGTCGAGCAGCATTACAAGTGTGCTGATTTGACAGTCTAACAGTACTGGGGTTTTGCACTGTATTGCTCTGGTTTTCTGTGTTTGTTTCAGACAAACTGTTAAGTCTTTGCATTAATAGTAGGGATTTTTGCAGTTACTCTTTCTGCAGTTTACTTCACATCGCTACATCATACTGACTGTATATATTAGAAACAAACCCTAACAACTTGAACTGTTCTGTTTATACATGAAGCTCGAACTCTCCCACCATCTAGCTTTAAAATTAATCACAAGGACCATAAACAATAAAATGACTTCCTTGACCGCTCTTCTATAACAGACTTGTGGAAGTGTCTTTCGTGAAGGGGATCAGTTGCTCACTTTTGTTTGGAGATGCACTTCAACGGCACAAAAACACTGTTTGGAATTCATCACTAAATCATTCATTTAACTAAATTGTACAAAACACTGATTTTTTTTCCAAGAACCTTACCTGACCTTATGAGAAACTATAAACTATTTATGAGGTGGCAATTTTTTATGAACTTCTACAATGTGATTTGTACAGAAAGTATTTAGAAAAAAAAATTAAGCATGAAGATCCACCCCTAAACATTCATTGTGGCATAAGCAGATTATATAAAAATGTACAGATCAGTTCAAGCAAATGTATGCAAATTAGCCACCAATTAACCAACACTTAAAATAGTCCAAAATTGCCCATGAGAGTGCATTGCAACAACATGCTGGAAATGATTTCATTGATGGAGCAAATACAGACAAAATAACTGGCAACATTGTTCCTAGAATCTAAGTTATACAATTTTAGCTGTTGATACATATCATACAATTGTGAAAACAAATTAACACTCCTTCTCACATGATATTGTAAAGCAGTGAAGCTTAAGACTGTCCATAAGAAGGTTATTTAGTATCAGATTTAATATATCTTAGTCCACTCACCTACAAATGAAAATTGTCTGAAAAGCAGAGATTATAATGCATTATCTGTCGCTTCATTTTTCTTGCCTTCAATACATATGCAGTGGCTTGTTTTTCCACCAGGGAAAATTCAATATTTAGCCATGTGATCATAACCTTTCATTAACTCTCTGAAATCAGATGTCACATGCTTGACCATGTTTGGCTATAATAACAAGCTAGTTTTGTGGCTAAAAAACTTTGCAAGGTGCTGTCCAGACTGCGCTTGTCAAAGGAGGGGCTTTGTAGAAAACTAAGCGTTTGAGAGAGGCGGGGCATATAGGACCTACAATAATGTACAGTATTTGAAAAATAATGTGTTTTTTGAACATTAAAGCATGTCAACATATTCTGTTACACTAAATACACTAAATAATGATCTTTTAAAAAAGCATCATATGACCCCTTTAAAGATATAGTTCACCCAAAAACATCTTGTGAAGGAGAAAGCAACATTATGGATAGAGGACTTGTATTTTAGCCAGAAACAATGATTTGAAGTTAAAAATATCTTAATGATGGATTCGTTTCTTACAAGCATGCAGCTTTTTGTTTCAAACGACATTATGATGGACTGCAATCGTGTGGTTTACTTGTGGATTATTATAATGCTTATATCAGCTGTTCGGACTCTCATTCTTACGGCACCCATTCACTGCAGAAGATCTGTTCTGATGAAGAAACAAACTGATTTTGGATGGCCTGAGGGTGAGTAAATCTTCAGCAAATTTTCCTTTTTTGGTGAACTATCTCTTTAACTGATGTGTATTTCGAAAGCAAAGGGTTAAGAGTATGCTGAAAGCATAATTAGGTTTCAATTGGTTTGCCATTGATAAAATAAAGCCTTCAGTTGTCTCATGTGGCCTTAAGCAAGACCTTCATATACGCAGGTCTTTGTCCTATTGACCCCCAGAGCCCCGAGGCTGACAAATACATGAGATCCAGAAAGAATGATGCAGACCAGAATCTACTAATGAGTTCTAGCGCCATTTGTGAATAATGTATGAAATTCATTTCCAGAGCCCGATGTTCAGATGAGTGCTAAACAGCTTTTGTCAATACACTCATGGTCACACTACTTTTATGTCAACATAGATGCTACTGAATGGGATCACTGTATTATTTTTCCCATTTATGATATGAATCTTATTCTTTCTGTCTGTCTGTATCTATTTATTTCTTTTTCTGCAATATATAACCAACAATTTATTCTGACAGCTGCAGTAGATGTTGGAAGAAAATGGTCTGTTCTGTTCTCTTCTGAACATGATGTTCTTTTAGTGGCTTCCGGTTAAGTGAAGAAAATGCTTTCGCTGCATATTTCGTCTTTAATTACATGAAAACAGACAGACACTTTTTAGATCTTAATAAGACACAAATGACACATTACTGTTCTTATCATGTCTACATACAATAAGAAATATTCATGGCAACCATTGAGACCACCGTCAGAGCAATAATCTTGTTTTAATCTTGATAAAAACAGATTTCACTTCTACAGATTATAGAATCACTTGTAAGAATGTTATTTGTGTTGCCTAGTCAGTTTCAACATTCTGTATTTAAAGGAATAGTTCACCAAAAATAATAATAATAATAATAATAATCTGCTGAAGATTTACTCACCCCCAGTCTAGCCCAGTTGTACATGAGTTTGTTTCTTCATCAAATCATATTTGGAGAAATTTAGCATTTTATTACTTGCTCACCAATGGATCCTCTGCAGTGAACGGGTGCCGTCAGAATGAGAGTCCAAACAGCTGATAAAACATCACAATAATCCACAAGTAATCCACGTGACTTAATCATTAAGACAATTTTAACTTAAATTGCTTTCGACTGAAATACAAGCCCTCTATCCATAGTAATGCCTTTGCCCGTGAAAAAGTTTTCTCGTTTGAATCAGGAGAGATGTACTGTATGCACAGATCAAGCACTGTTTACAAGTGAAAACAGTCCAAAACGGTTCTAAACAAATATGTCTGTGGATTTTGATGTGAGAGGACAACAGGGGATGGACTTTATCACCACTGAAGGAGGCCTTATCATGAATTATGGACTCAAACATTATTCAGGGCCCACTAAGGTGAATTTTAGAAGTAGCCCTGTTGATTTCAAGTGACCAAGATCAGCCTTGTTGAAGTCTATGTGAACCTGTGGTTTCTCTCATACTTCTTGACTCCTCCGCACCACACCACATTCTGTTTGGTGGGCCAGGCAGTAAGAGGGGGAGCGTTTTCAAAGCCTTGACATTTTTATGTGAATGTGGTGAACCACATTTGATTTGTGAAAGATTCATGGCTGGGTGGAATTTTGGGCTGCAGAATAAATGGTGTGTTTTGCATGTCTCTCGCTTTCAAACCAAAGATTCAGCCTGTGGCCATACAGAGGATAAAGGTTAACAGCAGGAATTATTTCTAGCAAACCTCCTGACCTATTTACACAGAATTGATAGTTATTTTATGTGATTCAGGCTTTAGTTTTGTAACATTTCAAGGATTAACTTGACAGAAACGCATATTTATTTCTAGTACTTCAGATATTTAGAGCAATTATGTGATCTTTTTGTTTTTTAATGTTTCTAGGACATTATTGAAATGATGTGTGCCATCACTGAACAGCTGGATTTGTCAATCTTACAATAAATGCAAGATTCCAAGAAGCCATCTGGCACCTAGGTTTCTTCCACATCTGCCTCGTGGAGAAGACACTTACAATTTGCCCTCATCTGTAAACGCTTTGCTAATTGGTTAAGGAAATAGCTTTACTTGTTTTCCTTACTGTGAATGTCACAGAGACAAATCAGTGGAAGACTCTGCCCTTTTAGCAATCATATTAGTGAGATGCTTGAGCGCTTTATTGAAATGAAGGACGTATAAAAACAGACGTATAACTTCAAACCTGTAGAGCCTGTGACTGCAGAACTTCCACCCACAGCTCATTCCTTGCATCTTGTTTCAGCTCCAATGGGATCCTGTCCAAAATTCCTCAATCTAGAGCAAACAAATGAGCAATCAGTGAAAACCCAAAAGCAGAATGTAGCAAAACAAAATGAGCCTATTACAATGCAGACTACTACATAAAGCTTATAACTGCTGCTTGAGAACGATTAAGAATAACTGCCCGCTGATCAACAGAGTTCACATTCCAGTCCACAGAGATCCACTTCTGGATCAGTATGTCCGTGTTCATGCCAGCATAAATACCTGTTTTTATTTCTTGTGCCAGAGGGAAAAAATATGCATCTGGGTTGATTTGTAATGTCTGGCAAGTAGCGAATAATGTTCCACCTCTTCGGAAAATTGGGAGCCACTGTCTTTTCCTGACTTGTGCCCTTTGAGTGCTCTGGGGATCTAAACCAAACCTGCTCTCGATCCGGTCTCAAAGTTTTGCAAAACATTTTCATTTCAGGCTGCAATTTTATCATGTTTATTATTAAGAAATTATCTTACCATTTGGCCTACACCCTCATTCCACAGTCGAACTTTATTACAGTCAAACTTTATCAAAGATTATTCATTCTCAGCAAGCTTACCATGTTAAAGATAATAAGGTTTTTATGCCTTGGATAACAGATATTCAACACTATTAACACAATGTCTAACACTATTAACACAACACTAGAAGAACTAAAACTTAATAATAATAAAAACCTGCAAAAATGAAACTTCTGTCGACATTTACTTTAATTGTATGGAAAAGAGCAGCTTGGACATTCTATTAATAGCTCCATTTGTGTTACAAAATAAAATAAAATAAAGGAAGTCAAATAATAACAGAATTTTATTTTGTACTATTTCTTTAATATAACCTTTTTTTATTCCAATTTCGATAGTGCTGGACATTAAGCCTGCGTGTTTAGTCTGTATGACAAATTTTAAAAATGCAGATTGTTATTAAATAAAGGCTATTATGTGTTCTAATGTGTGTGTTTTAGTGACTAATAGACAGCAGTCAATCATTTTTTTAAACTCAGTATAAAATGTAATTTAACGATAAAATACCCATGATTCCAACTATTCCTTGAAATGTAAAAAAATAAATTCCCAATGAAAAATAAAATGAATATGCATTTGAAACTTGCACAATGCCATACTTCTAAAACACATCTTTAAGCGCATCCTTGATTTCCAACATTAATGCATTTGTGTCTTGTAGTCCTTGATTGACTGGTGCCCTTTTCAGACCATATTCTGCCCTCAATTTGCAGATTCAGTTTTCACAGTTGGATATGGGAAGAGCGGAAACAGAATGTGGTTTTTGTAAAATAAATAAAGAAGTAAAACTTTGGTCACTGTTAGACTTAGTCTTGGAGACTGAAATCAAACAGAATCCAAATGGCTATATTCACAAGATTATTAAATGAATGGGAGAATGGTGCTCTAAATGGAAAATCCCTGCTGTAGCCAAGCACCCGACTCCTGGTTGACATTTCTGAACACCACGTCTTTGAAATGACAAAGAAAAAAATTACACACTTCATCTGTCCATGTTAAGGTTCCAGTGTCAATAGTCTAATATTGAGCTTCTCAAAAGCTAAACCCCTGGCTGATGACATAATGAGAGAGACCTGGGTGGTTCAAAACTTCTCTAACTTGAGCTTATTGATGTGGCTGATATGTGACACTATTCTCCATTTTGACATCAGTCAGTTCCAAGCACGATCAAGTCTTTGGGCTGTAAATATTTTTTGCTATCCAGTGTCCTCTTACTTGAAAGAGAAGATTAAAAACAATTTTACTTGAAACTGCTATTTTCGTTTAAATTTGTCATATTTTTTTCTTATCTGGGGCAAATGTTTCCACCTCAATCACTTCATCATACACTCAGTTTTGCAATTTTCCATAAATTCAATGGCATTCAGGGAGTATGGGGTTAGTTCTGGGGTTTCCAATTATTTTGAAAGTTTTTTTGTGTGTGTTTTGTTCTGTTGTTCCAAGAAAAAAAGATCATGGTCATGGAACAGACATTTGACAGCAACATCTTTGTGCCTCATTGTACTGTAAACAACAGTACAATGATTAAGCAGCACAAAACAATTATTGACATTTTTACTATTAAAACGCATGTGACAGCACAAAACAATTATTGACATTTTTACTATTAAAACGCATGTGACAACTTGCCCAAACCTGTCATTTATGAACAAATATCCTTGTTCTGAGAACATTGTTAAGGGGTCATAGGATACACACATTTCAGTTCAAACAACTTGTAAAAGTGCATGTAGCATCCTATGACCCCTTTAAACTGACCAGTCCAAATCTTGTTTAAATGTAATGTGGTTTAACTGTGGTCACTTGTTTAAACAACAACTATAGCGACAGAGAGAATGATACTCTAATTTTAGTTCATGACAGAATGCACTAAAAATATATTGTAATTAAACAATAACTGAACTACGTTGTTGAACTAAGTGTTGAAAGAGGAAGCACCCATTTTCAAAACCTTGTATTTATTAAGAAATAGCCTGTGTGACAACCAGCAACTTTCCCTTTTACTTCACATTACAATTCCTTGTGCATGTCATATGTTTTGGTTTAGGCCTAATTAAACCATATTGTTACTATGTATCTTAAAACAATTCAATGCATATTAAAATCCAGTCAATATATACATAAGCTGTTCAGTCTTTGAGAAGAAATCATTGCTTTAAACAGCCATATCACCACTGTGGTCAACATCACGTTTTTCTCTTGCCTTCTTTAATATCACCATGTAAAAATATTGCTGTTAGTCTGAATCCAAACCACAAGTGTGGAGCCACTCTAGTTTGCCAGGTTGAAATTTTTTTTAAGCAAACACAGACACCTGTCTTCAATCTACAAAAATCTGGTTTAGTGGAACATTAGATAGTATGTTCAAGGTCAGACCTTAGAGAGCAGGGAAAAACGAAAACGAAATCACAAATGCTGAATCAGGTATCTGTCTTTATCATAAGAATGACTGGATTAGTATTTAATGCATGAATACCTGTCATTAGCCTAAAGTTACTGTAGGCAGTTGCTCAAACGTAATGTGTTAGTTTCAGTGTTGGGGAAAGTTACTTTTAAAAGTAATGCATTACAATATTGCGTTACTTCCTAAAAAATTAACTAATTACGGTACTTAGTTACTTTTTATTGAAAGTAACGCGTTACGTTACTTTTGCGTTACTTTTTAAATCTGGGCTGGGCTTGCTTGTTTGCTTTTAATATAAAAAGTTCTATTTTTGGCAAATATAAAAGCCCTTTCCCACCAAAAGCCTCAGGCTGAAGGGAATGCAAATTCACGTCTGTACAACAGAACACAGAAGAAGAAAGTTTAACACTCTTCAGCAATAAAAAAAAGAAGAAGAAATATTAGTTTATCTTGTGTAATGTTTGCTTATTAGTATGGTTGAATTGGATCACTGAAGGTCAGCAGCAAGTAAATGGGATTAAATACATAAAGGATATTTGTAATATTTAACATATTTAATTATTGCAGCTTTGAGTCACATTCTGAGTTGCTTTTAACTGTTTTTATTCATTTTGAGGAAAACTAAATCAGACCTTTTTTTGTGAGTGAGTGAGATGAATGAATGCTAAAGTAACATCTTACTCGAAAACACTGGGTGGATTTGTATCATTTTAGGGTGGTTGTGTACACACACTGCCAACACACATTTCAGTTCAAACAACTTGTAAAAGTGCATGTAGCATCCTATGACCCCTTTAAACTGACCAGTCCAAATCTTGTTTAAATGTAATGTGGTTTAACTGTGGTCACTTGTTTAAACAACAACTATAGCGACAGAGAGAATGATACTCTAATTTTAGTTCATGACAGAATGCACTAAAAATATATTGTAATTAAACAATAACTGAACTACGTTGTTGAACTAAGTGTTGAAAGAGGAAGCACCCATTTTCAAAACCTTGTATTTATTAAGAAATAGCCTGTGTGACAACCAGCAACTTTCCCTTTTACTTCACATTACAATTCCTTGTGCATGTCATATGTTTTGGTTTAGGCCTAATTAAACCATATTGTTACTATGTATCTTAAAACAATTCAATGCATATTAAAATCCAGTCAATATATACATAAGCTGTTCAGTCTTTGAGAAGAAATCATTGCTTTAAACAGCCATATCACCACTGTGGTCAACATCACGTTTTTCTCTTGCCTTCTTTAATATCACCATGTAAAAATATTGCTGTTAGTCTGAATCCAAACCACAAGTGTGGAGCCACTCTAGTTTGCCAGGTTGAACTTTTTTTTAAGCAAACACAGACACCTGTCTTCAATCTACAAAAATCTGGTTTAGTGGAACATTAGATAGTATGTTCAAGGTCAGACCTTAGAGAGCAGGGAAAAACGAAAACGAAATCACAAATGCTGAATCAGGTATCTGTCTTTATCATAAGAATGACTGGATTAGTATTTAATGCATGAATACCTGTCATTAGCCTAAAGTTATTGTAGGCAGTTGCTCAAACGTAATGTGTTAGTTTCAGTGTTGGGGAAAGTTACTTTTAAAAGTAATGCATTACAATATTGCGTTACTTCCTAAAAAATTAACTAATTACGGTACTTAGTTACTTTTTATTGAAAGTAACGCGTTACGTTACTTTTGCGTTACTTTTTAAATCTGGGCTGGGCTTGCTTGTTTGCTTTTAATATAAAAAGTTCTATTTTTGGCAAATATAAAAGCCCTTTCCCACCAAAAGCCTCAGGCTGAAGGGAATGCAAATTCACGTCTGTACAACAGAACACAGAAGAAGAAAGTTCAACACTCTTCAGCAATAAAAAAAAGAAGAAGAAATATTAGTTTATCTTGTGTAATGTTTGCTTATTAGTATGGTTGAATTGGATCACTGAAGGTCAGCAGCAAGTAAATGGGATTAAATACATAAAGGATATTTGTAATATTTAACATATTTAATTATTGCAGCTTTGAGTCACATTCTGAGTCCTAAAAGAGATGCTGACCAGTGTTGGGGAAAGTTACTTTTAAAAGTAATGCATTACAATATTGCGTTACTTCCTAAAAAATTAACTAATTACGGTACTTAGTTACTTTTTATTGAAAGTAACGCGTTACGTTACTTTTGCGTTACTTTTTAAATCTGGGCTGGGCTTGCTTGTTTGCTTTTAATATAAAAAGTTCTATTTTTGGCAAATATAAAAGCCCTTTCCCACCAAAAGCCTCAGGCTGAAGGGAATGCAAATTCACGTCTGTACAACAGAACACAGAAGAAGAAAGTTCAACACTCTTCAGCAATAAAAAAAAGAAGAAGAAATATTAGTTTATCTTGTGTAATGTTTGCTTATTAGTATGGTTGAATTGGATCACTGAAGGTCAGCAGCAAGTAAATGGGATTAAATACATAAAGGATATTTGTAATATTTAACATATTTAATTATTGCAGCTTTGAGTCACATTCTGAGTTGCTTTTAACTGTTTTTATTCATTTTGAGGAAAACTAAATCAGAATTTTTTTTGTGAGTGAGTGAGATGAATGAATGCTAAAGTAACATCTTACTCGCAACATGGGGACAGGAGAGCTTTCAATCAATAAATGGGAAAACAAAGTAACTGGCGTTACTTTTTTGAAAAAGTAACTCAGATATTTTCTTGTAAATTAAAAAGTAATGCGTTACGTTACTAGTTACTTGGACAAAAGTAATCTGATTACGTAACTCGCGTTACTTGTAATGCGTTACCCCCAACACTGGTTAGTTTGTAATATAATGGCTTGCTTACGCTTTTTTCCTTCCGGTAACCCGTTTTCTTAAAAATGAGGCTTTAAATAACAGCAGCATCTTTATATCAGAGAAATGCAGCTCTCAGGCCGGTGGTAAGAGTGATTCACACTCACCTAAGAGCAGTGAGCTTGATCAGGGAGGGGTTATTTAGTCACCCGCATGTTTCCGTCAGAAACACACTGTACTGAAGCGGTTGCTCTGAGCGCGCGCGTCTGCCGTGAAACTACGAATCTATTCATCTGCATTTCTTCATTTAAAACGACTTATTATCCTCTTATGGGGAACTGTTTTTTTTAACCTCTCGATTACCTTTTTCTTTTAGTAAAGATGACCAGACGCTCGTATGGAATATATGGATATGTCGATGCACCATTTTTCTTGTAGGCTACATTCACCAGTTATAATACATAATTTCATTTTTAACTGTAGTATGCATTCAAATTTTCTTTAGTTAAAAGTAACATTTACTTTTGTTTATGATTTATTTTCTTTTGTTTACAAAATATTACATAAAAAAGTTTAACTTTTACGCACGCACGCAGGCAATCTTGTTTTGTTTTTTTGACATGATGCTTTAATCGCAATGGATATTCGTTAATGACGGTAAGCAGTTGTATTGGTATTTGCTAAGTTGTAAGTGGATGCTGTGTCACAGGAACCCAACTTTGTTGTAACATGCAATTTATATATTTTCTGGATCAGTGCTTTTAAATGCATCCATGCAACCAACTAAATATGCCTCACTATAAAATGACTCACTGTAGCATTCTTCAGGGGAGATGTTGACTCCAGGACGAAAGCGTAACATTGAGGGGTCAAATGCAGGCGAATGAACCTTGAGGAATGTTTTTAAACGATTTGTGGCTGTCAGTAGCCTCTTGTCAGAACATGTTTCTCTCAGCTGTAATGTTTGGCGTGGCCCTGAATAGATTTTCCCTATTTTTTATTTGTATTTAAATTTTTTAGTTGGCAATATGATTGTATGGCAAACAGATGTATAAATGTAATTTAGCATTCTGAGACTAAATCTAAAATAGTTGCACATGTTTGTATGTTTTAAAGACTGCCTGAAATTACTTGGGATAATGATACATTTCCTGTTTGTGCAGGAAGTTTGGGTGGGGGTGCTTTTTAAAATGGTCAATGAAATAAAAATATACCAATAAATTTATAGTACAATTGGCCAGCCATGGTTTCAGGAATTCACCATTTAAAAATAAAATCATTACAGGATTGCAAGATATTACAACTTATAACAATATATTTCATTAAGTGATATAATGTTAATATATTAAACTCAAAATACCGAACACCACCATAATAATGTAGGTGGTATAGAAAAGAAGCATGATCACTGTACGCTTAAAATAAATAGTGTCGAAAACATTTTCACTCAGAAATTGCTGGTAAATTTCACAAATGTTTACAAAGAAGCGGCAAGTAACGCATTGAATTAAATGTGAATTTTTGAAGCAGAAAGACCGAGGATTTTCTTGGGAAATGTACTCCAATAATCTTCTAAAACTATTTTTTCCTGTCCATAAAACAGAAAATGTAACACAAGAATGTAGGATACATTTGAGTATTTTTCTGTAAAAACGTACAAACTTTTTTGCTGCATTATAGTACTGCACATATAGCTACTGTTCACTAAAAAAAATGACATACTACATTTACTGAAAGTTATCTCTTTCTTGACACATTAATTGATTGGCGTGACCAAACATATTACATAAGAAATTGGTTCAAAAATGCAAAATTACAGTGTTTATTTCAAAGATTATTAATAGACGGCACTCGCTACATTAAACATGCTATGTGATGTGACAATCACACATACATTTTTTTTATATATTTATGCTCTGTATTTTTAAAAATGATAAAAAGTATTCAGTAAGCAAAAAAAGTTGTACCTTTTAAAATGCACTTAATGGCTACACTACTCATTTTGATTTCTTGGTGATCTGTTCTAAGACATATTTCTCCATCCTATCAGCAGCTCTACATGAAGATGGGAGCCCCGCACCCAAACACTCCTCTGAGTTAGCCATGCATCACTGCAATTCATCAGATGCTGTGCCACTCAGCCCATTTTCCAATGACAGTCAATGGGAAGGACAGCCGACCTCTCCATCACTTGCCGAATCCGAGAATGTCACCTCGGAGAGAGCGATCCTGAGCGGCCCTATAGCTGCGATGCTCTCGATGACCCTGGGGATCCTGTCTAACATTGTGGCTTTACTCATCCTGGCAAATGCTTACGCCCACCTACGTCGACGATCCAAGGCATTTCTCCTGTTCGCCAGCTCTTTGGTGGCCACAGACTTTGTGGGGCATGTCATACCTGGTTCAATAGTTATGAGGCTGTATCTTTCTGGAGGTGTACCCTCTGAAGAATACAACAGGGCGGACCCATTATGCCAGTTTCTAGGAGGCAGCATGGTGTTTTTCGGACTGTGTCCGCTCTTTCTTGGTTGCGCCATGGCAGCTGAGAGGTGTTTAGGGGTGACAAAGCCACTGCTCCATGCTTCGCTGGTTACAACCACAAGGACTAAGCTCTCACTTTCTGTTATCTGGTTAGCAGCTCTTTGTGTTGCTCTTCTGCCCTGCTTTCAGCTGGGTTCATATACCTACCAGTATCCTGGAACCTGGTGTTTCATTAAACTGCTGGAGGACACAGAGAAGGCAGACGTGGCCTTTGTTATGTTGTTCTCAGGACTGGGGTTGACATCCCTTGCTGTTGCTTTGGTGTGTAACACCATAAGTGGACTGACGCTAGTGTTAGCGAGGATACGAAAGAAACCCTGTAACCGTCGATCAGCTAGATCCCATGATATTGAGATGGTGGTGCAACTTGTAGGCATAATGGTCACATCTTGTATCTGCTGGAGCCCTCTTCTGGTGAGTATTAGCAATGGGTTTAGTAGCTCCATCATGAAAATTGGCCCTATATATGCTGGCATAATAGTAAAGCCATAAAACCACTACAAATATGAAAACTGTCTTGAAAGAAATAAGTAAAGCAAGCTCACTAAATAACACACTGTAGTTAAAATCAGTGAAAACCAAGCACAAAAATATAAATTGTAGGTACAGTTAATTTAAATATGATACATATGCGTATAGGAACATACATGTATGTAAACTAATAAACGTAAGTAAAGACTATATAGGAAGTACACTCTTAAAAATAAAGGTGCTTCATGATGCCATAGAAGAACCTTTTTGTCTAAATGGTTCCATAAAGAACTTTTAACATCTGAAGAACCTTTCTGTTTCACAAAAGGTTCTTTGTGGCGAAAGAAGGTTCTTCAGATTATAAAAAGGTAAGCAAGAGATGGTTCTTTAAAGAACCTTCGACTGAATGGTTCTTTGTGGAACCAAAAATGGTTCTTCTATGGCATCGCTTGAAGAAGCTTTTGAAGCACCTTTATTTTTAAGAGTGTAGATCTTTAGTAGACAAATTTGGTTAATTAATAGAGTAGGCTAATTGACCACATTTTCACTCAGATTGTTTGCGTTTTTATGTTGACAGTCTTTGAAACGGTTGCCCTGATATTCTTGAAAAAACGTGACAAGACTTTGGCAACCAAGTGCTTTTTCTGCCATGCAAACGTGCTTAAAACAAGAAGAAAAGAAAGCATCTCAAGTAGCCACAAAGTAATGGTTTCTGTGACCTATTTTGTGCATTTCCAGCAACTTGAGCACTTTTGAGGAAGGTTTGAATCTGTGGACAATACGGTTCTCCATATAAATGAAAAGTTTAAACAATTGAATAGATGCCCATTTATGCCAGAGTAAACAAAATTACAAAGCTAATTGTAATTTTATATATAACCTGCAACTTTGCATGTCACATTGTGATTTTTATATTTATTTATATTTTATATTTTATATTTCTTATTTTTAAATTTATCTTATGATTACTTTAAAATGTTTTCTCTGAGGCAG
Source organism: Sinocyclocheilus grahami (assembly GCF_001515645.1). Taxonomy (NCBI): domain Eukaryota; kingdom Metazoa; phylum Chordata; class Actinopteri; order Cypriniformes; family Cyprinidae; genus Sinocyclocheilus; species Sinocyclocheilus grahami. The sequence continues at coordinate 1,231,303 of NW_015505213.1, read as the reverse complement.
AAACAGCTTTCAGCGTCTAAATGTTACTGTTATTATTATTTAAATGAAGCACATAACTTAAGAACTTGAGCACTTTTGAGGAAGGTTTGAATCTGTGGACAATACGGTTCTCCATATAAATGAAAAGTTTAAACAATTGAATAGATGCCCATTTATGCCAGAGTAAACAAAATTACAAAGCTAATTGTAATTTTATATATAACCTGCAACTTTGCATGTCACATTGTGATTTTTATATTTATTTATATTTTATATTTCTTATTTTTAAATTTATCTTATGATTACTTTAAAATGTTTTCTCTGAGGCAGAAACAGCTTTCAGCGTCTAAATGTTACTGTTATTATTATTATTATTTAAATGAAGCACATAACTTAAGGTATCAAACTCAAGGTATAAATCTCAGCTTTTTTGGGCATAGTTCATAACAAAATGACATAGAATAGTATAAGTACATGAACTGGAAAGCACCTCATATTTTAATAGACTGGACTGTGGATTTCTTAGACCTGCATGGATATTTTGTCATAATCCTTATGGTGTTTTGTCTTTGTCTCTTAACTTTAGATTGTTGGCCTAATTACAGTGAAACAGTCATACGAGGGTTCTATTGGAGATGACCTTGCCACCTTTAAGACCCTAATGATAATGGGGGTGCGGATAGCATCCTGGAACCAGATACTGGACCCATGGGTCTACATTCTTCTTCGTCGTTCCGTCCTCCAAAAGATTTACTTCATTACCAAACGTCCAACAGACTTTAAGGAAAGCACTTTTCGCTGCTGGGAGATCCATTCCTTCCCCAGCTCTGAGAAGAATCCTGTCGGTAGAATCTGAGTGTGCATCAATAACAACAGGAGGCCTACTCCGTGTCAGTCAGCTCTACCCCAGAGGATCTCACTAGGCCCCTTTATTACAGCATGTACTGCACTCGCTATGTTAAGAATGTATTTATTTGAGCAAATTTGCACAAAGATAAATAAAGCATGAGATGAACATTCCTATTACTCCATGTAAAACACTTAATAATAAGGATTTGGCTGGAAACTTTCATGCAATTAGCTATTTGCTGTCTTGGGCCCTCAATACAGAAAATACACTGGTGATAGTAATTGAAGCATTAATTCAGCCAGTGTTGAAGCTTTAGGTCTGGGACAGTGTTTTTATGTGTCCCTAGTTGTTCCACATGATGACGGCCCTGGGCATGAAAACTGACATGACAGTAACAAGAGGCACAAAAAACATTTTAATCTTTGTTTTACTGAAAAGAATTGTTCACCTAATCAGATTTTGTACAGCATGATCATCAACAATATATTAACTGTGAGGTAAACTCATATTTTATGTGGTGAACATTATTTCCCCTCACAGAAGGGATAAGAGAGTTTTCCTTTATGTTTGTCTTGCATATATGTTACTGTGCAAAAATGCTCATGTGAATAATAATGTTCATATTATTGTATATTTTATTTATCCCTCCAATTTTCTGGAGGCTTTTAATGTTGTTATTTTACATTGAAAAGCATTATAATAAAACAAAGCAAGCTTATTGTGTTTGAATTTAATTTCTGTGGCTACCTAATTTGATGCACGACGCTCAATAAACCAAGCTCTCTATAACTTATAAACAAACAGAATATTCCAAAAGCCAGAATAATGATTCCCAGGCAGTACTATTAATGATCACTGGTTAATCATTTTAATTTGTTATCCAAGACCTATTCAACATGTTGTAATGTACGAGGTAAGCTGTCATTAAATAGTTTAATACAAGATTTTATGCACAAAAAAGTTCAAAACTGCCAAAATGGAACATAGTAGCCTACCAGACCATTGTATAGTAATTGTAATTGACTAATTTGAATAATAATGTGACAACCTACCCCAAACAAAACATAAAAAATAATACACATGAAATGCACTGCATAATAGGAACGACCAATGAATCGTTCCTGCAGGTTGTGTGTGTGTGTGTGTGTGTGCATTCTTTTTACAAGGTGTAAAAAAAATTGTCCACAATAAATGGAGTTCCTCATGTCTCCGCTAGGCGAGGTGAAATTTGAGTGCGCATGCGCTGCGGGGTCAGTGCATGGCCCGGAAGTGGAGCTTTTTACGCTTCCATCCATTGAGTAAACTGAGTGAATGGTGAGTACCACAAATTTGTTTAGCTATGCAAATAAACACATGGACACGCGATATTAAAATCTACCTTACGCGATCTTAAAGGCGTCTGCACATTTTGGTTGTACTAGCAGCTGTGCTGGTAAATATGAATCGTTGTTTTCGCCTAAATCGGTTATTCAAACGCCTCGCCGTGCGCGTGCTGGCGTGCTTCGCCGATATCAGATGTTTTGTACAGACGCGATAGATGCTTTATTTTGAAAATGTGTCTCATTTTTGCAGTTTTATGAAGTTTCCGTTTTAATAAGAAGTCCAGCGGGAACCATTAATTGTCTGGCTTGTTAACTTGATAACTCCATGAGTGTTTTGATGGGGTTTTCTGTTTGAATCCTTTATTTACTATGAACGTTGTGCGGCTTGCGTAAGTTTCAGGTGATTGTTTGAGGAAAATGGATCAAATGGGGAGTTTTCCGAGGCGGAGGGAAGGACCTCTTCCTCCTCGACCACCACCTGCTTGGGACGAGCACCAGGCCTACGAGGAGCTGCTGCACTGGGATAATATGATGCAGGAGGGGTACCGCCTGCACCCGCAGGACTACGACCGGTAAAACACCTCATACTTCACAGATGTGATGTTGGGAATGCTCTAAACAGGTCTCCCATGGCCATGAGGAAATCCTGTATGTAGAAAATGTTATAATTGTATCATTTAAAAGAAATCTCAAAATCGTTCATATTATAATTTTTTTAATGTGTTTTTATTATTATAGTGAATTGGGGAGAAAAAGGCTAGACATTTATTTTTATGCTGGTTCTATTATACCTTTTTTTTTTTTACCCAAGTTTCATGGATAAATGTCTTGGAAATTTAATTATTAAAAGACTGGGGCCCTCTTTAAATACAGTACTTTTGAGTGACTTTATGTCATACGTTGGATAAGCTGCGGGGCATAATTGAGGGGCATAGACAAAAAGTAAATGTTGCATTATATCCAACTATATTACTGTATATTACAATGTATTAAAGAAAGAAAAAATTTAGTGCTGGGCTAGCACGATTAATCGCATCCAAAATAAATGTTTTTGTCTACATAATATATGTGTACTGTATATATTTATGTATATATAAATACACACGTATATATTTAAGAAAAACATATACATACATGCATACACACAATAGATATACACAGTGGGTCTGAATACTTTCCGTACCCACTGTATGTATGTGTGTATATATGTGTGTATAATCATTGCCCAGCACTAATTTTTTTCATTGTAAATTATTTTTTTAATCAAATTCAATGTTTTACATTTCAATGGAACTTTAAAAATGTTAACAAAAATGGCATGCCCCCCCCCCTATTTTTCCCTCCTATTGTAATATGTACATTGAGGGCCAAATCAAAAGTCATCAAAGGCCAACTTTGGCCCACGGGCCCTGGTTTGGGCATGTCTGGTATATAAAGATGCAATGAAACTAAATTCTTGTTGCAGGTATGAAGAGTTGCGTTATTGGTATGACTGCTTGTGTTATGAAGAAGACCTCAGGCAGTACAACCAATACGTTGTTGATTACAGGAAGTGGGAAGAGGAGAATCTGCACCCAGAGGACGTATGTTACTCTGATATATGTTAAATTTACAATGCAAATTTGTTGTTGTTCTCCCTTTTTCTCTCTGGGAGACTAGTTCTCATGTTATTTTTTTAGATTAAAATGCTAATAGGCCCTTTTCACATGACGTCACGCAACTTCCGTTATGACGCGAAGCAGGGTATTCTTACTTCCGCCAGCCTAGTAAAGCGCTATCGCTACCAGCATGGAGTTCACCAAGACGCTTGTACAACTGCCACAAATACGATTAGAGGATGACTGCTGCTGTCTATTCTCGTCCTCATTCAGGGAGAGGCGTCTGGCATCTCAAACGAATTTACTGAATACCGATCGGCGAGATTTGCCGCTTGAAGTCGAGGGAGGAGTTGAAAACGGAGCATTGCAGTCACTGATTCCCGCGACTCTCGCGCACTGTTTGCTGTCTTTATTGCAGTTAGATGAAGTTGGTTAGATATATTTATCAAATAAACAAACGTTTTAGACATTTACATGTGGTAACAGAAAGCCTTTTCATTCAGTAATTTATGTCCTGCTTAATACAGCGCCTATATGTTAAAGAATAGTTCAATGAAACAAGTTTGTACTATTTAAATATCAATAAAATGGGGTCTATAATTTTCCGTTTTATTATTTAATGTAATTCAGAAATATTAAATATATTAAGTTTATATAAAAAGCTTTTACATTTAAAAACAAATGCCAGTATTTGTGTAAATATAAAACGCAGGTCATAGCTGTTTTTTAAAGATCACATTGCATATAGCCTATAATGAAAATAAAATAC
>NW_015505213.1:1135263-1225741 GCF_001515645.1 Sinocyclocheilus grahami | reverse complement strand
GGAATTCAGAAATAAATATTAAATATATTAAGTTTATATAAAAAGCTTTTACAGTTAAAAACAGATGCCAGCATTTCTGTAAATAAATATAAAACGCAGGTCATAGCTGTTTTTTAAAGATCACATTGCATATAGCCTATAAAGAAAATAAAATATGATTGATCATATTAATCAATAATAAATCACAAAGTAAAAACACGGTATACATGTAGTTAAAGCAAAATAGAATGGAGGAATTTAAAGAGCAGGTCATATGGGTTTTTGAAAAATATCTCTTTTGCAGTTTATAACGTAGCTATCCTTAAATGAAAACACTCTGCAAAGTTGTTAATCAAAAAAGTGCATGATAAATAAAGATCAAAAGAGAGTCGGTTCTGAATCGCCTAAACGAGTCTATTTTTGAGTCTTTTGCCTGTTACCGGTATACGTCACTGGGTAACACATTTGCATAATCCCCGCCTGTCCGCGAAATACGAACAGAGGCCGTTTCTCAATATGCGTTCTTCAGCGATCTCAGTAGCCCCTCATCTACGAAGCTGTAGAACTAATAGAACGTGATGACACAGAAGAACTCATCCACAATATCCACATTGACCGCCACAAATTTTCACCATCCCCTGCCATCAGCTCCCGCGTCTCTCACACACACGAGCGGGACTTTAGCACTAGATTTAGCAACTTTTTTTCCATAGAATATTCATACTGACAAGCCTAGCAACTTTTTGGGATAAACCTTAGCTATGGTTCAGTTGGAAGATTTCGCCAGTGCTGTCCTGCCAACGTGAGGTCTGACTTTCCCGGAGAAGTGTCACCTCTCTCGGCGTCTGTTCTGTGGAGTGAGCGGCAGAGAAGCAGCGCATTCAGTTGGCCGCACCGCAGCCGACTCGTCAATAAATACTGTAAAATAAAACGGTATACAATTATATGTAAATAATATCTATAATAGTATGAAATGTTTTAATAAGTTATGACATTTGTTTGTTATATTATATTTATGGTTCATTGGCCGCTGCTTATGCTGTGACTATGCGGTCAGTTAAAGGGGGCATAACACACCATTTCACCCAATCTCATGTTAATCCTGAGTACCTATAGAGTAGTACTGCATCCTTTATACCTCAAAAAAGTCTTTAGTTTTATCATATTTATAAAAGAAAAATATAGCTTTACAATTCTCTCTGGAAAAAGCCGAGCTCCTGGAGGCGTGCCGTGGGCGGAGCTAAAGAGTGCCGAGCACTTGGGCGCCGAATGCCAACAAAACAGACATTTGATGCCGTTTCACTTACCGTCTGCAGTTCTGGATCATGACCAAGATCTTTTATAGCTGGGACCGCTCCATCTTTCAGTATCAAACGATGTGCAAATCCAGCGTCGAACTGGGCCTGGTTTATAAAACGTTCGTCAACAAACACACGTGAAACTCCGTTGCTGCCCCGGAAAAACAAACTGTATCCACTGTTTACATAACGCTGGGTTCTTTAGGAAGCTGAACAAAGTTATCTTTCCCTTACAACCAAAAACACACTTCTTTGGAGACATTCTTCCCGAGCAAGTCCCGTGCAGCGCTGCCGCCGGATGAAGCAGTAGCTCCTCACTGCAGAACAAAGATCCAGGGGGTGGGGTTGGATCCACATCTAGGGGGTGGAGATGGTAGGTTTAGGTATATGTAAGGTGGGAGGAGTTGGATCTGGATTCAACCTCGCCCCCTAGATACCATATGACCTGCTCTTTAAGTAATTGTAGAAGTCCAAAGTTCTGTAGAACTACGCGGCAATCCTTTTTGTATTGTTTCAGTATTAAGCCATTTTAACTGGATAATGAGTTTCTTTTCAGACCACTTGCCTTTATGGATGTGAAACTTGCCATGTAGTAAAAAGATTTAATATAAAAAATATGACTTGTGTCCATGTCATTTTCCCATAGTAAATAAAAACTAAATCACGTTGTTTGTCTTTTTATTGCCGAACTATACGGGGAATTTAATTTACACAGTGTACTCAAAAATTATCCAAGGAATGACAAAAAAACGAAATAACAAGTGAAAAGGTTTCAAGTATGTAATTTGTGTGGACACATAATCGTTCCATACAAATCTGAAAGCAAGCAAGCCACCCATCTAAAGCAGATGCAGAAAAACTTTCACAAAAGAACCCAACTATAAGTAGGCTACATTAACATTATTAGTCTTAACTCTTAACTAACGCCTTTCATATTTCAATGGACACATAATCGTTCCATACAAATCTGAAAGCAAGCAAGCCACCCATCTAAAGCAGATGCAGAAAAACTTTCACAAAAGAACCCAACTATAAGTAGGCTACATTAACATTAGTCTTAACTCTTAACTAACGCCTTTCATATTTCAAGTTTTTCCCACATTTTCCCGAGAAGTCTCCGGTGTAAAGGTATAACGGAAGTACAGATACACTGCTTTGTGGGAAAGCGGAAGTTAGCTGACGTCACTGTGAAAAGGGTCTATATGTTTGTTGTACCCATCATTGTTTGCCTAAAATAACGGAAGACCGTGATGAGAACACATGAACAGAGGAAATGCAATCTGCAAAGGCAATGTTTTGAATCAGGTGTCATAAATTCAACTCTTCTTTTACTCTACAGCTTCCGCCAATGAGGCCACCGCCTCAGCGAACGTTTGTGAATGAGGATCGCTATGTAAAGGCCAAGCACACAACTGTGTACCCATCAGCAGAGCAGCTGGATGCTGTGCAGGGCATGGTGTCTAATGTGGAGCGTGCCCTGAAGTCTGTCTCTGAATGGTTAAATGAGAAAGAGGGTAGTGCCGCTGATGCTGTAAGGTATGGGCGTTGGTTAGGGAAGTCAACTGCACTAATGTATTTAGATTTTTAAAACTGAGCATTTTGTTTTATGTTTAAGCAGTCACTGGGTAATTTATATTACAGTTTCGGTGGAAGTATAACCTCATGCTCAGAGTCTGTGCTGTTCTCTCTGCAGTGCTTCACCTCAAAGTAAATTGCGTGGTGTTTTGAGAGTGGGCCTGGTGGCTAAAGGACTCCTGCTGAAAGATGACTTGGAGTTAGAGTTGGTGCTGCTCTCCAGGGATGTGCCTACCAGTTCTCTGCTCAGGCTGATCTCTGGAAAAATCTCAGAATTCATAAAGGTTTTTCTCACCCTTTTTTATTATTAATTTGTATTATAGAAAGTTGATTAGGGATGCACCGAATGTTCGGCAACTGAAATGAACCGGATAAGCGAAAAGACTGAATAAATTGTACCGAACAATGACATGACATTCAAACAGCGCTGCACGAGCTTGCGGCGCTATCTGCTTGTTAGCCAGGGACAAGGTTCAAAGTCCATAGTGTGAGGAAAATCTGCGCTGAAACTGTTACTCATCTGCTGCTCAGTAAAAGTTTTATGCATTTTCAAAATAAAATAGAAGACAATAATGAGAATAATTACAACAGCTCTATTAATACTTTTCACTCTCACACACTGTTCAAATTGGGATCAGTAATATTTTTAATGTTCTAAAAGAATTCTCTTCTGCTCAGCAAGGCTGCATTTATTTGTACAGTAAAAAGACATAACTGATTCAAGAAGGGGGTCTCAAAAATGGGCAAAAAATATTTTTACCAACTTATTATTTTTAAGTTAAATTGTGCTTTGTTGGTACAGTGTCTGCTAGAATGTTAAAAATTGTTCAGTGTTAAGTAAATATTTTTAAATTGTTTTTATTTTGATCTTTGAAAAATAGATATTTTTTCTTTGAAAAGCTAGACAAAACTGTAAAAAGTACATTTTGACTATTTAATTTATGCAATGGTGGAAAAAAATGGGCAAAATATATGGGGGGGGAAATGCGAAAAAAACGTGGTATTCGGCCTTTGACCCAGTGTTTCATTTTGTTCAGCTTCAGCCAAGAATTTTCATTTTGGTGCATCCCTAGTTTTGATACTTGCTTTTCTCATTGATTGGGCTTCATTCATGAAACAAGCATTATGCAAATGCAAAGAGCTGGGTTGTTTTGCGAAACGCATGAAGCAGGAGAATTGGCATCTTTATGCAGAATGTATTTTAATTGAGTAAAAAGTTCAAGAGAGATGAGAACACTATAGTTTATTGGTATTTGAAAGCATTATAAAATTGGCTAATGTTTCCAATAAACAAATAGACTACTGAAAAGTTGGGGTCAAACAAGGATGCATTTAAATTGATCCAGGGACAGTAAGACATTTATAATATTGCAAAATGTATATTTCAAATGTTTTGAACTTTGTTCATCAGCAAAGCTTCCACAAAAATGTTATGTAGCACAACTGGAATGACCAGTTTCAATACTGATAGCGATAAGACACTTTAGTGCCAAATCAGCATATTAGAATAATTTGAGGGATTATTTGACACTGAAACCTGGGGTAATAGACCTTAGTCAGGGTAGTGCAATTTTACATTTTTGACAAATGACAACGAGGCTGTGAGGGATAGAAGTGCAGTGTATGTGTGTTTATGAACATACAGATTGTTCTGTTGACACAACATCTTTCAGAAATAAAGCTTTTGGTAGACAGAAGCTTTATAAAGTATACTGTGAAATTTATACAGTGTGTACATTGTAAAGACTGTCAGTCTATCCCTGACAGCATTGTTTTCATATAAATTCAATATGGCATCTAACCTGACCTAAGGTCTATGAAATTCAGCTTTGCCATCACAGAAATAAATTGCATTTCGAAATGTATCAGAATTGAACACTTACTGTGAAACATGTTTTACAATTTAAAATATTACTGTTACTGTATCAAATAAATTCAGCCTTGGTGAGAGACTTCTTTCAAAAACATAAGCATTTTTACAAACCCTTAACTTTTGAATGCTACTATACGTATAGAACCTTTTGTGTCCTCATGAGTTTTTGTGGCTGCAGATTCCATGCAAGACAGGTCATTATTTACCAGCCAATATTAATGAAAAACTAAACTGACATGCAGTTTCTCCTCTTGCTTTTCTTAATGAAAGGATGTTACTGAGGAGAAATACGTCATCACTCCATCTATCCAAGATGCTGCTATTATTGTTACTAGCCCGACGGAGCCCAGTCTGAAACTGAGCATCCATCTGACCTCACCCGTGGTCAGGGAGCAGGTTGAAAAAGAGGTATCTGGAGGTATGATCTCACTCTTTTTCATTTTCGGACCTAAACGACCTTCAGTACATCGGAGGAGTGAAAATAAAAATCCTGCTGCATCAAATGAGTGGTGGTTCCTTCTGAGCCAAATACTGGGTGCTTTCAGCATTTTAAATGTTGCAAGTATTGTCTTCGCTATTGTTCGGCATTTTACTGTTGAACGTTGAAATTTCCGAACGTCACCTCTAAAGCGATACGAAGGGTTTGCATTGCAGCAAAAATTAACCACTAGACTTGTATTTTACGATGTGCTTGTTATTATGCTTATTTTTTTGTACAATGATAAGAGTTTATTTTTTAACTGTTTCCGATCATTACATTTAGCTTAATTTTATGTAACATTTGTTTTTGTGCTTAAGGAGTAATCTGTTCATCTAGAACAGATTTCACTTGTATTTTGCTGCAGTATTTACCCTGTACACAACCTATTTCATTTAAATTAAGGTATTGCTTTTGTTGCCTGTGGTTGCAAATTGACTTTCTCAACCAAGCCTTCTAGTTTGTCAATTTTAGGGGCGCTGGACTTTTGACCAACTGGAAACTCTCTGTCTCGGAAGGGGGGGCGCAGTTGGCCTACAGAAGAGGAGGGTGAAATGTCTATAGAAGTAGAGTAATTTAAAGAAGATTAATCACTGTTCAAACAGACTAAGCTTTGTCTTAGATCACTTCCCGAACAGTTCCCCCTCTTCCTCTTGCTTGTGGGCATGGGAACACTGCGTCTGCCCCCTGGCCAGATGACAGAACCCCCCTTGGTCAAACTGTACCTTGTCTTCTTACTCCATTCGTCACTAGAACCGTGCGCGGAAAGCTCTCCGCAGGACGCTCTGGACAGGCAGAAATGCCTGGCTTCTCTGGCGTCTCTCCGCCAGGCCAAGTGGTTCCAGGTTTGCATCCCGTCTTTATTTGTCTAAAAGTCGACTTGTAACTTAATCTGACCTTTGACCTGGGGAAAATACATATTTGCACATTGAGCTTCTCTGAGAAATGCTTTTTAAGGCTGTTTGAATTTTGAAACGTCTATAAATGCTTTAAACTGAATTGCGCATAACCTGTTTTCGTTTAAATGTCAGATGTATCTTTCCCAGGTTGCAATTTGTTCGTTATTGGTCAGAACCTATAATTTGGCCAGATTGATCTGCTTCATACAAAACGTCCTCTAAAAAGCATCTAGAAGTTCTTTGAAGATGCATGGTAAAGTCTTGACGGGTTTGCTGTTTGTTGGGTTAACAGGCTAAAGTGTCCGGGCTTGAGTCGTGTGTCATCGTGATTCGGATCTTGCGGGACTTGTGTACCCGTGTTTCAACGTGGGCCCCTCTCAAAGGATGGGTGAGTCCACCTCAAAAACAAGAACAAATACATATATCTTTACAATTATACATTTACAAGTCTTTTTAGTGTAATATTTATAGGTCACTTTTCTGTGTATATCTCTTTAATCCTATATAGATTATTGAGCTGCTCTGTCAGAAGGCTATTTCAACCAGCGAGAGGCTGCTGGGACCTGGAGAGGCGTTCCGGAGAGTTCTGGAGTGTCTTGCTTCAGGGATACTAATGGAGGGTAAAGACCGAAACAAAGCATTGTCTGTGTTTCTGAGTGACTAAGCATATTTTGGTGTTTTGAGTCATCTACTGAGCATGACTCCTCTCGACAGATGGTCCAGGCATTTCTGATCCCTGTGAGCGAGACAGCACTGACGCTAGCGTCCATCTTACACTGCAACAGAGGGAAGACATTACCCAGAGTGCACAGGTTACTTGCAATCTAACACTTTAGTTTGACTTTATTTTACAGTGTATTGGTCTAGAAACCATACAAATTAAAATGGTTATTATTTACTTGGCCCAGTGTCATTCTAAACCAAGTGTGCCGCACAAGTCTTGAAAAGTGAAGCCAGAACGTCTCGATCGCCCCCAGGTGACTGGATGCAGTGTAGGTCATAAACCCCACCCTCTCCATGTAATCTAATGGGATGTGAGACAATCTAAATAATCAAATTACACTTAAAGTAAATTTTTTCCACGTTTTCTGTCATTTTAGGTAGTTCTTAACATGCTGATGTATGTTTAAGTGTTAATTTTTCTAATAAGTTGGCTTTTAATTAGTTATTTGATGCTATAAAAATGGGGTGTGGTGTTATGATTGTGAGCTTGCGATTGGGTCTTTGATTCCATGGCTCCACCTCACGATCACTACTGCGCAGACTCTGGCTCCAAACGAATCTCTACTGCGCAGGCTTCAAATTATGTCATTTTTGCAAGCTTACAGGGGCCATACTGAGAATGTTTTGGCTTCACTTTTCTGTAGTGGAAGGAAGTGGAGACACGTCGTCCATCTTTTTTTACAGTCTATGTTCTAAAACCATTTGGTGGTGCTTTTTTTTTATTGTGGAGCACTAAAATTAAATTAAATTAAAAAAAAATCTTCATTGTGACTATGTATTTCAAAGCTGAAAAAAAGAAAAGTTTTAAAATGTACATTTATAATTTGTAGGGATGTAACGATTAACTGCGAGCCAGTTGAAAATCGATTATAATATGTGACGATTCAAATCGGTTGAGATGCTAAACAAATCGAGATTCATTTAGGTGTAGGAGTTTATATGAATGTATGTCTGAGGGGAACTTACTGTCTTTAGAAAAATTTAGATGGTATTTTTTCTTTTCATCTTGCCTCTGTATAATGCATATTAAAGGGGTCATATGATGCGATTTCAATTTGTCCTTTCTCTTTGGAGTGTTACAAGCTCTTGGTGCATAAAGAAGATCTGTAAAGTTGCAAACACCAAAGTCTCAAAACCAAAGAGATATTCTTTATAAAAGTTAAGAGTCAGCCACGCCTACCTAAAACGGCTCGTTCTAACACGCCCCCACATATCTACGTCACGATCTGGGAAGATTTGCATAACGCCGCCCAAATGTTCACGCAAAGAAAGAAAGCGTAACTTTTATTCTCACTGTAGTATTGTTGACGCTGCAGCCATGTCGTGAACGTGCTGTGTTCTTCATTGTGAAAGCGAAACTACTTTGTTTGTTCTTCCAAAAGAGGACGATATCCACTTCGTCATGCCTAGAGCTGATCTGTGCTGGTCGCTGAGGGAATACATCAACTTTCACCGTGGACGAAGCGGAGTTCAGCCCGCCTCAGCTCACTCTATCCCGGCCTCAGTGCACACTAAGCCGGGGCTTCCCCTCATGCTAGGCCGCAGTGTTTTTTGTTGCCACTGATGATTCAAACGCGAGTTTTGAACACCAAATAATGTTCTTTTAGCAACATCATATGACCCCTTTAAAGTTCATGTTTACAGCGGAAACCAGGAAACGCTTTAAGCGCCACCTGCTGGCAGAGAGTGAATCTGCATCTCATTCAGCTCATCTGCTGTTTCTGTTTCATGCTGATATTTTTTGTGTAGTTTCACAAAACTGAAGTCAAACCATTATGTTTTTGCTTTAAATTTCAAAATTATACAATCTAATTTAGATTAAAAACTGCTCATGTTGCATGTATGCAGCATCTTTTTTTGGATCATGATGAAAATGCAGTGGTTGCCTCTAATTTTAAATGGAAAGAGCACAGACAAAGCCTTATTTTGTTTATATGAAGAGATTTATTTTATTTGTGTTAACACTTATTTATTTGATTTGGGGCTTGTTTTAACATTTCATTTTAGTTTTGTTATTTACATTATATTTAAATTGTCATTTAGCAGACGCTTCTATCCAAAGCGACTTACAAATGAGGACAATAGAAGCAATCAAGACCAACAAAAGAACAATGATATGCAAGTGCTATATTATAGTGTTATATTTCAATTTCACAAAGAAACGTGCAACATTTTGTCCAAGCAATAATAAAAGGACACATTACATTTATAGTTTCTTAAATCTCATTTTGTTAAAAAAAATCGTGAGTTGAGTGAATTGTTACATCCCTAATTATTTGCACTCAAATCTTTTCAAATATGCAGAACAAAAATGAGATATCAGGACTTCTGTGGTAATTTGTTTGTCATTTCTCCGATCACAAATGCAGACAGAGTTTTATGTTTACGCGGCGCAACGCAATGCGTAAAAAAACAGTATCAGTCATTATAATCAGTAATTATGTCCCCACTGGATGCAACAAATGCCTCGTTTGTAATGGGTTTTAATGTTGTCTCGTCGCTCCGGCCGGACACGACATCAACAGTATGTGAGGAGCGTAACATTTCCGTCTCACGCTTGAGGTATTCGGCCAATCACAACGCACTGGATAGCTGGCCAATCACAGCACACCTCGCTTTTCAGACCGATGAGCTTTGTAAAAATCAACGCGTTTCAGAAAACCGGGGCATGGAGGAGAAACAATAATGTACAGTATGTGGAAAATAATGTGTTTTTTTTACTTTAAACCGCATAAACACATTTCATTACACCAAATACACCAAATAATGTTCTTTTAGCAACATCATATGACCCCTTTAAAGTTCATGTTTACAGCGGAAACCAGGAAACGCTTTAAGCGCCACCTGCTGGCAGAGAGTGAATCTGCATCTCATTCAGCTCATCTGCTGTTTCTGTTTCATGCTGATATTTTTTGTGTAGTTTCACAAAACTGAAGTCAAACCATTATGTTTTTGCTTTAAATTTCAAAATTATACAATCTAATTTAGATTAAAAACTGCTCATGTTGCATGTATGCAGCATCTTTTTTTGGATCATGATGAAAATGCAGTGGTTGCCTCTAATTTTAAATGGAAAGAGCACAGACAAAGCCTTATTTTGTTTATATGAAGAGATTTATTTTATTTGTGTTAACACTTATTTATTTGATTTGGGGCTTGTTTTAACATTTCATTTTAGTTTTGTTATTTACATTATATTTAAATTGTCATTTAGCAGACGCTTCTATCCAAAGCGACTTACAAATGAGGACAATAGAAGCAATCAAGACCAACAAAAGAACAATGATATGCAAGTGCTATATTATAGTGTTATATTTCAATTTCACAAAGAAACGTGCAACATTTTGTCCAAGCAATAATAAAAGGACACATTACATTTATAGTTTCTTAAATCTCATTTTGTTAAAAAAAATCGTGAGTTGAGTGAATTGTTACATCCCTAATTATTTGCACTCAAATCTTTTCAAATATGCAGAACAAAAATGAGATATCAGGACTTCTGTGGTAATCAGTGTACAGTGCTTTCTTTTTCTTTCTGTTCCTCACACAAAGCTCTTTTAAACACTGCGTGAAAACTATGAACTCTTTGTGAACATTTCTCTTTTTTTAATGATGGAAATAAAAAAACACTGCTACATGAGAGTAAATGACTAAGGACAGATAAGATGGTTATTACAGTTGATACATTTACAACCTTGGAAAAAAACATTTAGTTATTCGACATTTAATTTGTTGCTTTCCTCTCACCTCTAGTTTGCCTTAAGACTGTCAGCTTTTGGGCAGCTGTACAAAGTTCTTGGAATGGACCGCCTCAATTCCAAAGCTGCTAGAATGTTCAACGAACAAAACCGAGGTACCAAAGTGACTCTTTCTAGTGTTCAAAAACAGTTTAACCTGTTTTCCTCTCATAAAATAAGTAGGCCATGTTTACTTTTGTATCTTTAAAGCTTCTATATGTAAATGACAGCTATTAAGATTGCTCAACCTTTATGAAAACTACTGCTGTAGTTGATATTGTCATTTTCTAGGCTTGATCCAGTTGCTAAACACTGAATAGGCATTAAATGTTGGACTGGATAGAGACCTTTGCATTTTGACTGCTAATATGTCTACATAGTATTATGTTCTGTTTTATTTCATAAGAGCAAAGAAAACCATGTTTTCTGTGTCTGTTAACCTATTATCATGCCACATTTCTTCCTTTCACTTAATTAAATTGCAGTAGCTGATATTCCAGTAAAGAGGCCAAGGGAAGTTTATGATGCAGGGGATCTTGAAATGAGGCCAAAGTTTCCAAGAAAAGGTATGCATCTCAATTTTTATACTGTTTTTCATAATCCTCTTATGTTACCCTGCACTAATTTTATATTCATTGTGTATTAGAAAAATACAGCATACCTCATCTAGTGAAAGATCATGACATTTTTCAGTTTCTGCTTTGAACATTTTTCAGTTTTCAACATGGATAAGAAATGTTCCTTAAGCAGCAAATCAGCATATTGGAATGATTTCTGAAGAATTGTGACACTGAAAATCCAAGAAGGGAAAATTTTGGATTAATCTGCCAATTATTGTAAAAAATAAAGTCTTAGTCTTTTTATATGTGAAGTATGCCTGTGACAAGGGTCAATAGAAAGGCTACAGGAGTCCAAAAAATGTGAAGCCCCAGGTGTAATTTGTGCAACACAAAATTGCATAGAATAACCAGGAATAAAATTCAAACCGTAAAATCCCAAAATATATTGGGGAATTTTTTGCAGCTGCTCACAAACAGAAAAAGCAATCAACAGTGAGGACAGTGCTGCTGTTTAAATCTACTGCTTTCCTGCTGTTCTCGCTTCAAATATAATAGTTTATTGTTCTCATGTGCATGTGCGTGTTATTTTTTTCTTTCAGGTGGAGGTTGATGGGCAAAAATTCCAGGGCTCTGGATCAAATAAGAAATTAGCCAAAGCCAACGCAGCACTTGCAGCATTAGAACAGCTTTTTCCAGAAGGTTCTCCTGCAGACCCACTCAAGAAAAAGAGATTCCCTCCTATGGTAAAGTGAAAGTGATGTGACATGTGGCCAAGTATGGTGACCCATACTCTGAATTAGTGCTCTGCATTTATCCCATCCAAAGTGCACACACACAGCAGTGAGCACACACACACCGTGAACACACACCCGGAGCAGTGGGCAGCCATTTTTTTGCTGTGGCGCCCGGGGAGCAGTTGGGGGTTCGGTGCCTTGCTCAAGGGCACCTCAGTCGTGGTATTGAAGGTGGGAGAGAGCGCTGTACATTCCCCCCCCCCACCTACAACCCCTGCCGGTACGAGACTCGAACCTGCAACCTTTGGGTTACAAGTCCGACTCTCTAACCATCAGGCCACGACTTCCCAAAGGCGACATATTATTCTGGATCTTCCCTTGGCCTCTTTCTTTTCTAATTTTGTTTTCTTCTTTGTTCAATATTGTTTTGTTCTGTGGTCTAAAGGGTTTTTTTCGTTGTTGTTTTTCTTTTTCTTTAGGGCTATGGTATGGCTGGAGTATCTTACAATGCAGGAAATCGAGGTAGAGGAAGAGGCAGAGGCAGAGGGAGAGGATTCAACACTGGCAAGTTTGCAGGTAAACTAACATCATGAAAGACATAAGCCTCATCTTTCTTATCAGTTTCCAAAAAATAACTCATTTAGCATCATTGTTTTGATTTCCATGGTTTGATTATCACTTGAATGCTGAGGTTGCCGAAAAAATGCTTCTACATGCACAAAGAAAGTGCTCATTGGGCAAGGGCAAAATATTATTTTGAATACTAATGTTTAATACTTACTCATATTTTAAATACTTGTTTATGATTTTCCGGCATGGAAATGTTATTCATAGTCATTAAAAAAATTATTATTGAAAACATTAAGTAGAAAAATCTATTTGGCAAACCCTCTTTTAGTATATAATTTCTGTATATTTGTACAGTTCAAAAGTTTGGGTCAATAAGTGTTTTTTATTTAGTACATTTTTAGTTAAGAAATAAAGAAATACATTTATTTTTTTAAAGAAATAACTACTTTTATTCAGCAAGGGTGTCGAATTTAAATTTGTCAAAAGAGAGTAAAAACATTTATTATGTTCGAAAAGATTTCCATTTCAATCAAATGCTGTTTTTTTTTACTTTCTATTTAGCAGACTCCTGGAAGAAAAGATATTAAGCAGAAAAACGGTTTTCAATACTGATAATGAATGAGCACCAAATCATCATTTTAGAATAATTTCTGGTGTATCACGTAAATTTCAGCTTTGCCATCACAGGAAAAAAAAAACACACACACACACACACACACATATATTGAACATTTTAAATTCTAATTTTTTAAATAGTTTTACTGTATTTAATTTTAAAAAATGCATCCTTGGTGAGCATAAGAGACTCTTAGATGTTTGAACGGTTGTATGTACCTATGCAAATAAGCTCCACTAGAGCTTATTTGCATAGTTAAATGTAGGTTACAAAGACATTTGTTAACTATTATCCAAAAAGAAATGCATGTTACCTATTATTCTGATGTGGATGTCATCTTAACTTTTAATCTCTATACGTTTGTCTCTCCAGGCTCCACCACTACTGCTGGATTGACCCCAGCCCAGTCTGTTACCAACTCCAGCACACCTGTGAATCCACAGGAAGACCCGTCTGCGACCTCCACCGTCAGCACGGCCACCTACCAGGCTGTCCCACCGCCAGTGACTGGCTATTATAATCAGTACACCCAATCCTATTCACAATTCAAAAAACCCGTGGATCAGGGCCAGAATCAGGCTCAAACTCAAACCCAGAGCAAAGCAACAAATCAACAAGCTCCTCTTGTTGGACCAGACTACGGCTACGGATATCAAGGGCCTGGCATGGGAATGGCAGGACCACCTGATTTCAATTATGCAGGTTAGTTTGAATGCTTTGAATGTAATTTGTTTTAAGCCACAACTATCTGAAACTCTCGTATTTTTTAATAGCGTACAGTGGACCACCTGGTACAGCAACGTTCGGGCCACCTGGAACAACAAATCAGAGCTATAGCTTCACCCAGAGCGCCTACCCCAACCTGGGCGGCTACAGCAGTGGAGCCAATAGCACAGACTACACATACAGATAAACATAACGCGTTTTCCGTGCTCAGAAATGTACAGACACTCATTTAATGTCATTTCTGTAATTCTATATCCTACAGTGTCCTCTGAGTTGAAACATTTGCTCTAAACCTTTTGAGATTTTATACCGTTTTGTGTTGATTTTGCCATTTGAACTGCACCTCAGTAACAGAATTAGCATGGTTTTGATTCACCACTAGTTTCAGGAAATGATACATCAGGATGGAAGTTGCTTTCTGTCTGTGCCTAAATGGTTGGTGTGACTCAAATGGAAATTGTCTCACATAACTCCGTTTTAAAGGTATATTTATGATCATCCTCTTGTTTTGCTTCTAAATTTTTAGCTGTTATTTTTTTTGTTTTTTTGGAATGAATGTGGATAATGAATGCAGACTTTTATGTTTACTTCTCTGAAACCACTTCAGCCATTTCTTGTTTGGATTTTTAAGAGGTTTGATTTGCATTACTCGGTTTAATCTTGGTATCGTCTTTTATGTAGAATGTAGCTATTTGCTGTTAAATAGGCCAGTGCAGAGGTTTTGTGTTTTCTGGGGTGGATGTTAAGTCATATCTTTGACCTGTGCAGAAATAAACATTTTTAATTGCTTTCCTGATTCATTTGACTGAAATTACTTATGACTATAAAGCACACTCTATCATATTTAATGTGCAAAGGCCTCTAAATTATTAACATTATCAAAACTTTGCTGAAAAACCTGTTCTACACAATCTAAAACATGCCTTCTGTCATCTGACTGATTTATACTTTTTTTTTTTTTTTTTAAAGTAAAGCCTTTTTTTTTTTTTTTGGTTAAAATGTCCCCCTTTAGGTTGTGGTACAGGTGACTTTTCTGTTAAATCTTTGCTGTGTAGAATAACTTGCAGAATAGGGTTTATATTGTTAGTAAAATTTCAAGATGAACGCTTACTGGATTGAAGCAACTTAGGTTTACTTGATTATCCATAAATTTGCATATTAAAATGTAAATATCATAGGCTTTTGAGAAACATTTACTTGTACATCTCTCAGTCATCGTTGTACTGTAATGCGTTATATGTTTTGCACCAAATTTGCATTTTCTTGTTTATTTTGGGCCTCTGAATAAAACAGGTGTTTTTTCCTCAAGTATGAGCTCCATATTTTCACTTTATAATAATACTATATATGACCCATACAAACCTGATGTATTGGATATGATATTCATAAAAACATATATAAAAAAAAGTTGTAAGACTAATTTTTAAAATACAAAAGTCATAGTGTCATTTTTAACTCTTAAGATGCACTGAACAATAAATTTGTACAGCCCTTTCTAATCAACAGATTCTGATATTCCAGTAATTCTGGACAGTTATTAAAACTGGCACAAAATTACATTCTAGAGAATTCTGTGCTTTCAACTTTGTGGAGGGCTCTGTTCTATTCCAGCACGACAATGCTCCTGTGCGCAAAGCAGAATCCATACAAAAGTCATTTACTGAGTCTGGCATGGAGTAACTTGACTGACCTGCACAAAACCTGAACCCCACTGATCACCTTTAGCATGAATTTGAACGCTGACCAAACATCTGTGCCAGACCTCACTGATGCTCTCTTTTCTCAAACCTCAACACTGACATGAGCTAAAAGTCACAAACCTGATTTCTTAATGACTGAAATGTTAATACATCTATCATTGATATGATTTAACAGCATTTAGGGTCTGTAGTTGTTTTACAGCCATCTAAACAGAGGCAGAACAGAAAAACAGAAGAGAAGTGAAAAGGTGGAACGTTAGTCTTACTAGGAGTGTTTGAAACAACTGCACTTAGTCACATGCATCTGTGGTCATTGAGTCAGTAGGAACATGCTTTGGTCACATGCGCACACCCATCCCTGTATGGGACCTAATATATAGTGGATGAGAGGAAACAGCATCCAGAGGAGGGATCACTCACACAAGGATACTTAAAGGACTAAGCCACTCATTCATTGTGAGTCTTTTTATCTGTTTTTTTAGATAATTATAATGTCACAGTTTAATAACCACAGTTTCAGTTATTTTAATCAGGGGATTTTTGATACACTTCCTCATTTTCCGTTGAATTATACCATCGAAATTCCACTTTAAAACGATCACTATCATTGGGAAATTGTGTGTATGTAGGCTATATTTATGTATATGTCAGTGTATGCATACTAGCATACTACAGATATGGCAGAAATAGTAAGAGTACTATGCTAGTATACTTTTAGAATTCAGCAGCAGTGTTTCTACCATCCCATTGGTTAAGTTGATTAACTGGGTAAAATAAATCAGCTGTTACTGAAATCAAGGCATGGCTTATTGAGGATCAGAACGATATAAAGATAGAGTCAATGCTGTAGGTGGTCATGAGGTGTAGAAAGAGGACTCTCAAAGAGCAAAAGCTGCTGGTGTAGGTGGTTTCAGTATCGTGAGATTGTTTGAATTTGATGCTTCAGTGTACTTTCAGTTCTTTTTGGTTTTATGCTTGAGAGAAGTGGGTTGTTAACTGTTTATGTTGTTTTTGTCTTTTTGTGCAGATGGCGTCACCGCTAATGCTGGTGTTTTTAACTGCTCTTCCTGGGGTCCTCTGCTACCAATCCTCATTCATTGACCTGGAAGCTAAAGGAAGTAAGTTGGCATTGATACATGTTAGATGCTGGAAATACTTACCAGTTGTGTTCCATGCTTCCATATTTATTATGAATGTTATCTTTTGAATGCTTATCTTTGCTTGCTTTCATCAGGTAACAAGTCTTCTATCAGATTCCTGGTTTTGGGGGACTGGGGTGGTCTGCCATATCCTCCCTATATTACCCCTATAGAGAAGGCCACTGCCCGCATGATGGCCAAAACTGCTTCTCAGATGGGTGCAGACTTCATTTTAGCCCTTGGTGACAACTTCTACTATAAGGGCGTCACTGATGTCAATGACCCTAGATTCCAGGTTTGGTTTCTGGAATTTAGATCCCTTGTTTTATAAATGCAGGGTTTTATTTCTATCTTTGTTAAGCCCTCCTGAGTCCTCTCATTAACTAGGTCGATTGCTGAAATGTCAAATGCCACTTTGCAGAAGTGGTTGAGTATTGGTTGGAATAACCTATTCTATTTGTGTGCTGGGTGTAGCAATTGCAAATTTAAGCTGTCTTGTGTGTTATTGGTTAGTCTACGGGTCTGGTCCTGGAGGGCCAGTGTCCTGCAGAATTTAGCTCCAACACCCTTGCCTGAAAGTGTCTAAGACCTTGATTACTTTGATTCAGGTGTGTTTAACTAGGGTTTGAGCTGAACTCTGCAGGACACCGTGGCACTCCAGGAACCGGTTTGGACTCCCCTAATCGATTCTTTCATCGAATGTAGGCCGTGGTCCTTTTTTGTTCTCTTTTGAAGGTCACGTTTGAAGATGTCTACACACAGGATTCTCTTAATATTCCATGGTACGTCATTGCTGGCAATCACGACCATGCAGGAAACGTCCTTGCTCAAATTGAGTACAGCCAGAAGTCAAAGAGATGGTACGTAAGCCAATGTGTCTAGGCCTCCATGTCTACTTGACTTTGGTTTCCTGGTTAAGCTCATTTACAACTTGATTCTTCTGTCGGTGCAGCTGTGCCCGGTGTGTAGACTTGGCAGATGTCCTGTTCTTTTCCAAACAGGCTGTTCTTAACTAATATTTCCATCTTTAAGGAACTTCCCCTACTATTATTATGAGATGAACTTCCGCATTCCTCGAACGGCTAGCACTCTGACCATCATCATGCTGGACACTGTGTTGCTGTGTGGAAACTCTGATGACTTCCTTGACCAGCAGCCCAAAGCACCCCGAAGTGGTGTTCAGGCCAACAGACAGCTGCTGTGGCTTCAGGAACGCTTGGCAAAGTCTAAGGCTGATTATCTCCTGGTGGCTGGTCATTATCCGGTGTGGTCCATATCAGAGCATGGGCCAACCGACTGTCTGCTGAAGAAATTGAGACCACTGCTTATGAAGTACAAAGCCACTGCTTACCTGTGTGGCCATGATCACAATCTACAAGTAGGTCTTCAAGCCTTTCGATAAGGTTCAGTATGGTCAGCTTTGTGTTTTACTTGTGCCTCTTTGCCATTCAGTACATCAAGGAGTCCGGTATCGGTTATGTGGTCAGTGGCGCTGGTAACTTTATGGATCCCGATGTGCGGCACCGCAACCAGGTTCCTCGAGGCTACCTCAAGTTCTTCAATGGTGATGCTGGTACCTTGGGTGGCTTTGCCCATGTGGAGGTTAACAAGACCGAGATGACCGTTACTTTTATTCAGGCTAGAGGAACCTCTCTTTACAGGGCTGTTCTTAAAAAGCGTGACGATCTTTTCAGAGTGGATGACTATGTTTGAAGTTTATTCAGTTTTAATGTGACTTTGGGATGTTGACCCAGGTCTTTTAGAGATGTGCTCCAGATTGGGGGGGGGTGGGGTGTTGCACTCTTGAAATCCTTTTATTATAGAGTAGACTTTTAAATGGTTTAACCAATAAATGTTTGGTAAGCTACGTTGAGAACATGTAAGTTTTTAAAAATGATTATTAAATGACTCCTTTTAAATTTACTTTTTGTCTGTTAATTCTGCTTGGTGGTTCGCAACTCGGCTTGTTGCAACAAATGACACTTTGCAGGGAATTTGACTAGTCATAATGCTGACTCTGCCGTTTGTCCAACAAACTAGAGTACAGTTTGGCGTAATGGTGAACAAACACGTGGACAGCCAATGCTGCGGTGCCCGGGGAGCAGTTGGGGGTTTGGTGCCTTGCTCAAGGGTCTCACCTCAGTCATTGTATTGAGGGTGGCGAGAGCACTGGATATTCACTAAGTTTAAAGTATACCTGGCAAGACCTTGACTAGCTAGTTCAGGTGTGTTTAATTGGGGTTGGAGCAAGACCTTGGCCCTCCAGGACCAAGTTTTGTGACTCCTGTAACTATAGGTGCTGATCAGCTAATGTGGCACTTTAACTGAGGTACCACAGTAATCTCCCAACACACAAAGCTACAAAACTGTGTTGTTGGAACTTCTTAAATTATACAGTTTGAAAGCTGAGGTTGTTTCATACCAGAAGTAACCTGTCTTTTTGTCAGCCAATTGGGTGGCTGACCTCGCTCTAATTCTGTTAAAACCATGGCTAGTGCTTGCCGTTATTACGACCGTTATTTGTTAAATGATTGCTTTTTGTCAGCCGGTGTGTGTGTGTGTGTGGGGGGGGGGCTGCTATTAGTGTTTCAGAAATTGGTATATGAAAGGAAACGGTGCGTTAAACATGGGGCAACTAATACTGCAGTGGCATTTAATGGGTTTTTTTTTTTTTAAATAGGCTCTTTAATGCCCAAATAGCTTGTTACAAAACCTGATTCTAGTTTCTCCCACAAAGTTGGGCAATGTCCAGTCCTAATTAATGACTTGACTGTATATGGAACCGCTCTGAAACCATTGTTGACCCAATGTTCCTGTAGCATGAGCCAGACAAAACCAGAGCTGGACAAATGTTGACCACATTAATGGTAATCCGTGACCAATCCTTTTCCCTTTATTAAATATTAACAATGTAATGCTGTACTTCCGGCTTTGAGCCAGCCTAATTTAAAATAAACCTAGAGTTCATCAACTTTTTATTTAATTTGTGTTATGGCCACACTTGAACGGGAAGTTTGATTCAATAAAGTGTGCTGTTTTTCTCACATCTGCTGCGCTTTTTTTTATTTTTATTTTATACATATATTTTTTTTAAATTAATATGGGTATGTGACGATGTTTGAAATCCAGAACTTCTCAAACTACAATTTAGCCCTAACAGGTGTGTGTGTATATATACATTACAGTGTAACGGTGCTTAAAGAATGGTGGGAACGTAAGCTTCATGATTTAATCTGATGAATCCCAGCCATCACATATAATATCCATGACAGTCAGGATGCAGGCCCTAATCCTTTCTGCACATGCTCTGTGTCGGTCCTCAATTCAATCTGGTCTAATCTAAATGATTTCCTAATCCCTGATTTAACAGTTCGCAAATCTACATTAAAACATTCATGATGTCTATATTGGCCTACTTTTCAATTCTTCAAAAAAATGTATACTTTAGCTTAGTTTTAATGTGACTTTGGGATGTTGACCCAGGTCTTTTAGAGATGTGCTCCAGATTGGGGGGGGGTGGGGTGTTGCACTCTTGAAATCCTTTTATTATAGAGTAGACTTTTAAATGGTTTAACCAATAAATGTTTGGTAAGCTACGTTGAGAACATGTAAGTTTTTAAAAATGATTATTAAATGACTCCTTTTAAATTTACTTTTTGTCTGTTAATTCTGCTTGGTGGTTCGCAACTCGGCTTGTTGCAACAATTGACACTTTGCAGGGAATTTGACTAGTCATAATGCTGACTCTGCCGTTTGTCCAACAAACTAGAGTACAGTTTGGCGTAATGGTGAACAAACACGTGGACAGCCAATGCTGCGGTGCCCGGGGAGCAGTTGGGGGTTTGGTGCCTTGCTCAAGGGTCTCACCTCAGTCATTGTATTGAGGGTGGCGAGAGCACTGGATATTCACTAAGTTTAAAGTATACCTGGCAAGACCTTGACTAGCTAGTTCAGGTGTGTTTAATTGGGGTTGGAGCAAGACCTTGGCCCTCCAGGACCAAGTTTTGTGACTCCTGTAACTATAGGTGCTGATCAGCTAATGTGGCACTTTAACTGAGGTACCACAGTAATCTCCCAACACACAAAGCTACAAAACTGTGTTGTTGGAACTTCTTAAATTATACAGTTTGAAAGCTGAGGTTGTTTCATACCAGAAGTAACCTGTCTTTTTGTCAGCCAATTGGGTGGCTGACCTCGCTCTAATTCTGTTAAAACCATGGCTAGTGCTTGCCGTTATTACGACCGTTATTTGTTAAATGATTGCTTTTTGTCAGCCGGTGTGTGTGTGTGTGTGGGGGGGGGGCTGCTATTAGTGTTTCAGAAATTGGTATATGAAAGGAAACGGTGCGTTAAACATGGGGCAACTAATACTGCAGTGGCATTTAATGGGTTTTTTTTTTTTTAAATAGGCTCTTTAATGCCCAAATAGCTTGTTACAAAACCTGATTCTAGTTTCTCCCACAAAGTTGGGCAATGTCCAGTCCTAATTAATGACTTGACTGTATATGGAACCGCTCTGAAACCATTGTTGACCCAATGTTCCTGTAGCATGAGCCAGACAAAACCAGAGCTGGACAAATGTTGACCACATTAATGGTAATCCGTGACCAATCCTTTTCCCTTTATTAAATATTAACAATGTAATGCTGTACTTCCGGCTTTGAGCCAGCCTAATTTAAAATAAACCTAGAGTTCATCAACTTTTTATTTAATTTGTGTTATGGCCACACTTGAACGGGAAGTTTGATTCAATAAAGTGTGCTGTTTTTCTCACATCTGCTGCGCTTTTTTTTATTTTTATTTTATACATATATTTTTTTTAAATTAATATGGGTATGTGACGATGTTTGAAATCCAGAACTTCTCAAACTACAATTTAGCCCTAACAGGTGTGTGTGTATATATACATTACAGTGTAACGGTGCTTAAAGAATGGTGGGAACGTAAGCTTCATGATTTAATCTGATGAATCCCAGCCATCACATATAATATCCATGACAGTCAGGATGCAGGCCCTAATCCTTTCTGCACATGCTCTGTGTCGGTCCTCAATTCAATCTGGTCTAATCTAAATGATTTCCTAATCCCTGATTTAACAGTTCGCAAATCTACATTAAAACATTCATGATGTCTATATTGGCCTACTTTTCAATTCTTCAAAAAAATGTATACTTTAGCTTTTTGTTCTTCATTATACCAATCTGCCATTACTGTCTTGTAGAAAGATTTGAACTCTGGAGGACAACCAGGTCAGTTTGCAGTTTTATGTGGATCTCTAGTATTAGTGTAATGTTAAGTCTTCTCTACCCACCTGCAGTGTGATTTCTTGTCTGTGGCATTAAAGCGTGAACTACTACCGGTATCTAATAGGTTTATTTGTTCTATTTACAGTGCCCAAACCATTATATTGTTTTATAATTATCACCAACCCCAATTTGTTACATTTAATAACACATACAAAGAAAACAGTTTGGACCGATCATTTGTGTCATAAAGTTTATAATTGATTAACAATGGGGAAAATAAATTATTTTAAATATTAGAGCATAATCAACATGATTGTAAGTTTCATAAATGTGCTTTAGTAATAATAACAGTCGGCGCCAGTTATCTAAACAGGTGTACAGATGAGGTCACCAGCACTCACATGTCATTTAAGTCCAAAGATTAACAAGTACAGCACGTTTATACAGAAATCTGTCAAAAATATGTGTCAAATAACTTGAAAACTACAAGAGGAAACATTTTTTAAAAATCCAATACTATAGATATAAAATATGAGAGGGTGAGATTTGCCATATCTGTCACTGGTTTCCTCTCAGGTTTAAAGGGGTCATAAGATGCGACTTAAATTTTTCCTTTCTCTTTGGAGTGTTGCAAGCTCTTGGTGCATAAAGAAGATCTGTAAAGTTGCGAAGACTAAAGTCTCAAATCCAAAGAGATATTCTTTATAAAAGTTAAGTCAGCCACGCCTACCTAAAACGGCTCGTTCTAACACGCCTCCACATGTCTACCTCACTATGTGGGAAGATTTGCATAACGCCGCCCAAATGTCCACGCAAAGAAAGAAGGCGTAACTTTTATTCTCGCTGTAGTATTGTTGCCGCCGCCGCCATGTCGTGAAGACGCTGTGTGCTTCGTTGTGAAAGTGAAACTACTTTGTTTGGCCTTCCAAAAGAGGACGATATTCGCTTCATCATGCCTAGAGCTGATCCGTTCTGGTTGCTGAGGAAATACATCAACTTCACGCTGTGGATCACCGGATCGGCTTTCACCGTGGACGAAGCGGAGTCCAGCCCGGGGTCGTCACATGTGGTTGCCGCAAGCCTGCCGGACACTCCTTCATCGAATCCGCCGGCCGCGCCGTTCTCAAGCCCACCGCCTCTGCTCACTCTAGCCCTCCGGCCATTCCTCATTCTAGTCCCCGGCTTCCGCTCACTCTAGGCCGCCGTGTGTGATGCTGTGTTTCGCTGTGAAAGCGAAACTACTTAGTTTGGCCTTCCAAAAATGGACACGACTAGAAATCAGTGGTTAAGTTGTATTTACAACACTGTTCCAGAACACTTCAACCCAAATATTCAGATGTATGCAGCGCATTTTATGGAGGACTGTTTCCTGATCCTAGTAGAGTAGACTACAATGCCGGCTGTTCTGACTCACAGACTGTAAGTACGTTTTTAATATTTTTTATATTTAAAGCTAGTTTTTTGGGCAGTGTAGAGTAGGCCTTCTTATTTGTAATTTCTCTGATCACAAATGCAGACATGGTTTTATGTTTACATGGTGCGATGCAACACAACACGTAAAAAGACAGTAGAAGTCATTATAATCCATAATTATGTCCCTACGGGATGCAATGAATGCCTCGTTTATAATGGGTTTTCATGTTTTTGAATCATCGCTCCGGCCGGACAGGGCATCATCACAGTATGTGAGGGGCGTAACATTTCCGTCACACGCTTGAGGTATTTGGCCAATCATAACACACTGGATAGCTGGCCAATCACAGCACACCTCGCTTTTCAGACCGATGAGCTTTGTAAAAATCTACGCGTTTCAGAAAGGCGGGGCATAGAGGAGAAACAATAATGTGTTTTGAACCTTAAACCGCATAAACATTTCATTACACCAAATACACAAAATAATGTTCTTTTTAGCAACATCATATGACCCCTTTAAATCACAGGGCAAAACAAGGAGTCTAA
Organism: Sinocyclocheilus grahami; assembly: GCF_001515645.1. Lineage (NCBI taxonomy): Eukaryota > Metazoa > Chordata > Actinopteri > Cypriniformes > Cyprinidae > Sinocyclocheilus > Sinocyclocheilus grahami. The sequence continues at coordinate 1,201,929 of NW_015505213.1, read as the reverse complement.
TCTGATAACATCCTTACTAAACTCTTTAACTCTTGCTCTTGATCAGCTAGTCAGTTAAGCTGATCCTCTAATGGTGCAATACTTAGCATCGCATTCAGCACACCTTAAACACAACTGAAATAGAAGCGACACACGGTGTGTGAACACACACACTCACATGGTCCAAAATGAACTTTTTGCCACACCTTGAATTGTGAAAGTTTAATATATAAATATTATAATAACAACCCATTTTGGTTTCCAGAAATAACCTTTTAGTGATCAGTTCTTAAAGAACTAGTTTTTTCCCTTAGTGTGAAGAACATTTTAATAAACTAAATAACCTTTTTCCACTATAAATAACCTTTTGTGCAATGGAAAAGTTAAATGGATGTTCTTGATGGAACCATAGATGCCAATAAAGAACCTTTATTTTTAAAACTGAAATTAATAAAATATTTTACTGGTATGTTTCATTGTTTTATTAAAATATATATATTTTAAATATTAATATATTAAAATATCTTCTCCATTTTTACTTATTTGGTGTTTGCAAGTGTTCATTTTGGAGCCTGAACACATATACAGTATATACATAGGAGAAAAAAATAACAATTAATTTTAGAAAACAGCCACTGGTTAATAAACTTTGACAATACCACTTTGGATTCTAAATCCAATCCAGTTTAACTGGCCTACAAAAATAGCCATAGGTTTAGTTTTACTTCCGTGCAGATCCATAAACTGCAAAAAAAATATGCTGGTTATCCTGCGTTGAACTGAATCTGCTCTGAGGATGTATTTTGGCTTCAGGAGGAAGGCTGCTCCTGAACTGGCACAATCCTACAGACGTGATCGTGCAGTCTCTCGCTTTCTCCCTATATTACCTGGCAAACTCGCCCAGGTAATGCGGCTTGGACTTACATGGCTCTCTGCTTATTGAGGTCATTTAGGGTCAACAGCACTTATTTTGAGGACAGGCCACTCATCCTCACATTCTCCACAGGTTGAGGCCCAGCTTTTGCAGTCAAATAGAAAAGTTTACGGTACTGTGGTAAATACCGACAACACCTTCATTGGGCATTGATCAAAGAAGCCAAAAGTTTCTTAATTAATTTATTTCTATTTAAAGAGAGGAATTTAAAACTTAAAGGAATAGTTCACTAAAAAACAAAACGCTTAAAATGTACTCACCCTTAGGCCAAACAAGATGTAGATGAGTTTGAATTGCTCACCAATGCAAGTAAATGGGTACCGTCAGAATGAGAGTCCAAACAGCTGATAAAAAAAATCTAAGTAATCCACACGACTCAAGTCCATCAATTAACATCTTGTAAAGTCAAAATATGTGTGTTTGTAAGAAACAAATCCATCATAAAGGCATTACATTTAATTGTCACTTCTGGCCAAAAAAGTCCATAATCCATAATAATGCTCCCTCCAGTGAAAAATCCACTGACATATTTGTTTAGAACTGTTTTGGGCTGTTTTTGATGGTATAAATGCTTCATCTGTGTATATTTCTCTCCTGATTCAGACGGGATCCCTGGAGAAAGCAATATTATGGATAGTGGACTCATATTTTAGCTGGTTTGAAGTTAAAAACTTTATTTTATTTTGATTTATTTCTTACAAACATGCAACTTTTCACTTCACTAGATGTTAATTGATGGACTGGAGTGGTGTGGATTACTTGTGGATTATTGTGATGTTTTTATCAGCTGTTTGGACTCTCATTCTGACGGCACCCATTCACTGCAGAGGATCCAGTGGTGAGCAAGTGATGAAATGCTAAATTTCTCCAAATCTGTTCTGATGAAGAAACAAACTTATTTATATCTTGGATGTCCTGAGGGTGAGTCAATTTTCATTTTGGGGTGAACTATTCCTTTAAGAAGTCGTGGACTACAGTCTAGTGTGAGCCATTGTTCAGTGGTTCAAACGTTATCTGTCCCATCTCTCCTCTCATGGAATGACACGTGTGAGAAAGTGGAACTATGTCCTGTAATTTTAGGTGAAGGAAAGACGAAGGCCTCTTGTGGTGTCTTGTTGGGGCTCTTGTTATCCTCCAGCTGTATTTGGGGCAGTGCAGGGCTGTTGAGCATACTGTGAGAGGCAGGAGAGGGGAAGAAGTGAGGAATAAAAGGGAGAACAGCCAGAAGAGGGCTGTTCTGGGGGCTGTGCTCCGGAGAGAGGGGGATGACCACGTCGTCCTGATCCCAAACGTGGAAGGCGTTGGGGTGGGAGTGTGTGAGGCCTGGTGGCATGTGTGTGGAACCGTCATCACCTGCCTCACTGTTGGCCTTTAAGATCTCCTCATTCGGACCTAAAGCCCAATCTGAACACACACAGAAAATATAAGGATGACGGCAATTATTGTGAAAGAAAATTTTTAACAGCAAACATTCATGACAAAAAGTGAGGCATATTAAATTGCCATAAAGTTTTTTTTTTTCCGTGTGATATTTTCATAACAATCAAACACAATTTCCTCAAATTCTCATTACTGTAAAGTGTCCAGATTTTGTCGCTGTTTTTTTTATTAATCTCAGTGTCTTTATTATTAATTCAGTAATATTTTATATATAGTATACAGAATTACAGTGAAAATGATACAATTTCTTATTTAAGCTTATATCATCAATATTTTTTCACTTTTTTGCATTATGGTAATGAAAACTGTGAGGAAAAGGTGCCTATGTTATCACGAAAATAACATCAGAATACAAAGCTTCATTTTCTTAAAAAAAGATCAAATCAATAAATAAAACTAACTAAATAAAACAAAAACGAACATTAAAGCACGTCAACATATTCTGTTACACCAAATACACAAAATAATCATCTTTAAAAAAGCATCATATGACCCATTTAACTATAATAACCCTGTGAAATACTATGTAGGCTAATGTAGAATTATTAGTTATTAAAAAAAGTATTTTTGAGGAAATGTAGCTTTTTAGGCTAAGAGTTTGGGTAGTAGAAATACTTTTTGTTCCAACGATCTGGCAGATACTACATAGCCTGATGTAGAATTATTAGTTATTAAATACTGGCTCATGTAGAACAGCATTTCCCAACCTATTATTAAAATGGACATCATTATAAAAACTATTAGGTAACACATACAGACCCACAATGCATATAAAACAAACAAATCAGATTTTATTCAGAATGAATGCATATAGAATCACAAGATACTGATATTTGATTTATTTTCAGGACTCAATAAATACAACAAAACTTACAAGAGTCATTGACAATGATCAGCGAGTCTAAAGTGCAAGCAGGATGTCTGGCATCCTTGACTAAAAACCTGTTTTCAACAGTATTTTGAAACCACTCTTTCATTATTAAGTTCTTATGATCATTGTACCAGTGAATAATGTGGATCAGTGACTTTCAATAATTAACTTTACCACAAGATCATTCACTGTTTCATAATGCAACTGTCTTTGTAACGTGACATTTTAATTCATGTCAATCCAGTACCCTAGAGAGAAGATCCCGTTGAAGATTTGTACAGATTTGAGAGCACACAGAGGCACTTATGGATGGATGTTGAGTAAATATTTCCCATTACAACCTTGTTCAGTGAGAAATATGGGTTTATTTTCCAACAGTAAAAGACTGGAGTCCAGTGATGGCTCTGCCCAAGATCAAAGCATGGATGTCATGAGTGCCTGTGAAAAGGAAGAAAATAATTTTATTAAAATTTGTATGGTTCATATTAAACTAAAAGTCTCTACATCAGTGTTCAAACAGGAATTATTATCATTGCATTAGCCCACATTAATTTTTTTTTATAACTTGTATAAAGCCTATACTGACCTCTTCTGGCCAAAGGTATAGCTTTCATATAAAATGAAAAACATTTTTTCCTTCTCCTTGTACCTTCATATGTGTTGACGGCCTCTAGGTTCAAGACATGGCGTATGATGTGGTATTCGTCTGATATGCCGTTTCCTCCCAGCATGTCTCTGGCCTGCCTGGCGATGTCCAGGGCTTTCCCACACGAGTTTCGTTTCAGCATGGAGATCATCTCTGGTGTGTATCTTTTGGAGAAATACATTAACAAATTCAATGAGCCGCAGGATTCTTTGACAATGAGACAGCTGGGGTTTAATCTGACAAGGCTCATGGGTATTCAGGGCACCGGATTGTAATAATAACATTTCTGTGAGCTCTGGACTCCTCCAAATGTTTTGCTTAAACATACTGAACTAATAACTAAGACTGAGACTCTTTGGTAATGACTCACTTCTTTTGGTCAATGAGTCTGCCCAGCTGTAAACAGGACTGCAGGCCGATTGTAATCTCTGTCAGCATGTCTGCCATCTTCTTCTGTATCAGCTGGTTCCTGGCCAGAGGGACTCCAAACTGGATTCTACGTGGTCACACCAATGACATGTATGTAGATTAAATTAAAGGTAAAATAGTCACATGTACTAAGTAATAACAGTAAATTATGCATAATTACAAACAACTAACCCTAAACCAAAACCTAACCCTATCGTAAGTAGTTAATTAATATTACTCAGTACTGTAATGACACTTATATAATTTTAATATTTTATTGTGATTTTTAAATGTGACTTATGTTAATTTACTAAAAAGCACTTTGTCTTTATTATTATTATTATTTTTGTGCTTATTTTGGAGTAAACAAATTGTATGTACTTTATAATAAATGTTTTATTTAAATGAAGTCTTTTTCATGGTAGGCAAAAAACAGCTTTTAAAGACCAAATGCAAAAAGATCACATATATACACATACTGAATCAGGGTTATTACAGTTAACTAAAACCATAAAACAATTTTTGTCACTTGTAATAAAATAAAATTTAAAAAATTTACTATTTTATTATTATTATTATAACTAACTTTAACAAATATTGTTTTGGCTAGTTGCCAAGACAACATTTCTCATTTTTATATAGTTTATTCTGATGTACTAAAATAACTAAAACTGAAATAAATTTAAAAAAATGAATGAAAACTATCTAGACATATTAAAAAACACTAACAAAATTGAAAAAGAAAGAAAATTCAAAACAAGCATAAAAACTATAATAGTAGCTCAGTGATACCCTGAATATCATCGAAACTTGGAAAAGTATTGAGATACAGTTTTTTTAGTTACATCGCCTGGCCCTATTGTGACATGCATGTCAATATTTTTTATTAGGAAGATTAATTATTATGCATACATGGAATATTTTCTATTAATTTGTCCCACTTTAGAACTATTCAAATTAAATGCGATAAAGGTCATCAACTGGTAACTAGTTAAAATACCTAAAATATACACTTTTCCTTGTTAAATGTTAAACTGATAACCTGATGCTAAACCGCTCACCTGTCCAGAGTGTACTGGCGGGCAGTGTGGAAACAAAATTCTGCAGCACCCAGAGCGCCCCACGCGATGCCATAACGGGCGTTATTCAGGCAGCCAAAGGGACCCTACAGAAATCAACACGTCTAATCAAATATCAAAAAAGTAAAGAATCACTTTAGTGGGCATGTTACATTTTTCCACTTCATTTCAGTGATTCTCTCAGTTATCTGGGTTGGTATGAGATTTAGGCAGTTGTTCAGAAGTGTGATCAGGAGTACTAGTGATGCATTAATGACAGTGACAAACATACTCACAGCAAGGCCAGACACATGGGGCAGCAGGTTTTCCTCTGGCACTTCAACCTCGTCCATTAGGATCATCCCGGTAGCTGAGGCCCTGAGGGAGAACTTGCCCTCTATCTTTGGGGTGCTCAGGCCATTCATTCCTCTCTCCAGGATAAACCCTCTCCCTCTGCCATCCTCACATTTGGCCCACACCACACAGATATCAGCGTACGGGGAGTTGGTGATCCTGCTCACAGAAAAAAAAAGTGTTTGTGTAAGCGCTTATCATAACTCATCTGTGCTGTGTGTTTAAGATTTATGTGTACAACGCAGGGTTATTATAGTTGTGATTTTAGTTCTTATTTGTGCTTTCAATTTAGTTTAGTTCCTGTTAGTTCTTGTCAAAATAATGATACTTTGGACCAAGTTAAAAAAAATACACTAATTTTTATTTTATTTTTTTTTTCAATTAAGTTTTTGGTTTGGTTTAGAAAAAATCTAAAAATCACAATATCAAAGTTAAATTAGCTAAAATAACAATTTTCATGTCATATAAAACATTTTGTTAGTCAATGGTTAATGTGGTTCACTTAAAAATTACTAAGCTACTTGCAACGTGATGTTTTAAAAAAAAAACATGCATCATATTTTATGTGCTAAATAAATAAATAAAAACAATACAATGCAATACAATAAAACCAACAATCATTTTTGAAGTCAGTAAAGTGAGTGTGTTCTGCACATCAACACAGGTGAAAGGTGTCAGGTGAAAATACTAATTAAACAATTTAAATAAAAAAATTTTATGGGGCATAAAATATATTTTAAATGAATTGCATAGTCGTTTCTCTTTTTTTAGTATAGTTTGTTATATTGTTTGTTTAATTTTTCTCTGCTGTACTAGTGTGGCTTTAGATAAAAGCATCTGCTAAATGATTAAATGTAACCGTAAATTGAAAATCTGCTCAGACAGAAACATCTCTGACGTCAAGCCAGATTCACATTGTATACTTAAGTAAACAGATGGTCAGCAGATTTCAGTGTCCTCCTAAACCAGCAAGGGACAAACACCCCGTGGAGGGTAAAGTTACAAAATCTAAATATGAACGTAGGTACACGGCCCTTACATAAGAAACCGTCCAATGAACTGACCTTCACATAAAATTATACAATGCTGTGCAACTTTAGAGTGCCGATGACTAATCAAGCTTACAAAATTATTGTTCTATTTAAGTAAAAAAAAAATTTAAAGGGGTCATATGAAGGTCCGCTTCGTCATGCCTGGAGCTGATCCGTGCTGGTCGCTGAGGAAATACATCAACTTCATGCTGTGGATTGCTGGATCGGCTTTTACCGTGGACGAAGCGGAGTCCAGCCAGGCGTCGTCACATGTGGTCGCCGCAAGCCCGCCGCCGCTCACTCAAACCAGCCTCCGCTCACTCTAGGCCTCCTATTTTATGGAGGACTGTTTCCTGATCCTGGTAGAGTAGACTACAATGCCGGCATTTCTGTCTCACAGCCTGTAAGTACGTTTTTTATATTTAAAGAATTTGCCATTGACGATTCAAACGCGAGTTTTGAGCAGTGTAGTGTAGCGCTTGTTGTTTGTCATTTCTCCGATCACAAATGCAGACATGGTTTTATGTTTACGCGGCGCGATGCAACGCAACGCGTAAAAAGACAGTATAAGTCATTATAATCCGTAATTATGTCCCCACTGGATGCAACGAATGCCTCGTTTATAATGGGTTTTAATGTTTTTGTCTCATCGCTCAGGCCGGGACAAGGCATCACAATATGGTAGGGGCGTAACATTTCCGTCACACATTTTTCACACGTTGTTCACTGACGAGCAGCGCAAAAAATCGCGCGAATATGAACGTGGGTTTGCGCAACTCGTCAGAGAACATCGGCTCTGTGTAGTTAATGCTGCTCAATGTGAAAGCACGCAGGTGATGGAGATTTACCGCTGATTACAGAACCGGCTTTACTGATAAGATGCGCGTTAAATATCGCATGCGATTTATCGTGCAGCCCTAGTAAAAATCGACGTGTTTCAGAAAGGCGGGGTATAGAGGAGAAACAATAATGTACAGAAACAATAATGAAGGCAGGTCCTTCTCTGTTACTGCACCCAAACTTTGGAATTCACTTCCCCTGGCACTCAGAACAGTCACCTCTTTCAATGAATTCAAATCAAAGCTTAAAACTTATTTGTTTAATCAACACTATCACTAATTTACATTGTGTATTTGTCTGTTTTGTTTTCTATTTCTGTCTTTACTACATAATCTGTGTTATATGCAACTGCATTATTTGTAACTGAATTGGGCAAATGTCCAATGAAATTCTTTCTTTGTAATCCATATTTGCTGCTTTGGTGTACCTTGTAGAGCGTCCTTGAGCTTGGGAAAGGCGCTATATAAATTAAACATATTATTATTATTATTATTATTACAGTATGTGGGAAATAATGTGTTTTTTTAACCTTAAACCGCATAAACACTTTTCATTACACCAAATAATGTTATTTTTTAGCAACATCATATGACCCCTTTAAGTAAATTTACCCTCCCCATCACATTTATTGTTTTTTTTTTCATTTTGCATGAGCATACTGAACATAATACTATACTTTTGTATTGGTGTGATCAGGGTTATTAAAAACTTTGTTACTTGTAATAAAAAACATCTTAAAAAAAGATTTTATTTTACTTTAGCTAGCTGCCAATAGTACTAATTTTAAACCTGTTTTTGAACAATTTTTAAACTTGAAGTACTACAACAATTAAAACTAAAACTGAAATAAAAAAAACTATAGACATATTAAACTAATAAAAATGACACAACAAAATAACTAAAAACTTAAAATGAAAATGCAACATAAAGAACGATTTCAACATATTAATAAAAACTATAAAGCATATTAATGATATTAAAATAGATCTTAGCTGACTTGATAACACAAATGAAATCTATGACATGCATTTGTTCCTGTAGAAAAGCTCTTTTTAATTTAAAGCCTATTTCTGACATTATATATGGATTATTGAGAGAGTCCAAAGGCCAGACTCTTGACTAAACCAAACTATTCAGGGTCACTAACCACGTTTTTGCCCCACTGATGGTATATGTCCTGCTGGAGGGGTTGTATTTGGCTTTGGTCTCCATGCCACTAGGGTCACTCCCATGGTTCGGTTCTGTAAGTCCAAAACAGCCCAGAATCTCTCCACGGGCTGGGAAGAATGACACACACACACACACACACACACACACACACATAACATAGGGCAATTAATAAATGTGAAGACATTTTGAATGAATTTCCATTATTTTTCCAGTCATTTGTAATTACTGAATAATTGGGATGTGCAAAATTTCAAATTAAATTAATATTTAAAAAATGACTCATTTTAAAATGACTGATATTAATCTTAAAATGACTGATTTTTCATGGGGATTTTGAGCGATGTAAATATTTTTACAGCAGTTCAATGCACTGACATGCAGTTTAGGCAGTTGACTAACCCAGTTTAGGCAGGTATTTCTGTTTCTGTGCTTCTGTTCCATATGCGTTGATAGGGTGCATGACTAGTGAGGACTGGACACTCATAACTGAACGGTAGCCACTGTCCACTCTCTCCACCTCCCTGGCGATCAGACCGTATGCCACGTAACTAGTGCCCGCACAGCCATATCCTTCAACACAAAGGATCCAAAAATGTCAGACTATGTACATTATACATTCAGTGTCACCTGGAAGCTGTATATAAGAGATATGATGTTTAATGAGACTGTGGTTTGCATTTTGCTCCATTTTCATGAGGATGATTCTCGTACAGTCTCATTAACAGCCATTTTAAAGTGTACCTTGAATCGTAGGCCCAAGGACACCAAGCTCTCCCATCTCGTTTAAAATCTCTCGATGGAAATCTGTGAATTCAGAGCCACAGATTAAAATTTCAGGGCTTTTCTTATCAAGACATTATAATACAGAGACCATCAACCTTTATAGTTAAAATAAAATAAAACCTGAGGTAAGAATTAAAGGGATAGTTCACCCAAAAATACAAATTCTGTCATCATTTAGGATATTTCGAAGAATGCTAAATACTATGCAAGTCGATGGCTACCATCAACTGTTTGTTTACTCACGTTCTTCAAAATATCTTTCTTTGTGTTCAACAGAAAAAGAAACTCAAACAGGAAGTGAGAGTGAGTAAATGATGACAGTATTTTCATTTTTGGGCGAAATCAAGCGTAGCGTTAGTTCTGGCAGGTCACGTTAGTCAAGCTCGCATCAGCTGACTCTCCTATAGGAATACGACACCTGACCTATCTAAGCATTCATATATAAGGTCCCTCAGTATTATCAGCAGTTTTCACATTGCTCAATAGCTAATTACCCTCCTCCATCCCCAGCTCCTCCTCTGTCAGTCAGGATTCAGCCTTCTGATTCTCCTTGAATCAGACTAATTCTAAAATGTGTACATAAAATGATTGAACTTTAACAATATCTGCAATACATTTATGTTGGTTCTGTTCTGTTTACCCTGGGGGGTTATCGCTGCTCTCATCCATGCTAGGCTGCATGGAGGCGCAGGGAGTTCTTGCCCAGAACAGAACCATACCGCCAATCCAAACTGTATGCTAATTGTCAATCATCTTTGACGATAGTGGTCCTGGCAGAACTATCGCTTTAATCATGCATGAAGGTTGCTGACCCCCGTTCTAATACATCAGATGTGACTAATTGTTCCACTTACGTTCATTCCTGTTGGCCATGAGGATACGGGGCATGAGCTTCTCCTGGCAGTATGTGCGGAAACTGTCTCTGATCATGATCTCCTCCTCTGTGAGCTGTCCTTCCAGATCCAACGCATCACGCCAGTTAAACTGCACCTTAGCTAGAAATCAAAAAGCTTTTTAGTTTCAGCTCAAATACAGTACATGATGTCAAATTCAAACATTACAATTGGAAAATATGAAATAAATATATTTACGTGTTTTTGCTGCTTTTTTCGCTCGCTCCTCTGTCTCTGATAGACAAGACAATTTGAGATTTAGTAACCAAGCCTTAACATGAAAACACATTAATTCTGAAACTTGATGCAATCTGATCAACTTTTAATGTGAATGTAAAATGAGTTTAGTTTATGTGCCATAAAACTCTCCTGTTTTCCTGTTTTGTCTATCCTTGTTGTTCTCACGACTGATATGATCATTCAAAGTTATGGTTATGTTATGGCGAATTAGTGATCTAACCGTATGCTGCAGATGCTGAAGTACCCTGGGCCCTTGACACAGAGATCACAGAACATCTCTGTGAGTTCACCAGCAGGCGTGATAAAGCTGTTCTCAATGCCATGGTGTATTCAAACCTGAAAAAAATTTAACAATATGCATTATTAATACTGTTAAAGCAACAGTATATACACAAGTTTATTTCAGTCGCTTTCATTTTTAATATTTCCTGTGGTAATTCCATCCTGTTTGGTGGTTTTACGTTTTTACATTTTCGATGTTTTGTAAGTTTCAAGCTAAGTTTTGTTTTGCGTTATGTTATTATCTCATGTTATCATGAATACTGTAAAATGTGATTTTAGGAGTATTCTTAACAACTGCAACTTTGATCTGTTTTAATACCGTTCAAAACACGAGTTGTTATTGTAGGTGTCAGTTATTATTTTCCCATTATTAAGGTTATTTTCTGTTGAATTACTGTCTAGTCCACGCATGGTTACACAACTGGAATTACACAACGTATCACACCTTATCAGACAGATTTCAAAATCGATTTAATTTGTATTTCAGATGTATATTTTAAAACATGTAGTTGTAAACAGTTGTTCTATTCGCCATGCAGTCATATTGGAAAATGTATTTAAAATATACTACCTTCAGCGCCTTCAGCTCAGATGATTTCCCTGTCTACGTTACTGTAACACTGTTTATATTCAGAGCAGAGCTGTTGAACGTGTCACACGCGCATATTGGAAGATCGAATCCGCCATCTTTTGTGAGGTATGTTTTGTAACGCCTTCGACTCTGTGTAGCTGCCACAATAAATATGTAACATTATTTTTTGTATCTTTATAAAACGTCACTAATTGTTTTATACTACATAATTACATACACAAGTTATTATATGAACTAAAAATAACTAATATCGAATTTTGACATTTTAAATTTAAAGTTTAAATGAAGTTTGTTTGATCATGCCACATTCAAAATGGCTGATGGCAACGTCTGAAATCCTGTGGCATGTCGAAGGCGTTTTCCGGCATCGCGCGCTCTGATTGGATGATTAGAACAGGCTTGTGCGCGGAGAGGAATTTTTAAAGTTTATTTTTTTTCAAAATGGCTGATGGCAACGTCTGAAATCCTGTGGCATGTCGAAGGCGTTTTCCGGCATCGCGCGCTCTGATTGGATGATTAGAACAGGCTTGCGCGCGGAGAGGAATTTTTAAAAAAAAAAAAATAATTTTTTATTGCAATTGAAAGAATTACAACAGTTATGAAGTAACATGGGGCTAACGGACATCACATGAAGTTAGACAAGCTACACAAATTAACAAAATATACCAATGATAAAGAAGAAGAAAAAAAAGAAAGAAAGGAAAGTCTTTTAAAGATAGCTTACAATAGACTCAGGAATGTTAAAAGTTTTAGAAGCCTTTGAGTTCAAAGGATTTGACATATTCTTAAAAGAAGTAAAAAGGGACTTTATATCAGATGAAAACATTCTAAAGTTAGGTTTGCAATGAATGGTTCTGGCTTTATGAAGGTGAAATTTACCCAGAAGACAATGCAATAAAACAATATGTTCCAGATTAATGTCCTTGGAATGAGAATCTGACAACAACAAAAAAAGATAGATTCTGTTATTTCTATCATTTTGTTACAGCAGGAAAAAATTAACATGGTAACTTCTGACCAAAAAGACTTGGTGAATGGGCAATGATCAAACATATGTAGAATAGATTCTTCATCAGTATTACAGAATGAACACATTGAGGAAATATTCTCAGAAAATCTGCTCAAAAATAAATTACAAGGGTAGTATCTATGAGCAATTTTGAAATGGAGTTCTTTAATTTTACTTGGGATAAATAGCCTGTGAGGAAAGGTCCATACGTTTTTTAATTCAGAGTTCGGATAACAAATCCTCCATTTAGATTGTGCTTTAGAGGGGCATCCTGGAGTTGAAGAAAGAGCATTTCTAATAAAAAAGTTATTGCATTTTTTATCTAATACATAAACACCATTAAATGCAAGTGTAGGAAAATGGTTGTTTACACAGCCATAACATAAATGCGCTTTAAACAAAGTTTTTAAGGAATTTTTAAAGTGCTTTGCTCTGTTGTAACATAAAATGACTGCTGGGTAATATTTCTGTTATGAATATATTTTCATGTCGTGCACGTGCATAATTACAGGTGGCTATTTATATAAAAAAAACAAAACCTACATTAGATTGCTGCATAATATTTTTTTGCAAATTACCCATGGCGAAGATCCAGTTGGTTTTAATTTACTTTAACGTTACAGAATGAAACAGAATGACATAGGTCTTTGTAACTAAAATGAAGATAAAGATGCTTTGTCTGTGTGTGACGATGTGTGTTATTTCAGCCTGAAATTGCATGGCCTAAAATACAATTTAGGCTACTTTTGAAACCTCTGAAAATTTGTATTTTTTTATTGTTTATGTTTTTATTAATCAGCACATTAATCAGAGCGTATTTTAAAGGATATGGACCAGAAGACAATGCAATTACTAAATGATATTTAGACAGACTTAAAGAAGTTCCAGATCTATACATATGCTCTTATTATTTCAGTTATTTTGCCTTTAATGTAAATAAACATGTGCAAACAATATTCTTGCTCTTGTGAATTTATTTTGATGCTAATTACATTGTGCGAGCTGTCTCTTTAATACCTAGTGTTTTATATACATGCTGCTGCTGATTGGGCTGACATGTTTGACACACTCACCAAACAAGAGAAAATGTATCTCAAACCCCATTGCACACCGTTGCACACCGTTTCCAGGAAACATGTCGTTCAAACCGGAAACCGTAGCAAAACGGTGCACACCGGTTTGAGCTTGAACATGCCCCTGGTGTGAAACTTGATCCTGTTCATTACATTATTCATGACAATCAGAGAGTATCCCATTGGGTAAGTATTGTTAAAACGTCCATTTAATTAGTATTTCTAGGAACCGTCCTGTTATTCCGCCAAACTGCGTGAATTTGCACTTTCTCACGCCAAGATTCTTTGTTAGAAACAAATGTTGCATTCTTCTAACACAATTTATCCTTATCATACAGAAGCACTGAATGTATAGATCTTTATTCAGAGTAAGTTAATCTTAAAAAACTTGTTAATGGTGAAACGAATCAGTATTGTTATCAACTGCGTGTTGTTTTTGTAATTTAACATCTACAATAATCAAAACTGTGATTCCTTTATACGCCAAACGCTGGCGATTTTCAGCGAAGGGGCGTCAATGTTTCATTGGCTGTGACGGCTGCCTGTCAATTTTTCCTGTCCTCTCATTGGTGCGTTCAGCCCTCACGCTCTCTCCTCGGAAAAGCGAAACACGTCGTCATGCGTGTACTGTAGAATGCGCTGCTGTCTGCTACACACTTCCACTGTAGAGCAGCGGAGTTACTGATGGCCATTACCTCACAAGATTAGGCGACGGCGATACTCTTCATTTTGAGATTTAAGTGACTGCCACAAGCGCGCATCCTTTATTTTCAAATGGAGCCGGAGGAGAAAAATCCAGAGTCCAAATATGGTAAGACATTTTCATTTTTAAGGGTTGCTCCTCTTCTGAAAGTGGTGGGGATGGTCCTCTGATGAAAACAATGACTAGTGCGTGGGGCGTGGGTCTCAAGGCATTTGAATAAAGAATAACAGTTATGCAGACTTGCACACTGGTGCTCGACATAAATCATGCGTGAATGTATTGACGCAATGCATTAGACCGGTGTGTGAGAGAGGATACAGTAGGACGGATGTAATCAAGAAAACAATAGGCGTGGGCTCAAACACATGGCTGGCGTAATTACTCCCAAGTCAATAATTACTGCGATCATCATATGGTTGTTTATGCGCCCTAATAAGTAAATGTGTCTATAACTGCATCTCTCATTGCCTGCTAACACACACGCATTATAAATGGAGTTTTCATCAATGTTGCCTGTTAATGTTTGTGTAACAGTAAGATTGAATGTCTATATGGACATTTTTAGTGGATTGCCCCACTTTAAAATAAACTGATACACCTTAATGGAAATATAAAAAGGTTTGTAAAAAAAGAGTGTGTTTTATTAACTAAATGCAATACTTGTTCAAGTTATTCAGAAAAGGCAAATACTCTACTTTAAAACAAATTTAAATTTTAAAATTAAAAAAAAATGTTCTGCATGATGTTTGCCATAGGAACCACATGTAAACCTCTGAAAGGTTTTCCATTGCCATGCTAACAGCAGTGAGGTTTCTATAAAACCAAACTATGTTTATAGAAACAACAGGTAGCATCTATAAAAAGTACGTTATTTTAGTATCATTAGGATATTGTTATAGTTTGAGTCATATTTTAAATTAGTGTTTTATTTTTATATTTTCCATGTTGATATTTATTGTAGTTAAAGTTTTGAAATAATTTTTATTATATTTATTTCTATTATATATATATAGAGAGAGAGAGAGAGAGAGAGATTTTTTGTCATTTGTAATCATTTTTAAAATATTTAATTTCAGCTAAAAAGATATATTTTTAATTTTCAGGTAAAGTTGAATTAAGCCTATTTCACGAAATGAAATGTTTTTTGAATTTTAATTAACTATAATATCCCTGCAACATTTAGGCCAAAAATAAGTGAATTCCCTTACTTGCCTTTACTTAGTGTAAATCAAAATTTCCACTAAAATAGTATAGTTATTGTAGTTTATGAACCATTTTAAAACTTTTGTCCCGATATTATTGGTAGACAACGTAGTAGAGAGACAGAAAACCGAGAAAGAGGATCAAGACCAAGTCCAGTTTTCCCATAACCACCACAGTTCATGTCAAATAACTCGCACTGAAAGTGACTTATGTAGGGAATAAAGTAACACATTTATGTCCTATTTTTCATTATGACTTGTAATATTGCTGGGATAATTTATAGCTTCAGTGTGATTTCCATCCAAAGATGATTCTTGCTTAATGACACTGAAGGTGCAGATTTGATTATCTTGGGTCAGAAAATGAGGCTTGATAATAGGCCTGATTCAGTGGTTTGCTTCTCTACTCAAAGGGTTAAAGATATGAATACTCCTTGACTGCTTCATCATCTTAAAGATCCTTATTTAAAATTGTCACTAAAAATGAAAAAAGCCCGATGAAGCATGCCTAAACTAGATTAAGCTGACTTCCTAAAGCCTATTCTCCCGTTTCTTCTAGAGCCCCAGTCTCATTCCTGAACGTCATTCGAAGGTTTTTTGAGGTTCTGCTTTGGAGAACAAGTTGTAGCGTGATTTTAAAGAGTCTGGGCAGAAGTGAAGTATACTCACATGCTCAGATGACTTTTTGTCATCGTCTTCTGGATTGCAATACAGTCTCTTAACCACATGAACACCAGAGATCATTATAATAAATCTCTGACTTAAAGGGATAGTTCATCCAAAACTGAAAATTTGATGTTTATCTGCTTACCCCCAGGGCATCCAAGATGTAGGTGAATTTGTTTCTTCAGTAGAAAACATATGATAATTTTTAACTTTAACCGTTGCAGTCTATCAGTCGTATAATGGATGGCAATGGTAACAAAATCTATGAGAGTAAAAAAAACATGCATATACAAATCCAAATTAAACCCTGTGGTTCGTGACGACACATTGATGTCCTAAGACACGAAACGATCGGTTTGTGCCAGAAACCGAACAGTATTTATATAATTTTTTTTACCTCTAATACAACACCAACTGTCTTTGGGCGCGTGCAAGACATCCGGTGTGTGAGGTGTGTACGCGCTCTGGTCACCATCTTGGATGGCCTGGGGGTAAGCAGATAAACATAAAATTAAAATTTTTGGATGAACTATCCCTTTAAGACCATGGGAAGCGCCTCCTCATGAATGTAACTTTTCTAAGGCTCGTTCGTGAATGACAATGATACACTTCTCTCCAGTTGCCTAGCAATCTCACAACATTGCAATGCCCTTATAACTACAAAGGCATCTCAAATATCCGTGCCCCTTATTGTGTCTGGAGATCACGTGACTTTGCGGGTAGAAAAGGTCAGTTTGAAACAGGGGCCAAAGTGTGTGATTAGAATCAAGCTGTAGGTTGCCTTCTGGCCATATGTCTGATCAGATCAAGCTTGAGAATAATGCACGTAGAAAAGACAGAGCAAACTGATAACTCACAACCATGCCTTTCCACATAAACAACAGCTGTGCACTACAGATTGGCTTTATGAAAATGGCTCCCTTTTTTGGCGCTTAAAATGTCAATCTGATTGCTTGAATTTCCTTGGATTTTCTAGTACTAAAATCTTGTGTAAACAACAATTGAAATAAACAACTGACCATTAGTGTCACCATAAATCCTCTATGCTTGTTAAAATTTCCCAAAAATAACCTAGCTTTATAGAACTCGATTTCAGTTTGAAGGAAATTCATTCATATTTACACCAGGCACGCCGCCACAACACACGATAAAATGCGTTTTTCCCATGTCAGTGTGACCTTTGTAGCCATACTGAAGGCGAAAATGGATAGTTTACCTCTGATCTTGGAAATAAATGAAAGGAAACATAAATGTTTAAACTGTGAAGTCAATGTGAACCAACAAGTGTGTTCCATGACAAAGATTGCATCAGTCACTCAGTATGTATTTTTAATCATTTTAAAATGGTTTAATATTTAGGCCTATGAATTATACTGCCTTTGTGCTATCGGAATTCATGTAAAATATGAATTTCCTTGGAAATTGGAAATGAACGGCTTCTCAAGTCAGATTTACAACTGGAAAACTCAAGATTTTGATACACAAGGTTCTGAGTTGGGTGGGCTATAACCATTAAACATGGCGGAAGTGGGGAATCATTGCTGTAGTGACTGTTCAATTTTAGTAGTTTCCCCACAACATCTACATAACTTTCTCTTGTCATATATATTTATGTAAGTCAATTATCATTTGATGCATATTCTATGTATTTTACTCCGTAAAAACAACATTTATTTGACTGAAATTCTGAATTGTCAGCAAGATGACTAGCTAGATCTATGACTATCGCTACATTTTATTCAAAATCTAATCAATGTTGGTCGAATATCTTCAATACATTTGGGCTTTACAGTTTTTCTCGATTGCTTAAACACATTTCTTGAAATTATGCCTCTTTTTTTGTGAAATCCATAACTTCTAACTTAATTCACCAAACTTCCTATTCAGGTCAAAATGAAGCTCTCCACTCAAAACAACTCAGTCTTGCTGACAAACCAAACTTTGCTCTCAGACATGACACACAAACCCTCAAAAACACACACTACAACACAGTCTTACACACTGATTAGATGAATTCAAAACAATAGGCAAAAACCGGTAATAAGTGCTGCTTATGGTACTCCCCAAGTGTTTTATTCCTTAATTTAATGTACTGCAGAAGAGTGTGTATTTCTCAAAACAATTCGTACAAACAGCACCACACAATGGATTTCCTGCAAAAGCCTGTAACTTACTCAAAATCTTTAGTTCATCTCTCAGAAGTAAGTATTTGTCCGTGAACATAGTGCAATCAGAATGAAAAGTCATTGTTCACAAGCAAGATGCTTAGTCATGTTGTCAATATAACACTGCATTCTGTATTAAGTATTACCTGATGTAAACTATGGCAACCGTTTGGATGACAGTTATTGCACTGAAATGCAGAAGGCTGCACTTCTTATGTATGCCATATATCCATTTCAAAAGTACAAATTTACACATTACTGTATGTGGGATATTGATTGAAAAAGACTGGATATGATTCACAGTTGCACTTTTACTAGTGGTCTGACCAAATATAAAATAAAAAACACATTACAACGTCATTGTGGAATAGAAAATAAGAAGAAATATGGGCACAAAGGCGAAAATAAAAATTAGAAAGTCTATTGTCAGAATTTGTAACTCTTGTGTTGTCCTCTGTCTATATATGATTTACATCATGAGATGTACCTTTGAGCTATTTCAGAGAACTGGTTTGTCATTGGTTGATCTATATTCTCTTCATTAGTGAAAGTCATCACTTGAAAAATGGCAAATTTAAGTCTAGAAATGTGTAGAAAATATGCTTGACCGTGTATGACAACTAGATCAACCATTTTGCATTTACCGTAATGACTTATACGATGAACTAATGACTTGAGGTTTTGAGGGGTAGGACTATAGCACAGAGAACTAAATAATAAATTTTGAGCAACATGACAATAGCAACTGATAATGTAGGAAACCGCAGACTAATGTACATAATCAATTGCATGAATGTACCAAAGCAGTCGCAACTTGCTCACAAGAATGAGAAACTTTTTATAGTTTAGGAAAATGGGTGTGCTGTTTTTTTAAAAATGGTGTTGAAATTTTAGTTCAAAAGCTTGGTTATAATGTTTTAGCAATCGAGAAAAACTGTAATAAGATTTACTTAAGAAATAGGCAAGAATAAACCTGGTGTCCTCGATGATTCTCTTTTCGCCAACAAAGCACTTGAACACAATAAACTCGTAATAACGCCTTCAGAAGTGGGAAGTAGGACATTTCTGAAGCATAAGATTATGTACTTGTCCATTTCATTTTGAGTGCTCACCATTTCAGCTATAAAAAAATAAATAGATAAAAAAGCTCTCTCACCATAGTATGATATGTAAATATGCTACACATTTAAGGTCAAGGAAGTGCATTTTCTGAGAATAACAGTCAAGACGTATTACTGAGGGTGCGAACCCTGACTAGTTTCCTGTTTCAAAACGTCGGAAGTGTTGTAGAGACTGTCTGCCGATAACAAAAAATTAAGACTAAAAATACTGAAAAAGGGTCAAATGGGAAGTGGCTCGTATCATGGGAAACAAGGTTTGGTATTTCAATTTTTTCATCAGTAAGGTGTTTTCAGAGTATTGAGAAGATATGCTTAATATGCTTACTTTTAAAAGCAGAAAAAAAAATTCTTTAGAGATGTAGAGCATTAATCGTTACTATTTGTATTACTACTAATGATTTATTTAGTTGAAAGAGAACTGCTTAACTTTGAGTAGCGTGAATACCACATGAATAGGTTATTAGACAGTATAAAATAAAATGAATTAAATACCAAAATAAATACATTTTAAAATATACTGAAATAGAAAACCGTTCTTTTAAATTATAATAATATTTTATGATCAAAATAAATGCAGTCTTAATTAGCAAAAGAGACTTCTTTCAAATCTTAAATATGGACGACAAAACATTTCACAAAAAAAGATATCTGTTGGGTTTAATATATTGAAACAAACGATATATTGTTTAAAAAAGTATTTGGACACTTCCATTTGAAAAGCACAAGCATTATTTTTGCACTATTATTTGTTTGTCCCTCGGTTTGATATGTGATCAATACCGTAACATTAAAGGGATAGTTCACCCAAAAATGAAGATTTGATGTTTATCTGCTTACCCCCAGGGCATCCAAGATGTAGGTGACTTTGTTTCTTCAGTAGAACACATATGATGATTTTTAACTCAAACCGTTGTAGTCTGTCAGTCTTATAATGGAAGTGAATGATAATCACGGCTTTGAGAGTCAAAAAAACATACACAAACAATACACAAAAACTTATAAGTGCATTACCGCCACCTATCTCTCAAATGGACCATTGCCACTATCTACAATCTCAATTAGGAGTGTCAATGGTCCATTTGAGAGATAGGTGGCGGTAATGCACTTATAAGTCTGCGTTCCGCTGTAAAGTAAGAAGAAGAAGAAGATTTTTGACTCTCAAAGCCATGATTCCCATTCACCTCCATTATAAGACTGACAGACTGCAACGGTTTGAGTAAAAAATCTTTGTTTGTGTTCTACTGCAGAAACAAAGTCACCTACATCTTGGATGCCCTGGGGGTAAGCAGATAAACATCAAATTTTCATTTTTGGGTGAACTATCCCTTTAATACATTTCTAAGTATCCAAAAGTGTTCAGATACTGTTTTTGACCGTATATAAGCAAATAAGTAAACTCCTTAAATGAATACAACAAAAAGGACAAACATAATTAAATAAATTGAATTGATTAGAGCAGCATGCCTTGAATACAAGAATTTCATAACATTTACTTCAGCCACTACAGGATGCACTTCCTCGGCCCAAGCTGCTTCCCTAAATAGACACTGCAGCTTTGCCAAATTCACACTTGGCCGAGTTGCTACTGAATTAGACTGGGTATAAGGGTGTTTTGACACTGAAACTGATATGTGTGAAAGTATTTACAAGTCACATACCTCTGACATGTAAATGCTTTCACACATATCAGTTTCAGTGTCAAAACACCCTTATACCCAGTCTAATTCAGTAGCAAACGAAGCAGACATACATAGCGTTTCACTTGAGACAATCGGAAAGAGGTCATGCCCTATAAAACCCGCTACTTGATTTTGTATGGTAGCACAGCTGCCTCATCACAACAGGAGCCAGCCTGCGTTGTTATCAATTTGACATCAACAGCTTTGAGCAAAAGGAGGCAGAAAGAGAAAATATGTGCCTACTCTACGGCTGGGTGGTAAGGCGGCGCTGATGGTAGAAATGGGTCAGTAGAAATTGCTATACTGTGTACACCGTGGTAGATATATTTGTGCTATTATCTGTTGACAGAACTGCTTTACAATGTCACTACATGAGATGAAACATGGTGTAAGAGCAAAGATTAAGTACCTTTGAAAATGGAAATTCACTGTATTATTCAAAATATATTTTCACAATTTCCCACTAAAATAACTAAATTTTGACGCATTATATACTGTTATCATGATCTCAGTCATGATAAATAGAAAGAAACTTATTACATTTATTTCTGGACATGCCCACAAATTATTTAAATAAATACACAATTTCAATGTCTTCACAGGTGATCCAAGGAAATTTGACCCCACATTTAAAGGCCCAATTTATAACAGGTGAGACAACCTTGATAAGCCAAATTTACATATACGTATCTGACATCAGTGTTATTTTAATGTCATTTATTATACTATTATAGTTTATAATAGTTTATATATATATAATTTTTTTAATTAGATTTTATTTTGGTATTTTCTGTTTTCACTTTAATTTTGAAGTTTTAGTATTTTTTTTGTATTTTTGCCATTTATTATTATATTTTTATATTGTCTATTTTTAATTTTAAAGTTAAAGTTAGTATTTTTTGCCATTTTATAAGGTATTTTATATGTCTATATGATATTTATTAATTTTTTATTTAGTTTTAGTCTATTCAGTTTCACTTATTTTAGTAGTTCAACTTAAACTAAAAGAAAATGAGAAGTATTCCAAGTAGCTGATATAAAATGTTTTATATATATAAAATGTTTTATATATATATATATATATATATATACACATTTATTTATTTATTTAATTGCATGTAAAATTAATTTTATTTCAAGTAAGGACTTTTTTATGGTTTAAAAAAATATTAAATTTTTAAAATAAGAACCCTGTCTGAGACATGTAATTGCAGTGATTTTTAAAAACTTTTATTTTAACATTCATCTCATAAACATCCATGTCAAGATTTGTGTTGTAGCACTGAGTGTGTGTGCTTTTCTTGGTGAACAGGGGCTGCACAGACATTCTCTGTTGTATCCTGTTCATCTTGGCCTTGATGGGCTACTTTGCAGTTGGGATTCTGGGTACATTTCAGTCTATTAATTTTCACATTTTTATGCACAGTGCCGCTAAATGTTGATGGCAGAAAGCATTAAACCGTGTCCATTTCAGAGGACAAGTGATTGTCTTTCCACACTGACAGCGCTGTATCTTTTGTTCCAGCATGGTCTCAGGGTGACCCTCGGAAAGTGCTTTACCCGACAGACAGTAAGGGTCAGTTTTGTGGACAGGTTGGCTCCCCACTTGAGTGAGTAAAGCTGTGTTTCACTTTGCCATCACAATAGACTTTAAATGCAGTTCTGTGGTTAAATTGTTAAATAGGTTGTTACGCAGATGTATCTCAGACATGACTGTTCATTTTTCCTGAATAATCAGGAAGAAGCCCCTGCTGTTCTACTTCAACATCTTGAAGTGTGCCAGTCCTCTGGTCCTGCTGGAGTTTCAGTGTCCCACCACGCAGGTTCGGTAAACATCTTTTTGCAGTACCTTATGTATCTATAGTGTTTGTCACATACATTTGCAATACAGAATGTTACAGGTGTTTTTATGTTCATTTGACAGATCTGTGTGGAGAGATGTCCCGATAAATTCATGACTTTAGTTAAAGCTTTACGAAAGGAAGATGATAGGGAATACTACAAGCAATTCTGCAAGGAAGGAGTTGACATGACCAAGGTGAGTTCTGGACAGGAAAGAAAACATTTTTAAGATATCATAAAAATTATTACAGTAGATAGCATTTCGATCATAGTGCCCACCCCTAGTTTTCGTACAGTGGTTTAAGGTTTAGAATAGCAACCATAAAAAGAACCATTTGTACAGCAGCTGTGAAAACACATCAATTTCCAGGTCCTTGAGCAACATGCTTAAAATGAAAATTTGAGGTTTATCGGTTTACCCCCAGGGCATCCAAGATGTAGGTGACTTTGTTTCTAAAGTAGAACACAAACGAAGATTTTTAACACAAACCGTTGCAGTCTGTCAGTCTTATAATGGAGGTGAATGGGAATCACGACTTTGAGAGTCTAAAAACATACACAAACAAAACCAAATTAAACCCTGCGACTCGTGACGATACATTGATGTGCAAAGACACGAAACGATCGATCTGTGCAAGAAACTGAACAGTATTTAAATCGTTTTTTACCTCTGATTTTCACCGCAATGCTTGAACTGTCCTGAGCGCGTCCTTGACAGCCGGTGCATGACACATCTTCTTCTTCTTCTTGCTTTACGGCGGAACGCAGACTTATAAGTGCATTACCGCTACCTATCTCTCAAATGGACCATTGACACTCTATCTACAATCTCAATTAGGAGTGTCAATGGTCCATTTGAGAGATAGGTAGCGGTAATGCACTTATAAGTCTGCGTTCCGCCGTAAAGCAAGAAGAAGAAGACCCGTCAGGCACCTGCTGTTGAGGACGCGCTGCCGCTCAGAACAGTTCGGATATTGCATGAATCAGAGGAAAAAACTATATAAATACTGTTCAATTTCTTGCACAGACCGATCGTTTTGTGTCTTTACACATCAATGTATCGTCACGAGCCACAGGGTTTAATTTGGTTTTGTTTGTGTATGTTTTTTTTTATTCTCAAAGCCGTGATTCCCATTCACTTCCATTATAAGACTGACAGACTGCAACAGTTTGAGTTAAAAATCTTCGTTTGTGTTCTACTGAAGAAACAAAGTCACCTACATCTTGGATGCCCTGGGGGTAAGCAGATAAACATCACATTTTCATTTTTGGGTGAACTATCCCTTTAATCCTAAATTGCATCACAGGGAAATGTCTTTCTGTTTTCCAGCAAGCTCCTGAAATCCTGAAGAATGGCTTGTGCCCTTCAATACTCACACCTAGCAAGAATTGTAAGATTTTAAATCTTACAAAACCTGTTTGTTTCCTCACATAAATTACAGTTCTGCTGCATTAAAATTATGAAATTCACTCTGTGTTTCAGTCACACGGAGATGCTTGCCCGCTCTAGAGACCTTGAAAGGTGGTGTAGTTGTGGTTGACAACAAAACTACGTTCACAGATGATTTAGGACAAAATATAAATGCAACAGATCTCCTTGAAGCCTCAAAGTTAGTAATATTATTATTATTTGTATTAGATTATAATCAGTGCTTTCTTAGTGTAATTAATATACAATTATAGTTTTGACTAATATTTTGAATGAGTTTTTATCTTAATTTTAGTTAAGGTTTTAGTCATTTTGTTGTCATTTTTATTTTTTATATGTCTGTATACATTTTAATAATTTGTATTAATTTAAACTAGCTTAACTAAAGATTATTTTATTTCAAGTAACGATAATATAATGGGATATAATAATGCTGAATATCATTTAGAATATCATGTGGTTACATTGAAATATAATCATATTGATTATATTTAATGCACATTCGTATTTTTTGCAGGAAATCCAATGTTGTGGTTGAGGCCCGGGCGGTAGCTATGAGGATCTTCGAGGACTATACTCAGTCCTGGCACTGGATACTCCTGTAAGCATGTGATATTCTAGGTTCATTTTATTTCCTCTCTATTCAGTGTTTGGTTATGGCAGTCTGATTTACTGTTTGTGAGTTCTAGTGTTTACTAGATGAATTACACTTGCGTTGATCAAATCTCTGTGCGGTCTTTTTCAGTGGCTTGGTGATCGCCATGCTGGTCAGTCTGATGTTTATTCTCCTCTTGCGCTGTCTGGCTGGAGTCAGGGTCTGGGTTATGATCATCATGGTCGTCATTGTTATTGGATACGGTAAGGGTTCTTGTCTTGTCTACAGCTCTCAAATAACATTGTTTCTCGTACATGTTTATCCTAATTACCAAACACTGTCTACTTTTTCTGTTTAACCTTAACACATTTATACTAATACTCTAAAATCAAGAGAAAATTAATAAAAAATATATATATTTAGCTTCAAGAGCTTGAAGTCTGCGCCTGGACGTTTTATTCACTGTAACTCATCATCAATGATGATTTTCATAAGATTTCCATTACTGTATTGTAGTAATGTCATAATTTACTGTATTACAGAAAAATAGTGCAATATTACAAAGAATTTGTATACATTCTCCTCTCCTCATTCTCTTCAGGTATTTTCCATTGTTACATGCAGTACGCCAGTCTGAAAGGACAAGCCGGTTCTGACGTCACTATCAAGGATCTAGGTCTACAGACAGACTTTTCTGTGTACTTACAGATTCAACAGACCTGGCTTGCCTTCAGTGAGTTTTTATATCAGTTATGTCAATTATTTGCAATACAAAAACGAATGCACGACTATTCAAAAGTTTAAGATAAGTATGATAAGGCTGCATGTATTTGATCAAAACTATATTAAGAACAGTGATATTCTGAAATATTATTACAATTTAAAAGAATTGTTTCCTATTTTAATACATATTAAAATGTCATTTATTCCAGTAATGGCAAAACTTAATTTTCAGCATCATTACTGAATGTGACTTCAGTGTCACATGATAGTTTAGAAATGTATATATTTTTTTCACTTGTTATTAATTTTATGCATCCTTGCAAAAATAAATATAGTAATTTATTTTAAAAAATCTTACTGGCCCCCAACTTTTGAATGGTAGTGTATACATACATATTCATTAAATAAGTGGTCAATTTGTGCACTTAAATGAACCACAATATGTACCTGTTTTCTTTGTCACCTTTAATTTTCATTACATTGTACTGTGTCCTGTCCTCCTTTATCGCCACACAGTGATTATCCTGTGTATTGTGGAAGTGGTCATCATCCTTCTCCTCATCTTCCTCAGGAAGAGACTCCTCATTGCTATTGCTCTCATCAAAGAGGCCAGCAAGTCAGTCTACTTTCTTACTGTAGAGCAAACCGTGTTTTTAGACTTGTTGCTGGCGTTGTTTGGTCTCATATTCCGTATTACTGCTTTCTTTAGGTACTCTAATAGCATTAGCAGTTAAACAGCAGCGTTATCCTCAGTGTGATGGATTAACTGTGGCTTAAAGTCATGAAATAATAATTAGGTTAACTGGGAGTGTTAGACAGGAAGTCCTAATAACCACATCTATTTTTCAGGGCCATTGGTCATGTGATGTCATCACTGTTCTACCCCCTGCTGACCTTTGCCCTACTGTCTTTAGTCATCGCATACTGGGGCATCACCGCCGTGTATCCTGAAGAAAATAATGCAATCACATCATCAAAAATAGACATAGGCATCACTACCTTATCATTACCTTAAACACTGTAGTTAGAAATGTTGATAACGTGAATTTGGTTTCACGGAAACATGATATCCTTAACTATTGATTAGGTTTTTGTCAACCTCCAATGAGCCAGTATACAAGGTTTTCAATACAACCGAATGTATGTATTCCAGAGACACCTGCAACCCTGAGGTTAGTGTCTTTTTATGCTAATTTTTATTGAATTATGTTGAACAGTAGTGTATGTCTTACTAGTTATAGCATATTTTGCAGAACAATGCTCGATAAATGCATATATTTCATAGAGTTGCATTGATTTGATTCTCTCCACAGACTTTCAACAGCTCAAATATCACCACTGAATGTCCTGATGCTGAGTGTCTGTTTGCGTTTTATGGAGGAGAGACATTATACCACAAGTACCTGATTCTGTTCCAGTTCTATAATTTATTCCTCTTCTTCTGGTGTGCCAACTTCGTGACAGCATTGGGCCAGGTCACACTGGCAGGGGCCTTTGCCTCCTACTACTGGGCCTTCAAAAAGCCTGACGACATCCCAGCTTTCCCTGTCTTCAACTCTTTGGGACGGGCCCTCAGGTGCGTGATGAGAGAAATAGTTGCCAGTTTTTAGCACACTTTGCAAAAAATTTTTGTATGCTCTATATCGCACACTTATTTTTCAGGTATCACACTGGCTCTCTGGCATTTGGTTCCCTCATTCTTGCCATCGTTCAGGTCATCAGGGTCATATTGGAGTATCTGGATCAGAAGCTGAAAGGTCTCACTACTTCAGTGTTTCCAGCTCAGATTTCTTTTAATTATCTTAAAATGTCTTTTGATCTCGATTCTATCTCACTTTTGGCAAATATTACATGCTGACTGACAACCAAAATGTCTAAAATACATCAAAGAAACAACTGTGGGAAGTAATTATGGAATACTTCATCCATTGCTTTCTGTCTGTTATGCGCATTTGAATCTTGATTTGCTTCCTCCAGGTGCCCAGAATAAATGTGCAAAATTCCTACTCAGCTGCCTAAAGTGCTGCTTCTGGTGTCTGGAGAAATTCATCAAGTTTCTGAACAGAAACGCCTATATTATGGTACGTTTTCATTTCCCTTTTGCAAATTTTTTAACCTTTTTGTGGATTGTTTCTGGCTCGGGAGCATCAGTAGTGCAAATTTTATGTTGTAAGTGCAAAAAACATATTTGCTGAAACCAATTTGGCGTATTGTTTTTTCAGGTGGCGATATATGGTAAAAATTTCTGTACATCTGCCAAGGATGCATTCTTTCTTCTGATGAGGAACATTATACGGTGAGTGTTAAATTCATCTAAATCTTTTAGACAGTGTTTTGTGTGAATAAACACAATAAACAGTCCGAATGTACTTGTTTTCTAGTGTGGCTGTTCTTGACAAAGTGACAGACTTCCTCTTATTTTTGGGCAAACTCCTCATCGTTGGAATTGTGGGTGAGTGATTTGGTCAGATATCACGTGAATCCAGAGGATATTTGAGTGGAACTGACTTCTCACACTCCAGTACACCAGTGTAAAACAGCACGCACTAACTGTTTCTTCCTCTTTTCAGGAATTTGTTCTTTCTTCTTTTTCACGGGCAAGATTAAAATAGTGGAGGACGCTGCTCCATCTCTTAATTATTACTGGGTGCCTATACTGGTGAGCGATCTTGAGTTTTATCAATCCAGCAATACCAGATTTTCCATTTGCAAGATCAAAATGTAAATTTTCCAGGTTGTAATAACTTCCTCTCCCTTCATTTACAGACTGTGGTGTTTGGCGCCTATCTAATTGCTCATGGCTTTTTTAGTGTATACGCCATGTGTGTGGACACACTCTTCCTCTGTTTCTGTAAGTGTGAAGCAGCTTTATTTATTTCACGAGATAATACGTAATGAAAAACATAAGTTGTCAATTTGTTGGCTGAGTAACAAAACAAGAGTTCTGATAATAGCAGCTTGTTGTGTTAGATTTTTATTGGGTGTTCACAGATGTTCAACTTGTTTTATTGCTCAACTTCAACAGCTAAGCACATATGCAGCACTCAAACAGCCTTTTTTCCTTTCCTTTAAATGTTGTTCTTTTCTGTAATGCAATAGAGAGCAACAGTGACCAATGGATTCCACATTCATTTTCTCTATATTATAAAAAAAAAAAAAAAAAATCAATAGAGTTCCAAGCCTTGATCCAAACCAACTAGCTCTGAGACACAACGTATGCTTTTTTCAGTTTGTGTATGAGGGAATGAACTATTCATCCAATGAAGCTTTGTAAAAGATGGCAATTGATTCAGGAAAGACAGTATATGAAATTATCTACAAATATAAAAATACCATATGTGACCCTGGACCACAAAACCAGTCTTAAGTAGCACAGGTATATTTGTAGCAATAGCCAACAATACATGGTATGGGTCAGAATTATCGATTTTTCTTTTATGGCAAAAATCATTACGATATTAAGTAAAGATAATTTTCCATGAGGATTTTCCTACCACAAATATATCAAAACTTAATTTTTGATTAGTAATATGCATTGCTAAGAACTTAATTTGGACAACTTTGAAGGCGATTTTCTCAATATTTAGATTTTTTGGACCCTCAGATTCCAAATGATCAAATAATTGTATATCAGCCAAATATTGTCCTATCATAACAAACCATACATCAATGGAAAGCTTATTTATTCAATCTAAATTTTAAAAAATTGACCCTTATGACTGGATTTCAGGTCCAGGGTCACATTTATGTTATATACCAGATCATATATAGCCATATATACCATACATAAGTTTTTTGAGAGTGTAGAGAAAACCAATTTTGTCATCCACACTGATTCATAGGAGTGGGCAATCACTGCTCATTCCCATTTCCATGGTAACAGCGGCTTCTCTGATTGGTGGAGCTTTTTTCAGGACATAGGTTATGTAATTCTCAATTGGCTATTAAACACGTTTTTTGAACTCACATTTATGGCTTCTACAGAAGCACATATCATTGTTTCCTCAGAGCTCATGGTTTGTCTTTAAGGCATTTCTGTATGGAGAAAATGACTGGGATTTTACTTGTGGGACTCACTGTTGACATATCTGCATATCACAAATGCTTACAGGGGCTTTTGGCTTGCTTCATGTCTAACCATTTCCTTCTTTCTCTCTCTTTTTCTCTCTTCAACATGATTTTGTCCAATCATGTCCTTGTGCTCCTTTCTGCTACGTGCTTTGTCAAAACACTAACATTTCAAAATAACCATCACACGCAATGTAAAAAACTCAAGGTGAAGATCTGGAGAGAAATGACGGTTCCTCCGACAAACCGTTTTTCATGTCCCCCGAGCTACACCAGATTTTGTCAATTGAAAAAAGCACAGAGGAAACGGACCGTGCCGATGTACCCGTCGTACAGGTGCAAGCCGAGGAGGAAATCCCGCTGCAGGAGAATGGAGAGGTGCAGCTTAAAGAGCAGGGCGTCCTAAAACAGGAGCAGGAAGAAGAGATGCCACTAAACCAGGAGACGCACGTTGAAGTGCCGCCCCAAGAAACACAACCTCCAGAGGCACCCGCAGCCGATGAGGAGAAACCCGAAGAGCAGGTTACAACCCAAGAGCCTGAACCGCCACAAGTGACCCCACAACAAAACGGACCCCAAGAGGTGGACGCTGAGGACAAGGAGGAGCAGGTGGCCCAACCTCAAGCAGAACCACCACAGGCCGAGAACCAACAAGAACAGGAACCAGAGGAACCGAAGCCTCAAGAAAACGGACCTCAAGAGAGCGAGACCCTGCTCACCCCTCAGGAGTAGCTGGACAACTGAAGGTGGAGTCGTTAAACGTTTCAGAGAAGCCTACTGATTTGGGAACTGGTGCACTTTGGTGGCTTTGAGAAGCCATTAGTATACATTGGAAAGTACCTCCTTCATTCGCGTCATAATGTTTACTCAATCAATCAATTTTGAGAACTGTCTCTTAATCAATAATCACTGGTCATAATGAATGGCATGACACAAAATTGGACAGAAACAGGCTTGTACTCGAAGTATGAGCTGTTTGATTGACAACTGGTTATGTGAACCTAAACCCTATTAGATATGCCTACATAGCACTTGTAGAATGTGACTGTGTTTGTGTTTTATGTAGAACGTTTTAATGTAAGGACATATAAAAGTGTAATGTAGGTGCTTGACTTGTGCCTAAATATCGTTACTTATCAATGTCTTAATCATATTGAAGAATGCAAGAAGATTTTGCAGCATCGCTATGTTTACAGCAACAACAACAAAAAAACATCTGTTTACAGTGATACCAGCCAAGACCAAACAATGTCATTTTGTAAGAATTTGTGCAAATGTATTTGAAAATCGTCTTAATTTTATGCCCTAATGTGATAATTTTATGATGCAGATGAACAAAAAATTAAAAAAGTGCCACCGAAAGCAAGTCAACTTAAAAACGAATCAATCAAAGAAAGAAAAAAAAAATGTAACACCCTTCTATTTTGGTCTGCTGTGACTGGTTATTGTATCGACAGATTGCAACCTTTTCAATGCCTGATATTTGTCGCTGTTTGCCACTCTGTTGCCTCTTTTTCTACCTCTGTGCTTCACTTTTCTCAATCTTTGCATGTTGGTAATGTGATCTCCCAGTGCTTTAATAAATCCAACTCTCTCTTTGTTGAGATCTCAAGCCTTTTTTTTTTTGCTTTCAAGGCGCTGCAACTATTGTTGCCATTTATACTTTTTGGCACGTTTCATGTTAAGTTCATGCTATTTTTTGTCTCAACCTAAATTATTCCAACAGTGGAGGATCTGGAACGCAATGATGGCACAGCAGACAGACCATACTTCATGCCAGAGAGACTGCTCTCCATCCTCAAGAAGTCCAATGAGGGGGTGAAAACAGTGGACTAAGGAAAGAAGGAAAGGCTTCTAGAGAAACAAAGAAGTGTAGGGACAGAAAAATAGAGATATTTGCCATACTTGCACTGATTTTATAGCTCAGGCACCAGTGATTACAGTCATTACAGCCAAAAGTGTTAAATATTTGTTACTTTTGTTTTTGCTTACATTACATGGGTTTGTATTTGTATACATTATGCTTTATTAGACTAGGCACAACTGTCCTAATATCTTTTTCAGTTTCCTTTGAATGTCTCTGTTACTGAATTACTTTAAATGCGTTAGGCCTATTCTCGTGATGACGGTTAATGAGAACCATTTTTATACCTGACAACGTTTGAATATAATGAAATTTCATTTTGATATGTTTCTGCAGTGTTTTTCAGCGCGTCCATTTGACGTAGCCATTTTTGTGTTACTACTTGTATTGTTTGTTGCGGAGTGTAAATAATTCTGTGATGTTGGGGAGAACTAATAAATATTAATTAGGTCAAGAACGTAATGTATTATTTTCCCGGCGCGTAATGGTACGTAACTTAATATTCATGAGACAACGATACTTAGTTCAGTTACTAGGCAACCAGTTGAAAACACAAACGAGGCTCTTGTGGGCAAGGCTATAGTGGGGGAAGAAATCCATCTATAAACACCAATATAATAAATGTTAATAAAAATGCCCGCCACGTCTGTCTCAGAGGACACCGAGCCCCCTACCCATGATGAAATTTCGGAGCTCCAAAGAAAAATTCATCTTCTGAGTACGTTTTTATTGTGGATTTCACCGTTTATGCTGAAGCGGTTAAGTTACAGAAGTAACGGTAATGGAGTAAGGTTTCCATTGTTTTATTATTATTTTCATCATTAATTATTTATTCTCGAGGATGCAAGCAGTCAACTTGGAGTGGTTTTGTAACGGTTTAATACCTTTGTATTAATTTTAAATGAAACAAATAGCGCAATAAAATTGTTTACAGAAATGTAGTGTTGCATGACATTACACTCAACTTCACATTTTGCTCGATTAATGGTTGTTTTTCCCTCACTGTCCACTAGATGGAGACTATTCGATAGCGCATATCGAAAACTCTCAGTCTGCCAAGAACATAGAAACTATCCTGCAGCTGAGACTTGGGAATGCAAACCTGCACAAGAAACAGCATGAGGTCATGAAACACATAAGTAATATTACAATTAAGCCATCATTTAAAGTATAGGTTTAACATATGTATTGATGCATCCATTGGTCATGGTGTCCAGGGAGATGAACAAGTTATCAAGGATGTTTTTCAAGGCCATGGGATGGAGAAAGAATCTTTCAGGAACATGTCTGTGAAGGTGAGGTTAAATGGTTCGCCCAAAAATGTCAATGTATGCCATCCAAGGTTGTTTCTTCGTCAGAACAGAAATTTAACAGTACATCACTTGCTCACCAGTGGATCCTCTGCAGTGAATGGGTGCCGTCAGAATGAGAGTCCAAACGGCTGATAAAAACATCACAATAATCCACATGTAATCCATATGACTCCAGTCCGCAGTAAAAAGCTGTGTGTTTGTGATAACTCCATCTACATTTTTAAACTGTTTCTTCTGGCTAAAATACGAGTCCTCTATCTATAATATTGCTTTCTCCAGTAAAAAATTGTCTCGTCTGAATCAGGAGAGAAATATTCAAAGATCAAGCACCATTTAAAAGAAGAAAGAAAAAAAACATTCTAAAGCAGGTGTTGGCAGATGTTGATGTGATAAGACTTTTTCATTGGAGTTATGGATTATGGACTATGGCTATTTTGGCCAGACGTGACAGTTTAAATTTAAAATACCTTAATGATAAATTTGTTTCTTACAAACAGCTTTTTATTTCATAAGGTGTTAATTGATGGACTTGGAGTCTTGTGGATTACTTGTGAATTTAGACTCTCATTCTGACGGCACCCATTCACTGCAGAGGATCCACTGGTGAGCAAGTGATGTACTGTAATGGTCAATTTCTCCAAATCTAGCAAAACAAACTCATCTACATCTTGGATTGCCTGAAGGTGGGTCAATTTTCAGCACATTTTCATTTTTGGTTGAGAGACATTTCTTTATGGAAATCAATGTGTGGATGATTCAATAAGTACTTAAAAAAATCGAATTACAAATATGTGGAATATTTATGAAACAATAACTGAATGTTTTGGACAGTACATTCTTACTACAAATAAAAAGTGAAATAAAATATAAAAATTGAATGTTTTGTACAGTGTATCTATTTCAGTTATTTACTACAAAAAAAGATTCACTGCTGGCAAGAGCCCGGTAAATAGCTCATAGTTACATAATCACCTGCATATAATTTGTGGTCCAGAAAGTTGTTTTAGACTCTCCTCACTATTGACAGAGGTCTTTGTTGTGCAGGTAGCTCAGACGGTGCTGAAGAAGCAGGTGTGTGATAAAATGAAGAAGCAGAATGCTATGAAACACACCACTCAGACACAGAAGCAGCATTTAGAGGACTTGAAGTTCCTGATATTTAAGCCACAGAGCAGTAGTCCTTTGCCTGACACCCAGAAAGGAGAGGAGGAAAAGGTAGAAATTGTCTTTTTTTTCTGGGCATTTTGAATGAACATTGATGAATCTTAAAAAATATTTGTCCAAGACATTATTATTGTGTACCTGTTGTACAGAAACTGCGATTTCTGGAAAACAGTTTGGAGAAATCAGAAATACCATGAAGCAGTGCACATAACGCGAGGATACAGCAAGCTGAAGGAGCACCTACAGGTATCAGAGCAGCTAAAGACACAGCACAATAAACCCACGATGTTGTGTATAAAGCACGATACCTCATAAAGGAAATGGGAAAAAAGAAACCAATTATTTATGCAATTATGTAAATATGTTACAATATCATTTACCATTTTTATTGTATTTTTGATCAAATAAATACAGCCTTAGTAAGCATAAGAGACTTTCAAAAACATTAAAACATCTTACCAATCCCATTGAAGTTTCTAATTATACTCTGTTCTGTTTCTTCAGGAAGAGAGTCTTACATTTCAACCTCAGCTGGACAAGATGGAGACAGAGGTCTATTGGCAGACACAAGTGCTCAGAGACCTACAGGTCATGAACAACAACGTTCTCCTGTTCAAGGATGCAGCCAAGGTAAAGACAAAGCATTTAATGAATAATTGAAAAATGTAATGAGATAATAAAGCATATGTGTAAGTATGCCAAAGTAAAGGTCATCCAGATATGATGCTGCTAGTAATGTGTGTGTGTGAGTGTGTGTGTGTGTGTGTTTTCAGGCTGAGCTGCAACTTCAGGAGGAGCAGGTGTACCGAGAGCGCAGAGAAAGAGAGAAAATCCTCTCCCGCTACAAAAAGCAGGCGGAGGAGAGGATGGCTCAGGCAGAGAGGATGAAGAGAAGAGTGAGCATCATCTGCTGCAATTATATCTACAGCAACTATAATACAGCTAGCAATGCAATACTCTAATAGCATAAAAATATGTGTTATACTCGAAGCGCTTCTCATGTGAAGTGCACAGGAGACTGTAGTTCTTGCAATTGATGGTGATAGCATATTGTTAAGCTCACAACCCAAATATTGGTTAAAATAGACTGTTTTTACTACTTTTAATAATTATAAGTATATACGTATATCTTTTTCAACATTTATTTTTGCCTTCTCTGTTTGGTCAAAAGTAAGTCTCTTAGATCGTTTTTGTCAAGTTTAACCAACCGTCTCTTCCCTATCTGACACATCCAGCCCCAGTGGGTGTCCGTGAACCCTGATGAGCTGAGCAGTGAGGCCCCGCGCACTCCCACCACAGTAGGAGAGGAAGAAGAAGAATCCATCTCTACTTTTGAAGAAGCTTTCCAGCACGCCAAAGAGGCCACTGGAGTCACAGACTCACAGGTGAGGGCAGACAGTATTAACCCTATGAAGACTACTGTATCATATATTTGATATACAAAATTATCAACATGATCAAAACTTTTTTTATATCGATAGTAATATTTTACAATGAACACTTACCGGACTGATGCAACTTAGGTTAACTTCCATACAGCACTTTTTTTTTTGTTGAAAAAATGTGAGTAACAAATATGACCCAAATATGACCCATTAGGCTTTTGAGGATTGTATTTCATTATGTTTTAAAACTAAAGAGCTTTCAACATAAAACTAAGCATTTGAATAACATCTTACTAAGACATCTCATTGGGAGAAATAGACTGAAAGCTAATATTTATATCATTTTAAGTAAGTAGTCTGTTATACTGTTATCTCATGGATTTACTGTGCATTACGAGCTGTCAGAATTTTTGCCCATATAAATATCAGGAATGCACTAAATTGCCTCTAAATAAAACTGGTGTTTTTCCTCCTTAAATATGACCTCCATATTCTCACTGTATCATACTATATGAGCCATAACAGCCTGACAGCAAAAACACATCAACAAACTTATTTAATATTTTGTCTAAATCTTCAATAAACTTCTATTTAAAAAAAAAGATTGTTTTATATGACAGGCTTTACTGGATTAAACCCATAAAGAGTACTCTTTTTTTTATTTACCACCTTGTTTTAAATGATTTAGATTCTTTATGTTCAGGTAAGAAGTTCTTGTGTTGAGCAATGTTTATTCATGATATCTGTTATAATAGGAAATAGTGGACAGGTTTATCTCTCAGGGAGAGACACAGGAACATTTGGAGAAGATGAAGGCTGAAAATGAGAGAATGCTGCTTGAACTGAAGGAAGAAAGGAGTATGTCACAGACTCAGTGTCAGGATGTAAAATACTCACGAGAAACTGAATTCTCAAGGTGAGAGCAGACATTGTGTATGTTGTATGAATACTGTGGTATCACTTGACACGCTCTGTTATTGTGACTGAATGCTCTGGTCTAACCATTACATTTTCTCAATGGCATGATATAATGACTTTATTGTCATCGGTTAGCTCTCTAATTCTCTTTTTGATTGTTCAGTGTCCGACAGATCCTGCAGGACTGTGAGCATGACTTGCAGCAGGAGCAGCAGCATTGTGATGCAGCTAAAGATGGCCTGGAGAGACTCTCACATACACTAAACACTGTCAAAGCAGGAGTGCAGCAGCTCAGTGACAAACTACAGCCCATACCCCTGGTACTAATGAATTCTGTCAAATCTGTTAAACATGCTCCACAAAACATGCCTTTTCGTCACCTGGGTAATGATGTGTTTTTAATAGAAGGTTTCTAAGAATTTTAGATTTCTATGTAGTTTCCTAGAACTTAAAGGGGTCAAAACATTTTGTTCAAACTTGATTTTCTTCCCTGAGGTCCATTTATAATGTTAGTCAAGGTTTCTTATTACATTATAACGGTTTCATTTATTTGTAATTTATTTGTCCTTTTCCACCCTCTCTGACCCTTAAATCGAAACAGGCTGTTAGCGAAAGTACATTTAAAGGGTTAGTTCACCCAAAAATGAAAATTGGCTTGTGTTTTACTCACCCTCGAAGCATCCTAGGTGTATATGACTTTCTTCTTTCAGACGAATCCAGTTGGAGTTATATTAAAAATTGTCCTGGCTATTCCAAGCTCTATCATTGCAGTCAGCGGGTGTTGCAGTTGAACAGTCCACAAGTCGTCAAATAAAGCGCGCGCACTCATAATAAAACGTGCTTCACACGGCTCCGGGGACGAATAAAGGCCTTCTGTAGTGAATCCATGCGTTTTTGTAAGAAAAATATCCATATTTCAAACGTAATAAACACTTTTCTCTCACTTTCGTTATCTTTCATATGCGGAAGGCGTATGACGTATGCGCGCGCCTCTGAGATATGCTAGTCTCATGAGTTTGTTTATAGGAGCAAAGGAAGCAAAGTTTCCTTACTTTAGCAAAGGAAAACCAGTCTCCTCTTGGCTTATATCGAAATCCTCTGACATTTTTCTTTGCAAATCTTCGGTTTGTACTTCTAATTCGGGACCGGTGTTTTGTTTTGTTCTCTCTCCACGTTCGTCACTAATCACGCAACGCCGCGCGTCTTACGTCATCCGCCGGAACTGCTATGACAATTGGCGGAAATGATATAAAAGTGTTTATTACATTTGAAATATGGATATTTTTCTTACAAAAATGCATGGATTCACTACAGAAGGCCTTTATTCGTCCCCGGAGCCGTGTGAAGCACGTTTTATTATGAATGCGCGAGCTTTATTTGACGACTTGTGGACTGTTCAACTACAACACCCGCTGACTGCAATGATAGAGCTTGGAATAGCCAGGACAATTTTTAATATAACTCCGACTGGATTCGTCTGAAAGAAGAAAGTCATATACACCTAGGATGCTTCGAGGGTGAGTAAAACACAAGCCAATTTTAATTTTTGGGTGAACTAACCCTTTAATGACTTCGTTATGATTGACTAACCTATTCGCATGTCAAATGAGTAGTAATACTACATACAGTTGCAGTTTAATGAATGTATTTTAATTCTGATACAGGACTTCTAAAAGTTACAGTATGTTTAATAGCACATCATACTCTTGTGTACACTACCATTCAAAAGTTTTGGGTCGGTAAGATTTTTAAAATGTTTTTGAAGGTCTGTTATGCCCACAACGGCTGCATTTTTAGATCAAAAACACAGTAAAATAATAATATTGTGATATATATATTATAATTTAAAATAACCATTTTCAATTTTAATATATTTAAAAATGTAATTTATTCCTGTTATGCAAAGCTGAATTTTCAGCAGCCATTACTTTAGTCTTCAGTGTCACACAATCCTTTAGAAATCATTCTAATATGTTGATTTGGTGCTCAAAAACCTTTTCTTATTATCAGTGTTAAAACTGATAATAAACAACATAAAACATTATGTTGTGCATAATATGTATTATTTGATGAATAGAAAATTGAAAAGCACAGAATTTATTTGAAATAGAAATATTTTGTATATAATATTTTGTTTCATATTTGATCATTTTAATGTGTCCTTGCTTAATAAAAGTAATAATTAATTTTTTTAAAATCTGAAATCTACCCCCCAAATTTTGAACTGTAATATATAAGAATTATTAATTAAAAGTGACCATAGATATTTTCTCTGTGGTTTGTGATTAAGGAAAAGTTTTTATTTATTTATTCACGAAATATATGTAACTGAGCAGTTTTCCATTACTTTCCATGGTTTTTGGCAGATGAAGGATCCATCACCACAGCTGCCTTTAGACTCAGAAGAACACATGCTGCAGCTGATGTCTGAGGCTGACCAGAAACTGATGCTGCTAAAGGAGGAACTACAGGGCAAAGATCTGGCAACCATCGTGAAGGAGCTGGAGGAAGAAGAGGTGAGGAACACTGATTAGTCATGTTGGTGTAATTATATTTTGGCTTGTTGAAGATGTGTTACTGGTGAAACATAATTATTATGTTACTTTAACTGTTTTGTTTACTGTAGGAATATGTGGCATATTTTATTTTTTGCAATCTATAAATTAACCTTTACTAATATTTTACTGTTGTCTTTTTATGCTCCCCTGCAGTTCCATGCCAGAATAGCAGGGAAACTACCACAGTACAACACTCGCATTCAGCTACCTGAGACCCAGAAACAGGACTTTTTTGATGGTGCGACACTACCTCATATTTCCATGGCATCCCATTTCAACCACATAAGAAAAAAAAATCATGCTTTGGTATGGAAAAAAAAGTCAAATATGACATAAAAAGTCAAAATTATGAAATGCTAAGTAATAATTATGAGATAAAAAAAGACAAAAATAGATCATTAAAATGTCGATGTCGCAAATATCAGGATGATGTCTTGATATTATGTTAAAAAAAAAACTCAGTATAAAAAAAAGAAAACCTTACTTAATGATATTTACTATTAATAATTATAACAATTTTGTATTTAAGATCACATGTATTCAAAGAGTAAGGATAATATGTTCGTTTTTATTTGATGGTTACACCACATGACACACCACATAAATTTATACTTTTTGTTGAAAATTGTATAAAAGATTTTTAAAACCATATGAAACCAACATGGATACAAAGATTACATACCTCTACAAACTTAACATACTATTTGCATTTTAAGCTTGTTTCAATCCTGTTTCTTTATCTTAGACGCTCTTATTTGCACCAGTGATGATCACTGGTTTGTGAACTTGGAAAATTCTTGAGCAGGCATGGCCATGTGTTTTTACTCTGGTTCGCACAGTTCAAAAGCGCCCTCTTATCAAGAAGATGTTCAACCTGTGCTCTTATCTCTTGATCTGTACACTGTGTGGTACTTAGAAGCTCACCCTCCTGGTGTACACAGTGTTGGTGGATTTGTTAAGATGTTAGGAGTCAGATCACCTTCACGTGCGATTGTGTCTACTCTAAGGATGCTGTTGATCGGGGCAGGGTCCAGGCATGGGCAGGGGTGGGCTAAGCCCAACCAAATGACAGTCTTGCCCACCCAATCAGGATTAGATAAAGATTGCGTTAATTTTTTTTATGCAATGATCAAAATCAATCTGAAGTGGACTGTATTTTAAGAAGTTTAAGATATAGCTGTAGACTGCCCCAACAATAATAAAATAACACCAGAAAATTGCAGCATTTTTCTTTTATTAGCTGAATGCAAGGTGCGCTGAATTCACGCGGAGATTCAGTCTGTTGCAGAAAAGCAGCAGAGGATGACAACTAGTGAAAACGGGCAGAAATATTTGCGCGCTATCACAGGGAGTTTGAGAGTTACGGGGAGTTTAATAGGCTACATGAATAGATGTATCATAGCCTACCACTGAGTGGTTTTAATGTTTTAAAAAACCTGCTCATATAATAGCCTAATGTGCATGGACGGGGCAAGAGCATAATATAAGCATCTAAAATGCATGTAGACTATACAGTTCAGTTGAAAGCTTACCCCTTTTGGATTGCTGTTAATGCTTTATGTAAGAATGAAAACTGAAAGTAAAGAGCTTGTGCGGTGAAAGTTGCGTTCGTTGCAAGAGTCGGCTTGACTGTATAGCGTTCCCCGACATAAACGACCAACAATATCCAGTGATGCAAACTAATCAACCCTTTTTTTGTCAAATTCCACGGTTTTGAATGTAAAGTAGGTCTGTTTATAATAATAATCAATTTATAATTGATTATGACGACAATAGCATTGTTCTGTTTTGCGTTTTCACCAATAGGCCTACAACTGAAATTGAGTGGGTGCATATTTTAAAATAAAAATATTATTTGCAGTTCATATTGATTACTTTACAAAAATTCGTATTCTTTTACTGTACTTTTTTCTTTTTTAATTTATTCCCCTAAATCCATTTAAATCCTTTATTTATTTAGTTTTTTTAAATAAATACTATTACCATAGTGGTCTGGTCTTTATATTTTCCAACAATTAACAATTGGTCCCTCCAATGTTCTAGACATGAGCCTTGTTTGGTTTAAATAAAAAAGTTAGTTGAAAAGAGTCACCAGTGTAGAAACAATGATCTAGAGAAAGAGAACAAAGAGGGCTTTTTTTTACTATTCAATAAAGAAAAAAAAGTTTATTTTACTGTGAAAATGCATGATATTCTAGGCTGCCCATGAAAGCTTTTTTCAGTGTACATATAATATAGTTAATATAGCAGTATGTACAGTATAAATATCTTCTATTCTATGTGACGATATGACGACTAAAAAATGCCCACCCAGGATATCTGCCAGCCCACCCTTCTATAGCCATCAAGAACCGGGCCTGCTGTTGATCCATATGTATAAGAAACAATAACAGAACTGATATGTTTAGCAGAGAAAGGTGATGCACATCTTACACACCTGCATGTCTTATCTGTCAACAGATGAGGAGGACAGCGGCGTCGATGACGGTGATGTCACCAACCATGTCACACTGAAGCACCAGTCACAGTCAATCATTGACGCAAACACCAGGAGGAAGACTCGCATCAAAAAGAGGAAAGGCCAACTCTGATCTGATCCAGTAAAAGGAAGAGAGACCAATTTTAAAACATGATCAGCTGTAGCAACACACTTCCTGGAAGCTTTATCTCCATTCGTCTGCACATTCATGTTTAAGAAAATAAATGAATTATGGAGCTGATGTAGTTTGATTTCAATAAATGTATTAAGCCGGGCATACACTGTGCGATTTTCGCCCGATTTTGATCCGAATTCTGACTCGTGCAACTCTTTTTTGAGTCGGGCCGAATGTCAGCTTTGTCGTGCGTCGTTTGTCGTGTAGTGTACAGGGGGAAACGAGAAGCGATAAGTCTCTCCCGCAATCGGATGGTTGGATGAATTTCTGACAAGTTAAAAAATTTGGTCGCCCCTCGTGAGGGTATTGCACAGCTGATAATAGCAATGGTAATAATTTAATACATTAATTGGAAATGACAAATCCTTTTGATATCACTTGATATGATGCTTCTTTTTTTTTTAGATATCTCTGGCTATCGTCCATATACACGGTTATCGTCTGCACATTTTGAGTATTTCACACGTATAGTGTGAGCACATAAATCGTGCTCGACAATCGGACCATACAGTGTGTGA
The DNA here is from genome assembly GCF_001515645.1 of Sinocyclocheilus grahami. NCBI lineage: Eukaryota > Metazoa > Chordata > Actinopteri > Cypriniformes > Cyprinidae > Sinocyclocheilus > Sinocyclocheilus grahami. The sequence continues at coordinate 1,159,759 of NW_015505213.1, read as the reverse complement.
GTTGGTACCTTAATGAAATCGCACGGAAATCGCAGTGTATGCCCGGCCTAACGTGACACCTGTTGAAGATAACAGGTGCGTTTGACTTCATGCGGCGCTGCGCAGACCGATCGGTGGCTGACTTCAAGCAGTGCATGCCGGTTAGAAATTTTGTCGACTACACGTCACTATCACGTGTGGCATCAAAGTACCGCAATAGCGTTTCGAGAGCAGCCAACTGACTCAGCTGGCGCAGCTTTTTCAGCGTTTCACGATTGGCCAGATTCAGAACATGACAACAATGACGTGTTTCTAAAATCTTGTTTTAGATCAGTAAAAGCTTTTTTACTGTAGTCGCAATGTTATATTGAGTCACGTTATCATAAAACACTGATAAAAGCATATTTACCCCCACTTTATTCGTATTTAAATTGTATATGGTTATGTTGAACTTTATTCTTGAACAGATGGCGCCGTATTAAACAGTATATAAAAAGTGTTTCTGTTGCTCATGAAAACGTTTCTGAAACGTCTGTGTATTTGACAAATATTGCATTTAATTCACTTAATCTGTGACAGAGTCAGGGCCGTCCTTTGGGCGGTGTAACTGGTGCGGTCACACCGGGCCCCGCGGCGAACGGACCGAGGGGGAAAACCGGCCACCCCCCCAACCCGGAATGCGATCGCTAATGGACCGAGGGGGGCCCCGCTCCCTACCTCGCACCGGGCCCCGCGTCAGCTAAGGACGGCCCTGGAAAGAGTATGCAAACACTGCACGAGCGTCACTATTGGGAGCAGAAAGTGTCCGACTTGATGGCTCCGTTTTCAACTCCGCCCCCGACTGCAAGCAGCTACTCTCGTTGACTGCCGTCTGTAGCTGTGCTTCAAGTCGAACGCACCTAGATATTCCATCTCAGCACAGAATTTGAAAAATGTCCTGTGGATCCCTCCATTGATACATGTACGCTGTCAGTGACATTTATAGCGTTACAAATGATTCCAATAATTGCTGTGCTTTTGAATGTTCTATTCATTAAAGAATCTTGGGAAAAATGTATGACAGTTTCCAAAAAAACATTAAAAAGTACAAATGTTTTCATAATAAATGTTTCCTGAGCAGCAAATCAGCATAGAATGATTTCTGAAGGCTCATGTGACACTGAAGACTGGAGTAATGATGCTGAAAATTCAGCAGATATTCAGAAATAGTCTATATATTAAAATAGAATTGTAATAACATTTTGAAATATTACTATTTTTATAAATGAAGGAAAGAAGGAAGGAAAGCAGCCATTGTGAGACTTCTTTCAAAAACATTTAAAAACAACTACAAACTTTTGAAAGGTAGTGTATAGTGTAAAGTTTTGAATAGAATAGAATAGTACAGCGGTGGCGAACTCCGGTCCGGGAGAGCCGCAGCCCTGCAGAGTTCAGCTCCAACCCTAATTAAACCTCACCTGCCTGTAGCTTTCTAGTAACCCTTCAGACCTTGATTAGCTTGTTCAGGTGTGTTTGATTAGGGTTGAAGCAAAACTCTGCAGGGCTGCGGCTCTCCAGGACTGACGTTCGCCACCCCTGGTATAGTACATAATTAAATAAAAAATCAAAACCAGCAGGAAAATGAAGACCTTGAGTTCATTGAAGGCATTTAAGCTCTTTATCAACAATTTGACATCAATCCTAAAGCATTGTACTTAACTCTTTATGCTCAAATATTATGTTTTCATAACAAAATATTAACATTTTCCTCCTTTTAAGACCAAATTCCTTATGAGAATTGCTTCATAACAACACATGATCACATACCTACTTTACAAATGGGATTCTTATCATTAATATTCTTGTAGCAAAGTTATGCAGAATGACATTCCCTTGTAGAGGTTCACTGTCTATATCATTTACCCTTCCTGACCTTGTTATATAAGACTCTGAAGGCACTGAAGCAGATAATAGTGTAAACGGCTGAGCTGTACACCAGAGTGTGTAGAGAGGGTGTGTGTGTGTTTCATAAGGCATAGCTGACATTAGCACTGAAACATGCACTTAAGAGATAATATAGTTATAATCGATGGTCCTTTCTGTGCATGCCATGGTTTTATCATCCCCATTGTGTCTCTATTTCTGGCTTCTGTAATCATCAACATGAATGAATGAATCTTTGTTCACAATTGTAAATTACAGCTATTTATTAACAACTGAAATCACTGCTGAGAAAACAGTTTTATTTCTGATTTGTCTTGGAAGTCAGTTGGTTTTCTGTTCTCTCTACCATAAATAAATCAGTAAGAGTACATAAACAATATATCAAATGTTGCAGAGGAATCACAGGCTAGTTAGTGTAATGAAGTCATTTATAATGATCACATATTCATTAGTTTTGATGATCACACTTGTGCATGAACCTCACATCCCTGTTGAAAAAACCAGCATAGGCATGTTTTGAAGCATGGCTGCTGGTTTGAGCTGGTCAAGTGCTGGTCCTGAGCAGGAGCTAGTTGCTTAGAACCTCATGACCAGCTCAAACCAGCAGCCATTCTTCAAAACTAACCAGCATGCTGGTTTTTTCAACAGGGATTAAAGACTCTTACACACAAACCTGTCTGTGTGCCATTTATTAAAACAAAGCTTTTTGGTAAATGCCACATTCCACTAATACTTTTGGTGGCCTCTTTAAAAAAGGGCATTAAAGGAACTGTTGATAATTATCTAATGTAAAACTGACTTAGCATGACTAGTAGCTTGTTTATTTATTTATTTATTATTATTATTATTTACCTAACATTTTACAGCTACATTAATTTTGACATTCAATTCATGTTTGTTGCTAGAAAATTGTAAAATCACACAAAACAGGCAATAGATATTAAAAGCCCTTCCAAAAAAAAGAAAGAAACACCAGTAAGAAATATCTCAGAGCCATTACCACGGTTGTGATTCAGTATATCAGTACATTGTTTTGTAACATTCTGAATCATACACTCAATGAGCAACTCTGACATGCTATTTCATAACATCTTACCTTTGCAGTCTTCGTATGAGCGTCAAAGTTGGATCGTTTCTTTGCCGAATTTCAAAACAGAAGTGAGTTTTGCTATTAGGACGCGCTCCTGTGTTCGAAAAGAAGTTAAAAGGAGGAGGCTGAGGAGGCAGTATGGATGGGAAAGCTGAAAAAGGAGGCCTGTGTCTTTGTTTACCACGGTGAGATCTGCGTGTGTTTGAAATTGAACGCTATGTGTTTCAGGGCTTCTGCTATCACTCGGGCAAATATCTGATGGTCATAAAACAATGTTTTGTCAATTATTATTACGTGTCGTTCAGAACAGTTAGAAAATCAGTTTTAGTCTATGTTGTGATATTAGTGCCCTTTGTAGAACACGTGGTCACGTTCTCTTTTGGAGTAATAATCACCCATCTTTTACATCTCTGTGTTTTTGGTATTTCATTTATTAAACGTTTTATATGCTTCACATTGTGCACTTTTACTAGTTTATTCACTGACAAACAAGAACAATGAGCTGTACTATTACTGCTGATTATGTACAACAAAAGAGCACTGGGTGGAATAACCTGAACTGACAGCCCATTCGTTTGTGTAACAATCAGATTATTGTATGAGTTTGTGCGTGTTTGTCAGCATGGAGAGAGAATCAGATGGACGGACGAGAAATGCAGGGTTACTAGAGTGTAGATGACAGTCACTTCTGCTGAAGACATCAGACAGTGTTCAGTTTTCTGCATCAGATCATGAAGGCTCATTCTGGAAGGTCATGGCATCCCCTCTCCTGGTTTTAGCAGAGTTCAAGCATGGATTTTTAGGAGCTGATCCACCACGAACAGACACTGGATAAGGAGCATCATCCACAGTGAGTAGCTCATTCTGTGTTTCACTGGAGTTAAAGGGTTAGTTCACCCAAAAATGAAAATTAGCCCATAAATTACTCACCCTCAAGTCATCCTTATATTAAAGGATGTTATATTAAAAATTGTCTGTTTAATGGCACTCAGCGGGTGTTGCATTGCTTCAGTCCAAAAGAAGTGAAATAAAAAGCGCCCATCCATAAAATAAAATGTCTCACATGGCTCCGGGGGGTGAACAAAGGCCTCCTGTAGTGAATCGATGCATTTTTGTAAGAAAAATATCCATATTCAAAACGTAATAATCAGTTTGATGTAGCTTGCGCCAACAGTTCCGGGAGCATGACGTATGAGGTCAGCGTTGTGCATGCGCAGGTGAGTCTCGTGAAAACCAACATTTGTTTACAGGAGCAAAGGAAGCAAAGTTTCCTTACTTTAGCAAAGGAAAACCAGTCTCCTCTTGGTTTATATCGAAATCCTCCGACATTCTTCTTTACAAATCCTCGTTTTGTGCTTCTAATTAGTGACCGTTGTTTTGTTTTGATCTCTCCCCTGCGCTTCCACGTGCGTCACTTCTGAGCGGGCGCATGCGCAAAGCCAACCTCCATACGTCATCCGCCCGGAGCTGCTTTCAGTGTACAACTGTGAGTGCAAGCTACATTAAAGTGATTATTACGTTTTGAATATGGATATTTTTCTTACAAAAATGCATCGATTCACTACAGAAGGCCTTTGTTCACCCCCCGGAGCCGTGTGAGACACTTTTTATTAAGGATGGGTGCTTTTTATTTCACTTCTTTTGGACTGATGCACTGCAACACCCACTGAGTGACATTAAACCGCTTGAAAGATCAAAGACAATTTTTTATATAACTCCGACTGGATTCGTCTGAAAGAAGAAAGTCATATACACCTAGGATGATTTGTGGGTGAGTAATTTATGGGCTAATTTTCATTTTTGGGTGAACTAACCCTTTAATGCTGCTTTATAAAGTCTCTCAAATTCCAAACAATTAATTCTGTTATTTTAAATGGAAAAAATTACATATATATGATTGTTAGCAATATCCAATATTATATGATTATATTATTTATATAAATAAAATATAATAGGAAAATTACTTTACAGTTATATGGTGCATTTATTTACATAATTCCATTAGCCTACAATAAATTATAAAATAAAACTTCTTATTCCTAAAAATTTAGAAACCTTAAGACCTGACATAAGAGATTAGAGACATAAGACCTTTACAGTGTTATTTCCTCAGTCTTACTCCCTATTGTACTTTAGTTTATAGTTAAATAAATTACTTGAAATAAAACGTTAAATAAAACAAAATAAAATATTTTTTAAAAACTTTATATTTTATCTAGTTGAACTTGCCAGGGTAACATTTCCCATTATATTGTATTTAAATTGATGTACTCAAATAACTAAATCTAAAATAAAATGAATAAAAACCAAATAGACATATATATATATATATAAACAAAAAGTACTAAAAATGAGACAAATGCACAACAAAGTTACAAAAAACTTTACAAATTAAATGGAAAATCTAAAAATAAAAGCAAATATCAAAACAGAATATTAATCAAATTTACAATAGTATCTCAATGATACTAAATAACACTGGTGAATGCACGTTAAAGTTTTATAATATGACTGACATGTATCTGCTGATCTTGAAGGAATTAAATTAAATTAAATTTTAAGAATAAAAACTTTTAGAGTACAGTCTCTCCTAGGAAGTTTGACTTCCTAGATTTATTACACGTAATTTTACTGAATTAATTAAAAGAAATGTATAAAATAAATAAAATTAGTAAAAATTTCAAGCAATGTTACATCATAAAATGAATAAAAAATATGTGTGTATGTATTGATTTATTTGTTATAGTTATTTAACTATTTATTAAGTTAGATATTAGTTAGGTAATTTGCTAATCAGTGTAGAAGCTACACTTCTGTTACTGAATGCTTGTTGAAGCCAAATAACATTCCTGACATGTATCTGCTGCTCTTGGAGGAAGTTGGTGTATGATTGGGGTGGAGGATGAGGTCCTCTCTGGTGGTGTCTGGTGGAGAGAAGGGTCTGCGGGCGCGATTTGGACGAATGAGGCATCTGCTCTGCCAGATTGGGCATCATGTGGATGTGCAGATGGACGAGGAGCCTGGCATTTGGCTCAGGAGCTTCCATCTGCTGGACCTTGAGGAATGCATTGAGGTCAGTGCTGATGATGATCTATTGACAATTATATTTGCATTTATTCATTTAGTATGCTCTTTAATGCAAAGCAGCTGACAAATAAGCTGTATAAAGTATAAGGATCCAGAGCTAGCTAGAATTAAGCTTGGACAGAACAACAGTAAAGCAGCAAAGAGTACATCTATCCCTTCTAAACCTCTGATGTATATTTGTTGATTGCAATAAAGAGTTAATTCATGCATCCACTTTTGTTGAATTCACACTACCTTTCAAACCTTTTTAAACTTTATGATTTTATTTTTCTAATAAATTAATACCTTTATTAAGCAAGAACACATTAAATTGATCAAAAGTGACTGTGAAGCATTTATAATGTTACAAAAGATTTATGATAATCTTGATCAAATGTAGCACTGTTTCCACAAAAATAGTAAGCAGCACAACTCTTTTCAATATTGATAATAATAAGAAATGTTTCTTGAGCAAATCAACATATAAGAAAGATCTCTGAAAGATCATGTGACACTGAAGACTAGAGTAATGGCTGCTGAAAATTTTAAATTAAATTGATAATAAATTCACATAGAAAACAGTTATTTGAAATTGTAATAATATTTCTCAATATTACTGTTTTAGTCTATTTTGATCAAATAAATGTCTTAAAAAAAAAAAATCTTATGCGGTGTAAAAATCTTACTGACCCCCCCCCCAAAAAAAAATCTGGGCATTAGTGTATGTTTTCATAAATAAAACTAAACCAAAAATAAAATTATGGTTAAGGGGAAAAGGTGGTTTAGGTATTACATCACACCCACATGGTTAAAACTGTATTAAATATTTCAAATGTATCTACTACCATAGTAACATTCTTGTCAGGTAATACCTAAGCATGTCAATAATGAAAAATATTTTAACATTGCTGGCATGTACATTTTTTAAGCTGTTCTACCTGGCATTAAGACTTTGTTGCACCAGTGAATTTGACATTGAAATGAAGTATTTTAATTTAATTTCTTAATTTAAAATGAAGTAAAAGTGTGTTTTTTTGGTGTGTGTGAATGCACACACATCAGCATGTGACCTCTATCTTAGTAATGAGTGGTATTGTTTGTGGATATGCTTAAATACTTCTATCGTGATGAGGATCCAGAGCTAGCTAGAATTAAGCTTGGACAGAACAACAGTAAAGCAGCAAAGAGTACATCTATCCCTTCTAAACCTCTGATGTATATTTGTTGATTGCAATAAAGAGTTAATTCATGCATCCACTTTTGTTGAATTCACACTACCTTTCAAACCTTTTTAAACTTTATGATTTTATTTTTCTAATAAATTAATACCTTTATTAAGCAAGAACACATTAAATTGATCAAAAGTGACTGTGAAGCATTTATAATGTTACAAAAGATTTATGATAATCTTGATCAAATGTAGCACTGTTTCCACAAAAATAGTAAGCAGCACAACTCTTTTCAATATTGATAATAATAAGAAATGTTTCTTGAGCAAATCAACATATAAGAAAGATCTCTGAAAGATCATGTGACACTGAAGACTAGAGTAATGGCTGCTGAAAATTTTAAATTAAATTGATAATAAATTCACATAGAAAACAGTTATTTGAAATTGTAATAATATTTCTCAATATTACTGTTTTAGTCTATTTTGATCAAATAAATGTCTTAAAAAAAAAAAATCTTATGCGGTGTAAAAATCTTACTGACCCCCCCCCCCAAAAAAAAAATCTGGGCATTAGTGTATGTTTTCATAAATAAAACTAAACCAAAAATAAAATTATGGTTAAGGGGAAAAGGTGGTTTAGGTATTACATCACACCCACATGGTTAAAAATTTATTAAATATTTCAAATGTATCTACTACCATAGTAACATTCTTGTCAGGTAATACCTAAGCATGTCAATAATGAAAAATATTTTAACATTGCTGGCATGTACATTTTTTAAGCTGTTCTACCTGGCATTAAGACTTTGTTGCACCAGTGAATTTGACATTGAAATTAAGTATTTTAATTTAATTTCTTAATTTAAAATGAAGTAAAAGTGTGTTTTTTTGGTGTGTGTGAATGCACACACATCAGCATGTGACCTCTGTCTTAGTAATGAGTGGTATTGTTTGTGGATATGCTTAAATACTTCTATCGTGATGATCGTGGTCTAATAAGAGCTCAGTAGTGTGCGTCACCTATTGTTATGTTGTAGTGTCTCAGTGAGCGTGGGGTGGCCTGCTTGGATGCCATTGCACATTCACAGGTCTACGTCAGAGAGAACAGAAAGACATTAATGAACTATACCCAGAAACCAACAAACTGCTCATTGTATCATTCATTCAGCGTGTGTGTGTATGGGCTTTGTAAATAGGCATTTCATACAATTTTCACCATTATTCATTTAAGCATCTGCATAGTGGCATCTGAGTCATTTGTACTTTTCCTGGAGAAAATGGGCTGCGGTTTTATTTGCCAGTGGATCAGTACAATGCGATTTATACCTTGACCTAAACAATGAAACATCATGATGTAAAACTACTAAAGAAATATTTAAGATCCCGCATTATTTTGCACGATAGGCACTAATAAAAAAAAAATGACATGGGAATACATTTGGACAAACAGTCAGATTTCCTTTACTTCCTCTGATTGTTAAACTGATAATATATAAAACTGTGTTGCTTAATGAAAGTATTTCACTTAGTCTCAGACGTTTGGACTGCTTTATAACTAACAAAGAGAAAAAAAATGTAAATTATCAATTGTATGTTTGAATGAGTTGTTTATAAATTTGATGCCGCTTTAATTGTGTATACATTTAGTTCAATGTCTAGTCCTGTATTTTGCCTAAATTCTCATACCGGGAACTCCCAGAATTACATGGTAAAATAAAGTATTTCAATCATAATCTTAATTTTCAATTTTAAAATGATATAATGTGGATTTCCATACTTCCACACTTGACATTATGAATAGTACTATGCCTAAGGCATAGATTGTGAATATTAATTCAGCAATGCGAAGCCGCTTGGTGAACGTCCAGAGGTTCCACGCAACGTAATTAATATTCATAAATCAAGCCTTCGCCATAGTACGATGAGGCGCCGGATTTTCTCATTAATATTAATGAGCACGCCCCGTACGTCATACTAGACGTAATTGTGTACGTACGTATAGAGACCAACCCGCTGCAGTTTAAAGCGCTTGACAGGTGCGCTGTGCGCTATATAGACCGCTAAAACACAGACTTAATCATAAAAGTAATAATTTTCTGCGCTCACGGATTTCATTTTCCTTTAGACCACTATATATTTGATGACAATAAAGGTAGTCCTGTATGAAATGTACTGTAAGTTGTACTGTAAGTAATTCTTAATTAAACCTCACTTCGCAAAGTTATCCATTTCCAGCAGCTCTCCAAGACATGGCAGTCAAGTTTGACACGAGCAGCTGACTAAGGAATATAGTTTACAACGTTTTTTTGCTGCGCTAATGGAAAGTCTAAACTATTCTTACACTGCTTGATCAGACGGCTGAGGAAATCGAGAGCTGAAGACATGGGAAAATGGGAGTTCACTATGGTAAGTCGCTTGGTTAATTAAGCTATTTCAATAAAGGACATTAATTCTGTTTAATATTACTTTACAGGTTAGAACGACTAAAGAAAAAGCGACTTTGCAAACGCGATTTGTTGTAGCTTTTACAGAGTGTCGCGCGGCGCACCGTGTTATTGTTTCTCTTCATTTTAATGCCAGAGAAAATGCAGTATTTCCTGTTCTTTCTTTTCCGGACATCCCAGTACTGTCACAAAAACTCAATGGCTTTACAATTAGTCGTGATATTGGCTTTAGGAAAGCGTTTAATCGGCTGTTGACCAGAGGTGTCACATGTAATGCGTGCTGAGGTGTGGTGCACTTCACTTTTCCCTCTGGAGTCTCACAATAGAACTGATTTTGTGTTTGTTCTCAGACCCACCTGGAGATTGACGATATTTACAGTGTCCTGTTTCACTGTTGAGCTGCAGTGTTGGGGAAAGTTACTTTTAAATCATTTAAAAGTAATGCATTACAATATAACATAAAAAAGTAACTAATTACGTTACTTTTTATGGAAAGTAATGCGTTACGTTACTTTTGCGTTACTTTTAAAATCTGGACAGGGCTTGCTTGCTTGTTTTTAAAATAAAAAAGTAATATATTTGGCAAATATAAAAGCCTTTTCACACCAAAAGTGAAATGAATAAGCCTCAGGCTGAAGGGAAAGTAAATTTACGTCCGTACAGTAGAATGCAGAAGAAGACATTTCAACACACTTCAGCAATAAAAAAGACACACAAATGTTTGTCTAGAGTAATTTGTGCTTATTAGTACGGTTGAACTGGATCATCGAAGGTCAGAAGCAAAGACATTGGTTAATAGAATGGGATTAAATACATAAAGCATATTTGTGTTGTTTAACATTTTGCATTATTGAGTTGCATTATTTTTATTCATTTTGAGGAATACTGAATCTTTGTGGGTTTTTTGTGTGAGTGAGATGAATTAATGCATATTCATATTTATTTTAGATCTACAGTAACATCTGATTTCTCTCAACATGGGGACAGGAGAGCTGTCAATCAATAAATTGGAAAAAAAAGTAACTTGCGTTACTTATTTGAAAAAGTAACTCGGATATTCTCTTGCAAATTAAAAAGTAATGCGTTACTTTACTAGTACTTGAAAAAAGTAATCTGATTACGTAACTTGCGTTACTTGTAATGCGTTACCCCCAACACTGTTGACCTGTGATAGTTTCAGCTTTCCCTCCCCCAATCATTCCCTGTGTTTTGTTCCATGGCACAGTTTTACAGGAGACACAGGGCTTTGGCTTGGAAAGCTCTCTGTTTTACTTGACTGGAGTTTCTGGGAAGAATGCACTTGTGATTTTCACAGCAGTCGATTTGTTAGAGGAATAGACTGCCCTTGGTTTACTTCGAAGCACAACCTTTTCCAAATGTGTGGTTTGCATATTATGCATGTTCTGTGATATTCATTGAGCTTTTGGCAGAGAGCAGTGATTCTTGAGGCTTAGAACAAAACAGGGCACAGCAGTGATTGACTTGACAGCTTACATATTTTACATGCCACACGTGTATTCAATACAGCAGCATATTTTCTGGTGTTGCTGCTATACTAATAGGTCCCGCTTTAAATAAGGGAAATTATCTGAATAAATAAATAAAATACGTGATGTAGACTTGATGGTTGACATAGTTGTAAATCCTATCACAAATTATTAAAAAAATTTATAACAATATCCTACATGTCACATTTAAGGTCTAATTTTTAATATTCACCTCTTCCCTTTGTCAGGGCAAATTAGAAGTGTTTTTTAATTTTTTAAAATTAAATTAAACAATGTATTTTTCTTAGTTAATATAAGTTAATATACACTATCGTTCAAATGTTTGGGGTCAGTAAGTTTTTATGTTCAAAGATGTCTTTTGTACTTAAGGATCAAAAATACAGTAAAACAGTAATATTTTGAAATATTATTACAATTTAAAACAGCTGTATATTCAAATATGTATATTATGAATTGTCATTTTGTTTCTGTGGTGGTAATGCTGAATTTTCATCAGCCATTGCTTCAGTTTTTTAGTAATCTTTCAGAAATCATTCTAATATGCTGATTAAGTGCTAAAATAAACTTTTCTTATTATTATCAATGTTGAAAATGTGTTGCTTTATATATTTTTTGAAACTGTGATAGTTTTTCACGGTTCTTTGATGAATAGAAAGTTCAAAAAGACAATTATTAGAAACAAATCACTGTCACCTTTTGATAATTGTAATGCCTCCTTGCTCAATAAAATGATTAATTTCTTATTTAAAGAAACTGACCCCAAACTTCTGAATGGTTGTGTATTTTATATATATATATATATATATATATATATATATAAAAAATACACAACCATTCATATGTTCTGAGGATAGGAAATCTTGTAGCTTTTTTTTTATAGCAATTTTTTATTATTAAAAAATATAATAAATGCGGTGATAAAACATTCTAGTTGAATTCTATGATTGAATACAGTGTGGAATTATTTTTTAACTAATGGTATATAAATCGTTGGACATCCTGTGTCTCAAGAATCTGTGACAGATGACACCATTATGCTAATTTGTCCTCAAGCCAGTTGTTATGAGCTCATCTAATATTGGTCACATCTGAATTAGTCAACAACAACAACCGTATTTTGCCTGGAAGAGAAAACACTGGACTTAATTTACTCCAGTGTGTTACACAGTCTGTCTTTGTTTAAAATCATCAGGGTTTTTTTATTCACCCACAGCTGTTATTCATTGTGGGATATAGTATTTGCTATGCAAATAATCATGGCTTCATTTACCACCAAAGAGGATTTTTGTAAAGAAAGTATTTTTGTTATGGTTAACTAGTTATGGTTTGCCACCATGAAACACGTTAAATGATTTCTCTTCTTTCCTTAAAATGAAAATGCCCTTCTTGTGTGGGTATCATTAAACAGTGGTGTTATTATTTTTAATACTGTAAAAATGTTTGGTGTATTTGCTTATAACATGATCTGAACTCTGTATTGTACATGGTTTTGTTGAAAAAGCAGAAGCATCTGCTAAGAAAGAAAATGTAATGTACAATGTATTGTCTTCTCAGGCTAGTGAAGATAAAATGTATTCACTCCTCCTGACTTGTAATTTGGATAACAATTTGCCTGTATTTTCCAAAGAGCTCCCGTTTTGTATATTTCTTCCTGGACAGGTGAAATTTTAGGTCCGTGTCTAGCACCTTTTTTGTGTTTTCTAAAATAAATGCTGCAGTATCAGGACTGCAAAATAGAATCTTTTTGATGACATTGTGTTTGTTTCATAGCATTGCAGTAGGCATCATATCAAGCTTAATGATAGGTTCAAGGTGTATAGTCTGATGATCTGTTTGTGCAGGACCCGGTGCAGGAGTGGGGAGAGGAGGTGGAAGACGGGGCCATTTATGGCATCACTCTTCACCGAGAACCCATCCAACCCCCACCTGATGCGGCTGAGAACTCTTCTGCCTTCAGCTTCATGCAGTACCGCACACAGAAGGTCCGCAGGCTTAAAGCAGCCATTCTGGAGCGTCTTGTCACAGAATTGGTGAACCCGGAGTGCCCTGACCCAGAATACATGCAAATCTTCCTCTCCACCTACAGAGCCTTTACCTGCACAAATGCTGTCATAGAACTCCTGTTTCAAAGGTGAGCATAAATGCTCATTTAAAGAGTATAATTGCTGTCTCAGATGGTTATAGCGACATTAAGCTAACATTTACATTACTGTTCAAAAGTTTGGTGCCAGTATGATTTTTTAAAAGAAACCAATACTTGTATTCAGCAAGGACACATAAAATGTATCAAAAGTGCCAGTAAAGACATTTATTAAGACAATGTTACAAAAGATTTCTAGCTAATAAATGCTGTTATTATGAATGTTCTGTTCATCAGAAAATCCTGAAAAATGTTTCACGCTTCCACAAAAATATTAAGCACCAAATCAGCATATTAGAATGATTCCTGAAGGATCATAAGACACTAATTACTGGAGTAATGATGTTGAAAATTTAGCTTTGCATTAAAGGAATAAATTAAGTTTTAAAATATATTCACATAGAAAACAGTTATTTTAAATTGTAATATTTCACAAAATTACGTTTTTAACTGTATTTTTGATCAAATTAATGCAGCCTTGGTGAGCCTAAAGCACATTTTCATAAACATTTGTCTTTCTTAAACATTTGACTATATATTTTTTATGATATATAGGTATAGTCTACCCAAACAATAATTTGTTTTTTCATATGAAATTCAAAAATAGCGCAATGTTTACGCTTCTGTTTTCTGTACAGTAAAAGTGAACAGCAGCTAGGGTTGTCATGCTCCAATAAGAACCATAAAAGTATTCCACATTTGTTCCATCAAATACCATATAATTCTAGGAGGAATGAACCAAAATTTAGGTCCCATGTTGCTTTATATATAAACTGTAGCTAGTCATGTTTTTATTGTGCATCAGTGACAGTTATATATATGGGCTGTTTCCAAAACCTGAATGGAGGACTCAAGGTACCTCTGAATTTAATGTTTCCATAACATTCCATCATACCTTCATCTGGTGATATACCGCAAACCTGTGCCTTAACTGTTGGTAGAAGGAATAAAAATGTCAAGTTTTGCATGTCTTAGCACGTTAGACATGACGTTATGTGCATTGCAGGCCTGTCAGTTTCCTTTGGAGGTACCTTCATAAAGTCATTGACTGACTTCTGTTTCAGACACAGCCGTCCCTCATGTATTTATATATATATATATGAGGGAATTTACACGGCATACATTCTACAAGGCACAGTGACTGTGAATAATCAAATGAAGGGGGAAGCCCAAATTTCTAAATTCAGTATGAGGCAGAGTATTTCCCAGAGACACCTTTGATTACTGTGGAATTGTGACAGTCCATTATCACACAATACAAATCAGTGACGCAGTGGAATGGAGGACACCTCACTTTGTAAAACAGGTTTCACTTGACTTGTCTCACGTCAGAGGTGCTTTTGTTGAACCATGAGCGTCCTTTGTGTTTTGTTGAAACATAAATAAAGGTAATAGACCTTGAAAGAGCACTTGTGAAACATTTGTGTCAGAAATTGTTTCAGTGATCATAGTCCTAAAGCTTCTTTTGGAAGCGTTTTAGGAATGTTTTGAATATTAACTTTAGACTTACTTATTTGTCTCTGTAGAGAGGACACGGTCACCAATCTGGACAACAGTGTCTGCGTTAGAAGGTGAGTTGAATCCACGTGTTGGGGAATGTCTTGAAATATTTGATTATGACTTATCAGTTGTTATATTCTGTGGTCAAATGTTGTTCAATAATGAACCTTAAATTGAAACTGGTTGTCCAGTGCAATCATTATCTATTATTAGTAAGGTTAAACTGGTTACTCATCTTGATTATTCATTCTAATTCTCAGAGCTTTGTTAATTAGTCTGAAAGAATGCTGACAAATAGTGTGTGTGTGTGTGTGCGCGTGCAGTTCTCTGCCTCGTCTGATCCGGCTATGGTTAGACGAGTATCAAGAGGACCTTCGGGATTCTCCAGGTCACCAGGCTCTTCATCTGCTCTGTATTCATCTGCGTCATCGCCTCTGTTTCAGACGTCTGGTTCATCAAGCCGATGCACTTCTACAAAAATTTCAGACGGAAGGCAAGTCTTAAAGTTTAGCTGGTATGTGCACACACATCAAAAAATCAACGCTAAATAACTTATGACTCAACAGACAGGCACACAGATACATCAGCAGAAACCAGTTCAACTGCTGTAGAGAATCAGGCAACTGAAGACGCCACGGACAGACAGGACATAGAAGAGACAGGGGATGTACTGGTCTTCCCTGCACGAGACATTGCTGAGCAGCTCACACTATTAGATGCTGTAGGTGTCATGGTTTACATACTGAGGCTAGTTTTTATTTAAGGCCTACTTTTATTCATCTGCTTATGTTTCTTTATCAGGAGCTTTTTGTCAAAGTGGTTCCATTTCACTGCCTTGGCTGCATTTGGTCTCAGAGGGACAAGAAAGAGAATAGAAATCTAGCGCCTATGGTCCGTGCCACCATTGCCCAGTTCAATGCCGTCACTAACTGCGTTATCACCTCTCTGCTGCGCCCTCCTTCCACATCCCCTCCCGGTTCCCCATCCTGCACTCGCAGCGGCCCTACACACAGGGCAAAGATGATTGAGAAGTGGATCTCTGTGGCTCAGGTGCGTATAAGGCCTGAAACTTACTAGGCAAGTATGTGAATGCAAATTGGATTCTGAAATTTCAGATGGAAGCGCGCGTTGCACTTGTGCAGTTCTCAGCACGGCCACAAGGAGCACTATAATAGACATTATGAGGAAACGCTCTGCTCAAGTTTTCATAGCAACATTTTGCAAACAAATTTGCTGAGCAAGTTAAGATAGTTAAGCTGTTTGACATGTTTAAGTCTAACCACTTAATAGTTTTTAATGATACAGACATTTAAAGATATCATTACTCTGTGTTGGTACACATTTGATCCAAAAAGGGTAAAAGCCTAAGAGATAGATATATAACTACATATATATATATATATATATATATATATATATATATATATAATATTTTTTATTTTTTTTATTTTAAGCTGATTTGTTCTTTTTATTATCATTTATGTTACAGGAGTGCCATCAGTTGAGAAACTTCTCCTCTCTAAGGGGTGTGAATACTTTCCGTACCCACTGTATATATATATATATATATATATATATATATATATATATATATATAATATTTTTTATTTTTTTTATTTTAAGCTGATTTGTTCTTTTTATTATCATTTATGTTACAGGAGTGCCATCAGTTGAGAAACTTCTCCTCTCTAAGAGCCATCTTATCTGCTCTTCAGTCTAATGCTGTTTACCGGTTAAAGAAAACTTGGGTGGCAATCAGCAGGTAGTGTCTTCTGATCCTTACACGGATAGTTGCTAAACCTGTAGTGCAATGTTAAGAGCACATATTAAATTTGCACAACACATGGTATTACATTTAAATGGATAAATTGTGTAATTTCAGGGAGAGTATGGCTGCCTTCGATCACCTCTGCGACACATTTCCTGATGAGAACTGTGTGCTGGTCAATCGAGATATTCTTGTAGAGGTAAGTTTCACAGATTTGCCTGTTTTAAACCTGTTGTCTATTCTAATCTAAATGTTTAGGGTCAGTAAGATTTTGTAATGTTTTTGAAAGAAGTCTCTTATGCTCGCCAAGGCTGCATATATTTAATCAAAAATACAGTAAAATAGTAACAGTAAAATATTATTACAATTTAAAATGTTGTCTATTTGAATATATTTAAAAAGGTAATTTGGTAAATGTTATGAAATCGATTCTTTGATTAACAAAGTTCAAAAGAAAAGCATTTATCTGAAACATTAACTTAATAACATTATAAATATTTTTACCGTCATGTTTGATCGTTTTAAAAATACACATTTCTTAAAAAAAAAAAACTTCCATCAATATTTGGCCTACAGTGTGCAAACAGATCCCTCTAATGATTTAACATCATGTGTAAGAGCTGATAGCAGTGTTGAATCTCTGTTAACTGTTAAGTTTGGTGCCTGACGAAGACTTGATGGTCAAAACGTTGCCGCAATAAATAATTTTTATGGAGCAGTTACATCAGTGTGCAGACAATACGTTTGTATTTTTGCTATAGTTTGAATTTTTTTGTCCTGCACCTGAGCCCTGTGTGGGTTTGTGGGATGTGCGCAACTTTCTTACACTTTGGTTTTTGAATCTCTGATAAGACAATGACATGATCTCATCCCATGGCTTTTTACGATCTTTAAAGATGCTACCAGGCAACATTCAATATTTTCCACACCGTTTTTCACTCTAGCTCGCATGCAAAGAGTAAATCAGTAGAGCTAAATGAAGATGTGGTTAAAAAATGCAGAGTCATCTTATTGGCAAAGAAACCATTATGGAGGCACAACATCCCATAATGTTCTGCAGTGTTCAGTGTATAACAACAAAGCATTCATTGTTGTTATCTGTGCTGGCAATTAATAATCTATCCCACTCCTCTTTGACCTCAATCTTTATCATGCTCTGTTAAGTAATTGTACTTATCTTGAATTGTGGCATTTCTTTGGGTGTGGAAGATTGATTTTGAATGTTTTCTAAAGTGATTTATGTAAATGTTTCTCTAGGCCAGTTGCTTCAGTGTATCTAGTGCTCTGTTTTTAATCATATGCTCATCTAAATCAGTTTCCCTGTTTGCATTTCAGTATGCCAAATGTCCTGTTATCTATTTTTTTGTGATTTGATTTAGGAAGGAAACCAGGCAGCTGATGTAGACACTCACACCGCTCCAAAGTCTCCCAGACTCAGTCCTACATCTAAGCACATGGTAAGAATCACTGGCATTTTTCATAAAAACAAGGCCCTGCTGAAAGTAGTGCATTTGTATTATTTAAGGCCATTGGCATAAGTTGCTGTTAAAAAATATGATAAATCTGTTGTTTCTGGGAAATAACTACTCTTTTTAGGAAGTATGCTTCTGCACCGGCACATTTACTGGCTGCTCTAGTTTGACTCAAGTAATTTCATTTCCATTATGAAACTCTGTCTCAATGTGAATCTGCCAACTCATTAATTAAAACACCGAAAAGGGTATTACCATAATACTTAAAAATACCATAAAAATATGTTAAAATAGAAAACAGTTCTTTTAAATTGTAATAACATTTCACAATACTACTAAAATTGATTGAGCATAAGAGACAAAACCATTCAAATATCTCGACTGTTACTGTATTTTTGCCTGACAAGTTAGTTTTTTCTGGCAGACCCCCTCCAGCGGTGAGGTGCCGTACCTGGGCACTTATCTGACTGTTCTCACCATGTTGGACACAGCACTAAGTGATGATGTAGAGGTGAGAATTTTTTCTGACATTAATTCATATATATATATATACACAGTCATTTTTTTCTTCAGTTCCGACACGTTTTATTTTTTATGGTAACTATCTTGTAAATTGTAATAACATTTCACAATACTACTAAAATTGATTGAGCATAAGAGACAAAACCATTCAAATATCTCGACTGTTACTGTATTTTTGCCTGACAAGTTAGTTTTTTCTGGCAGACCCCCTCCAGCGGTGAGGTGCCGTACCTGGGCACTTATCTGACTGTTCTCACCATGTTGGACACAGCACTAAGTGATGATGTAGAGGTGAGAATTTTTTCTGACATTAATTCATATATATATATATACACATAGTCATTTTTTTCTTCAGTTCCGACACGTTTTATTTTTTATGGTAACTATCTTCTTTGTGCTCACAGGGGGGTCTCATCAACTTTGAGAAGCGTAGAAAAGTAAGCACAATCATCCCACATATTGTTTCAGTGGAAAGCTAGGTTTTATAACAAATGCTAGTGTGTCAAGAGTGCTGATGTGTGTTTTTCCATTCCTTTCTGTGTTCAGGAGTTTGAGATTCTGTCTCAGATCAAGCAGCTGCAGGCGTCATGCGCTCACTACAAACTCCAATCACATCCTCGCATCATTTCCTGGATCAACAGCGGCATACCTCTTTCTGATCAGAAGAGGTGAGGCACCTCTTGCACATTATGATGATTATATTCAGTTTGATGATCAGTTTTCTGCTAAGAATGTTGGTTGAGATTAAATGACTTCTGAATTCAAGGCAGTAGTACATTGGGTACTTCAGAAGATCAGCATCTCAGATATTTAGATACCAACTGTTAGTCTTTTTTTTTCTCATTAGCTATGAGTTGTCAAGAGAACTGGAGCCACCAGTTGACCCCTGTCCCAGCTCTCCCAACCCCTGGAGCCACCGGCTCATCACCAAGAAACTGACCTCGTGAGTGTTGTTTTGAGATGCAGTTTCGACTCATTTTGTGGACCCAGACTATTCTAAAAGTAAAAAGACATTTTGCTAACATGTTTTTCTGTGATGCATATTTCTCTTCTGCTCAATGCAGGTTGCTGTCTGGCAGTGAGAACTTCTCAAAGAAGACTTTTGCTGATCAGATCAGTGTATCATCCTCTGGCTCCAGTGGCTCAGAGATGGAAGATCTCAGCAGCCCCAACCTCTCACCACTTAGATACAAAGTACAGGTAACAAAACTGCAGACCAGAGCTGCAGACTTTTGTTATTTATTACCTCATATACTCTATAGATGCGACTATATATATATATATATATATATATTATATAAGTGTAGGCTGTCAGTCGTCAAATTTAAAATACTTATTGAAATAAATTATGATGTGCTGAATCCATCAGTAGAACATAATGACCTATATTTGCTGAGAAATTACATTATATAAAGCAAAAAAAATTACAAAATTGGGGCTTTAAAAGGTCAGTATATTTATGGCTTTATTTCCATATTGTTGAACATCCAATTTGCAGAGTCCAATTTGAAAATCCCTTTGATTTTGTCAATATGTCTGATGTAGATGTAGCTGTTCACACAGACTTCATTCTGTCTATTTTTTTTCTAGTTTATACTATACACTAGTGTGTTTTTTTTTACTAAAATAGTTTTTAGTCATTGAAATAAATATACATTTTTTAATGAAGAATTTAAAAAAATTATTTCATTTGTATGTTTTTGTACTAAAGTAGTACTAAAACTGAAATAAAGCTAAATAGAAATATAAAAAAATTAATTAAATTAATGAACTTAATTAAATTAATTAAAATTACTCAAATTTAAACTAAAATTAAAATGAAAACTGAAAATATAAAAATAAAAGTTAATAAAAAATATTAATAAATACTATAATAGTATATAAACAACACTAAAACAACACTGATGTACACATGCGTCAGACGGATGTCTTGCCGTATTTTCAGTGTCTTTCAGTGCATGCGGGTCAGGGGGTTTAATTAAATTGTACTTTTTTTATTGCATTATTTATTTGTAATTAAATGTACTGAATCAACAGGCCTAAATCTGATAGGTCTAATATTATCTCAAAACCTATTTTGACTATTCGTTTATACTGAGGCCTTTAGGTTAGTAAAATTCATTCAGGTGTTTGTGACTTTTTTTTTGTTTCGCCTTAACCTTGCAGTCATAAAGTAGTTCCAAGTTTGCATCAACCCAGAGCTTCAGTGAAGTTGACACAGAACACAGTGTATTAGATAATACCGCCAGCCTGCCCCGACAGCCCCTCCCCTACTTCATCTGCATCATCTTCATCATCCTCTCCTTCTCTCAAACATCCCATGTACAACAAGCAGGTCGCTGATTCTTGTATTGTCAGAGTCAGTGTGGAATTTGGCAACAATGGAAACGTTTATAAAAGTATTTTGGTAAGTTGGCTTTAATATTTGGTGATTTCTGCGGTGTCCATGCTTCTCATCTTTTTCATTTATTTATTTATTTGACATATTTATAGTGGCAATAAGTCTCTAGCTTACTAATAGGGCGGGGTAAAAAATATCAATATCTCGATATTAATCGATTTTTATGGAAAGATGTTGATTCTTAAATCTCAAGAATCGATTAGTCTAGTCTGTTTTCAGTTAATGGACGGAAAATTGAAGGGCACTTTCCATCCAATATATCACAATAAGCATTGTGCTGTGGTACTTTTAATATGAAACAAGGTCTCAGATTTCAAATTATGTCCATTGTATTGCAATATTCAAACAATAAATGCCGTTTTGGCGCTGTTTAATGTGGAGTGACAGATCGCTGTCGTGCCTCAGATCAATAGACGTGGCAGCGCATAGCGCAAGTGAACTGATCATCTCCTCCGCTTTAATACCAGTTTCAGCACAAAATAAACATGACTAAACATCCGAAGGCAAGTTAAAAGAAAGAGTACAACTTTACAATCCGTATTCTGTCTCATGTAATCGCTCAATCAGTGTTTCAGCCGCACAAAGACGTCAATATAACGGCTTGTAAACAATGTCACGTAACGTCACATTTACCTCAGAAAAAACATATTCGGTGACCATAAACTCATTAGTCACATAGAAAAATAAACTGCAGAGGGGCATTTTGCTAAATATATGCACCATATAACATATTCATTATATATTTTACTGTTCTTCAATGTTTCATTTATGTTTGAATAAATCCATCAAGTTTTTATGACAGCCACCATTATGTTTATATAAAAAAAAAACGAATTGAAGTAGAAATATTATTATTATTTTTAAACTTAGTGTAATTTTAAATCAGTCAATTTTAACCTTCAATATTATAGTAATGTAGACTAGTACCAACTGAATGTATATTTTACAGTATTAGTCGAGAGATTTTTTAATTGACAAATAACAAGGAAACTGTAGCACAGCTGCCACAACAACAGTTCTGATTTCAAACTGGAGGAAGAAAGACTCCGAGCATCTGAAATGAAGACCTATCACAATTTGAGTTGAATTACTGAAATAAATGAACTTTTCCACGACATTCTAATTTATTGAGATGCACCTGTATGTACCTACTACCATTAAAGCAGCACAATTATGTAACTTTTGGCGCTCTAGCGGTTAATAAACAGAACTGCACACATCCCGCGGAAGAACATTCCAACCGGAGCTACTTCTCTAAGTTTATGTCTATGGCGATTCACGCAGGTATGTGTTACTCCGCAGCGGCGACGACCCGACCAGGCTATAATAGTCCAAATATAAGTACTTGTTATCGTAGTGATTCGGAATAAGACAAAAACGCGGGTTGGAAGATGAATTCATGATGTACTCGCTCATTATATACACTTTGCAAATTTTGAACACAGAAAAAGTGACATAGTGCTGCTTTAATTGGCTTAATCATTTACAAAAAGCAAGAACTACACATTAAGCTTGTTTTTTTATATGCGCTTTTTGTTATTCATATCAGAATCTGCACTATATTAAAAATATTAGATAATATATTAATATGTGATGGTATTATGTGGCATCAAGAGAAAAAGCAGAATTGAAATTAAAACATTTCTTAACCTGTTTTGTGGCTTACAGGTTTCCCTCTCTGATTTTCTTGAACAGATTCAATGTGAAAAATGCAGAATTCCTTAACATACATTTATCTTGTTACTGTTCACCCCGTCCATTTCTGAATTTTTTTTAAATTAAAAAAGTGCAGTAATGATGAAAAACGTAGACCTTTCAAATTGTATGTATTTTATCGAGATTAAATTAGTATTTGATTGTGAAATAGTGTTGTAAACTTTAAAAAATTAACATTTAACATACATGTATATATAATTATATTATACTACAGTATGTATTTGTTTTGTAAAAGGTTGATCTGTGAGAAGATATGACAACACTTTAAGTTATTAACAGCTACATACAAGTCTTATGTAGGCTATTTATTCATACACTTTTTATCCTACTTTTTTCAGATTATATAACCCCATTTGAACCCAATCATAACGTATCTCTAACTTGACTTGTGAAATTAAAATGAAAACTCTACTATTCTAGGAACACTCTAGAAGGCAGAAAAAAATATCGAGTTTTAATGGTTACAAATTCTTAGTAATATGCAAACACAAATGTAAAATAAAAATGGTATGATCAATAAGTCATTCAAACATGTTTTTACATTAACTAATCAAAATAAGTTAAGCAATTCTTAAGCTCCTGTTTTTAAGTCAGTTTAATTTTATTTAATTTATATTGCAATTACCTATACAGTATAAGTTGACTATTACAGTGGAGAAATTTCAACAGTGTTAGATTTGCAATAACAAACCTTCTGAATGATAACCTAAAAAGCATCACAAAAATTATCTTTGTGAGTTTTTTTTTTCTGGTAATGATTTCTGTACTGTCTAATAATTGGTGACTGTTACTCAAAAGACAGCAAGAATAAACCTATATGAAAAAGCAGAAATCTTTACATCACTTGAATGAGTTTGAAGAACATAGACTTATATACTTAGAGTAAAAATGGGTAACATTGTGGTACTATGTAATTTTGACCTGTTAGACCAAACTGTATCAATATGTCAGCTGATCAATATGCTTTATAAAATAGAAAGAAGAGGAGCTCAATATCACACTTTATTAAACATTTATAGTCAGTTATTATGAAATAAAGAGTGGTAACGTTTTGATAGCTAGCCTATATGAAATTTTACTTGTCAGATTCAGTGACCCTGGTCAACTGCAATCATAATCATTTCTAAGGAACAGTAGATCTCCAACATCATTGGGTAATTACAGGATCTAGTAATAAGAATAACGATAAGATCTACATTTATCAGATAATCAGAATATGTTATACAAGAGCTAAAACATCTCATAAGGAAACCATTCTTAGTAGTAGACTAACACATTAGCAGACAACAGCAGCAGCATTAGGCCTAATGTTTTCTTTCTTTTCTATAAGCATTTAGATGCCCGTGACAATATCTAGCTTGTTTTCTTTAGTCTTAAAGGGGTCCTATTATGCTCTTTTACAAAGTCTTGATTTTGTTTTGGGGGTGTACTAGAACAGGCTCTCATACTAGGTTGTTTGAAAAACACATTATTTTCCACATATTTTACATTATTACAACACCTCTCTCCCCAGTCTGGCATGAACGGCTCGAATAGTTCCTGTATCAAATGAAGGCCCGCCTTCTGAAATACAAAATGTGCTGTGATTGGTTAGCTGGGCCAGTGTGTGCTGTGATTGGTTAGCTGGGCCAGTGTGTGCTGTGATTGGTTAGCTGGGCCAGTGTGTGCTGTGATTGGTTAGCTGGGCCAGTGTGTGCTGTGATTGGTTAGCTGGGCCAGTGTGTGCTGTGATTGGTTAGCTGGGCCAGTGTGTGCTGTGATTGGTTAGCTGGGCCAGTGTGTGCTGTGATTGGTTA
>NW_015505213.1:1042419-1134782 GCF_001515645.1 Sinocyclocheilus grahami | reverse complement strand
TTGGTTAGCTGGGCCAGTGTGTGTTGTGATTGGTTAGCTGGGCCAGTGTGTGCTGTAATTGGCAGCACTCGGCGCCTGGTCGGGAAATGTCACGCCCCTTAGCATAGCCACCTGCGAGCTTCAGTATAAATATTGCGTCAATATCAAATCAATTTGAGCGCGATTTGAACCCGGATGATTGTAACCACTCTAAGTTTGTCTGCCTTGGGAAAGCCAGCGTGTCTCCAACATATTGATAAGACTCGTTGCCTTCTCTAGTGCAGCTCAGTCAGGTCTCGTCCCATTCGTCAATATTTGTGATATCACAAATCCCGGAAAAAATGCGTTGTAGTCCAAACGAGTCGTTCGTTGTAGTTTTTGAAAAGTGATTTCTGTTAAATAAAATATCTCCTTTTGAAGTGAACTTTGAGCTTTGTAACTTTGCAGATCTTTTTATGCTCAAACAGCAACATTACCGACTAACTAAAGTTGAAAAAGTGAAAAAGCATAATAGGACCCCTTTAAGACATGAAACATGTTTTACAGCACCGCTCGTCTCCTCTGAGGCTTCATGCAGCGTCTGATCTAATTTAATCTAATCTAATCATAATGTTTAATTTAACCCGGATGTAAGATACATTTTGGGTTAATTTAACAAAGTTACGTCAAACAAACCAAAACCCTGGAATGACACAAGCTTGGCCAACATTATCGTTCATATTCTACCGCCTATCGCAAGATGGCGCTCCCGCCCATTTGTCGACTTTAATCATTTGGAGGTCAACGGTGAGTGCGTGCGGCGTCTATTTGCTCAGGTTGGGTTCAGTTACTCTCCTGTTTTTACTAATAACTGTTTTAAAAATGAATTCCACTTTAGTGGCTAATATTTGGGCGTTATTCAGTACATTGCTGTCCAGAAATAGTACACAGTCGTCGTTTTAAGGTGCTGGCTGTTGGTAGCGCAGGGCAGGATGGACCAGTTCCAACTGATTATGATTACAGTTGTTTTTAACCACTTTACAACGATTTAAACGCTGAGGGAATTCATTTCTATATGCGTATGCAGTCTCATTGCAAACAGTTCACCTGGTTATCCAGTAGAGGGAAGCAGAGTTTCATGCTTAAAGTTATTAACTTACACTAATTTATTCCATGTTGTCTGGCATCATCGGTCTGGCATTCATTTTTGGGATCATGAAAATCAAAATATATGTGTTACCTCATGACTACTTCCTAAAACAACTAAATAAATTATTTAAAAAACGTAGCTCTGTTAAATGAGAAAACAAGACTCCATTTTCCATGACACATACATATGCAATGTCAAACGGAAAATTCAGATTAGTCTTGAAAATTAATGTTTAGTTAAAAAAAAAAGTCATAATTTACTAATCCTTATGTTATTTCAAACCTATATGACTGATTTCTTCCATGGAACACAAATGAAAAAAGCAGGATTCTCACTCACTTGTGTGCTTCTTAAAGGAACACTCCACTATTTTTGAAAATAGGCTCATTTTCCAACTCCCCTAGAGTTAAACCGTTGAGTTTTACCGTTTTCGAATCCATTCAGCCGATCTCCGGGTCTGGCGATAGCACTTTTAGCTGTAGCTTAGCATAGATCATTGAATCTGATTAGACCGTTAGCATCTCGCTCAAAAATGACCAAAAAGTTTCTATTTTCTAAGTTTCCTATTTAAAACTTGACTCTTCTGTAGTTACATCGTCTACTTTCAGGCGCTGCGTAATATCATTGCGCCTGCTGCACCCATAGTACGGTAGCAAAGTTCCTTGATTATTACACTGGAATGAGAGTATAGTTCCTAGCCATATCGGCCTCGAAAATCGCAACTTTTCATTTTCCGTCGGTCTTAGTACACGATGTAACTACAGAAGAGTCAACTTTTAAGTAGGAAAAATATAGAAACTCTTTAGTCATTTTTGAGCGAGATGCTAACGGTCTAATCAGATTCAATGATCTATGCTAAGCTACAGCTAAAAGTGCTACCGCCAGACCCGGAGATCGGCTGAATGGATTCGAAAACGGTAAAACTCAACTGTTCAACTCTAGGGGAGTTGGAAAATGAGCCTATTTTCAAAAATAGTGGAGTGTTCCTTGAATGTTTTTGGATTTTTTTATAATACAAAAAAGTGGATCATGGAATACACAAAAAAGAGATATTAAGCAAGACATTCATGCTGCGCTTTTCCACAAAATGAACGGTGAGCAGTAAATGAAGATTAAATACCAAAAAATAATAGAAACATCTTGACTATATTCCAAGTCTTAAGAAGTCAATAGCATCAGCTGTAGCTATCAAATCTCATTCAGATGGATGATTTCATATTTATAAACATAACTGGAGTGAGTCATAATGATCAGCTAACCGATTAGTCATCCAGTCCTTCAGCATCCAAAGTTGTTTACTTGTTTATCTACATCTTTTTCTACTTTTAATTTTATATACTTAAATTTAACATACTTCATTAGTTTTTCTCTTTGAATTTTTTTTATTTAGAATGAGTTTTTCAGGGTTCATGTCAGGTTAAATGGCTGCCAGATGTTTTGTTGGTATGTGTTTGAAAATTTATATAAATAATGTATAATATATATATAAAAAAAATGTACACACTTGAAATATCCAATCCAAATGCAAAGATAAATAGTAATGTATTTGATTGGCATCCATTAAACTGAACTAATTTTCACATGTGGGTTTTTTTGTGTTTAAGAAACCCAACCATATCCATCTCCGGCCTATGGTGTCTCCTTTACAGGCGTTGCTTCTTCACGTGATATTTTCCCCCGTCTCTCCCTCCCTACTTGACCCAGTAACTTAAACAGAAAGAAGAAACATGCTCTATCTCTGCCCATGTCCTGATGCTGTTGATTAACCTACTTAAATTATCCCATCTCTCCGGTGTCTCGCCTGGACATGATACAGCAACTAATTGGAAACACACTGCTTAGATACTTCTTAGAACTGTTCTATTTTAACTCAGCGCCAGAAGGCATTTGAAACGAATTGCGAATGGAAGAAAAAGACATCTTACAAAGTGCAAAAGAAGGTGTGTGAGATTCAAAACTTTTATGAAAGTGGCATGGTTTGCATTATGAGTCATTTAGATTCATATTTTCAATTTGCTCATATGCTGTTGTCATACATGATGATGTCAGTATAAAAATAAACACCGCCATGTTGGAAAGAACTCGCCACATGGTCAAGTGCGGTTAGTTTACAGTTCCAGCCTGTTTAAGAGCCTTGTTGTTCTAAGCGAGTGTGTTATTGTGTGTTGACTTCTGTTACCTTTAGTTTTGCAGACTATTCCTCGCCTGACTCACAGAGCGCCTGGCCTCATGTGAGCCCTCGGTCACATGTTCGCACCTCCCAGGTGTTTGGATTAGAGCGAAAAGAGCAGGACGGTTCGGGCTGTGGGCGGGAAGCGCTGGAGAGGATGAGAAGAAGAGTGCTGTGCAAACAGACTTCTTTTGTTGTTCCTGTGATTCAGAGAGCTTCCTCCCAACAGCTGCCGGCCACTGCAGGCCCTGTGGTGTGTTTAGTGGGTTTGTTTGGCTGTAGATGTGAAGCTCTGTTACCCATTATCATGATTCCCTGAGTCACTTGTGAGACTGCACAGTCACCCTTAAAGAAATGCCTTATTTGGCCTGGTCTGAGTGTTTGAGTGTAAAAGACGTACAGAGGAGAAGTATAGTGTGGGACAAGATGGTCTCTGAGAGACAGTTTACAAAAATATAGACCATTTAACTGGCAGGAAATTTGGAAGCCATGTGAATATTTAAATTAATTGATTTTACATTTCTATTATTTGTTGTATTTCCATAGTATGTACCCAGCTAACAAAAATGTTCTAAGAATGTTTTACTAACATTCCATTTGACCCATTTGCAAACACTATGGGAATGTTACGTGTTCTCTGAACATTCTAAAACAAAGTTACTTTTAAAAATTGTTAGACAAACAGTCAACAAAAATGTTCCATGGATGATGTACAAATAACATTTTGCACTAATGTTTTGAGAGCGTTATTATAAACCAGGTAACTTTAAACAAACTTTAAATAATGTTAGTGAAAGAACATTTGTTCATAACTTTGAGAGAACTTTGCCAGAATATTAACAAGTTCTGACAAATGTTCCCTGTTTGCTGAGTAGCCTAATATTAGGGTATAGTTGACAAATCTATGAATGCCCGTTCTTGTCTTGGAAAAAACAAAAAAGGTATTTGAATCTCAGAATTTGGACTTTATTTATTTATTGCAATTTCGAGTTTCTCACAATTTAATTTTTCTTAGAAAATTGAGTTTAAATCTTACAATTCTAACATTCTTTCTCGGAATTCTTACTTTACTAATTCTTAAATGTAAGCCCACATTTCCAAGCACAATAGTCACAATTGCATTTTTTGTTTATTTATTCCAAGATAGAATGGTATTTTGTACAATTTTTTTTTATAATAACTTTTTTTTCAAAGTTACTTTTCTTTTCTAGATTTTAAGTTAAAATTTATATAAATATTGAGGATGCACCTTGCCAATTTAATAAGCCCATTATTTATTATTGTTTATGTTATGGCTGATAATTGGTACGTTTCTGATATTGTAATTCAGTTTTGTTTAGTTTAAATACAAGGTAGAACACTTAACTTAAAATCATTCATTTTAAATGCTACAAGTGAATTTAAGCTTTAATGAGGGGAAATGAGCTTGTACAATTAAATATCCAACATTGGCAGATGCAATGTGGTGTGCCAAATTATTTTTAGAAGTCTTTCAATAAATACTAGGTCATAAAACATTTCATGCTAACAACTCATCTGGACACATTAGTAGAAATCTAAGATATTTGAGTTTTCAGTCATATAGTTCCCATTTCATGTTTGCTCAGATTTGTGTTTTCTATCATTTCATTTATGTGGAGAATATGTGTGTTATGGTTGAAAGTGCCTCTGCTCTTAAGAAGCAGCTTGCATTTGTAGAATGCTTCTGCAAATCAGCATCATGTCTTGAAGATTAGAGCGTTTTTCAGTTAGCATGTGCATGTCTGCAAGTATGTAGGTCAAGACTGAGCCGTATAAGGCACTAATGTTGTGCTGGGCCGTAGGAGGGGATCTGACAGGTTGTCGGCTGCAGGTTAACTGGACAGAAGGAGGAGACGGATGCTTATCTAATGGATAATCGGGTTAATGTGCTTGTGGCACTACTGAACTTCTAGTATACTGTATGTGACTAACGCTGTCTTGTTCCAAGGGTAAAAGTGACCTCAGAGAGATTAAAATAGGTGTTTGAATTATGGGGAGCTAGAGGGGCCGGAGACCCTCTAGTTCCAGTTATAGCCCTTTTAGTTATCTTTAAAATGCAGGCCGAGGGGGGCTGCTCTACTCAGAGTGTCATTTAGAATTATTACAGCAGGAGGTCGACACCGCCATGATGCTGGACTGTATTCAAAAGTTTTGTAGTTAACCACTAAGTTGACAGTGTTGGGGGTAACGCATTACAAGTAACTTGAGTTACATAGTCAGATTACTTTTTTCAAGGAACTAAGTAAAGTAGCGCCAAGAGAATATCTGAGTTACTTTTACAAATACATAATGCAAGTTACCTTGTTATCCCATTTACTCACTGACACCTCTCCTGTCCCTGTGTTGAGAAAAATTTGGAGTGAGGTGCAGATGCACTTCCTTTAGCCTGAGGCTTATTAATTTCACTTTTGGTGTTAAAGGGCTTTTACAGTTGCCAAAAATATAACTGTTGGGTTTTTTGTTATTAAAAATAAATAAGCAAGCCCAGCTCAGATGACAAAAAGTAACACAAAATTAAAGTAATGCATTACTTTAAGTTGTGCATTTGTTTACAAACTAGTGCATTTATTTAATAAAAAAAAAAATACAGTAAAATCAGTAATATTGTGACCGTTTAAAGGATTTTCTATTTTTATATGTAATTTATTCCTGTGATGCAAAGCTGAATTTTCAGCATATACTTAAGTGTCACATGATCTTTCAGAAATCATTTTAATATGCAGATTCACCAAAATGTTTAAAACTGTTTAAACTATTTAAAAATAAAACAATTTTCGGCCACATAAAAATTATCGTCGGCCAAAATTTTATTTGTAATATTTATACTACCGGTCATATTTTTTTTTTT
The DNA here is from genome assembly GCF_001515645.1 of Sinocyclocheilus grahami. Classification (NCBI taxonomy): domain Eukaryota; kingdom Metazoa; phylum Chordata; class Actinopteri; order Cypriniformes; family Cyprinidae; genus Sinocyclocheilus; species Sinocyclocheilus grahami. Next base: position 1,128,635 of record NW_015505213.1, on the reverse strand, counting down.
TATGTATTATTTTTTATAATATATTTATATATATTTATATAATATATTTAATGAATAAAAATAAAATAGACTGTTTTATAGGCATCAAAACAGTATAATGTAGAGAAAAATGGATATTCATTTTGAGACTCGCTAAAGATTACGTTAAACATATACTTAAGTGTCACATGATCTTTCAGAAATCATTTTAATATGCAGATTCACCAAAATGTTTAAAACTGTTTAAACTATTTAAAAATAAAACAATTTTCGGCCACATAAAAATTATCGTCGGCCAAAATTTTATTTGTAATATTTATACTACCGGTCATATTTTTTTTTTTAATGTATTATTTTTTATAATATATTTATATATATATTTATATAATATATTTAATGAATAAAAATAAAATAGACTGTTTTATAGGCATCAAAACAGTATAATGTAGAGAAAAATGGATATTCATTTTGAGACTCGCTAAAGATTACGTTAAACAGTGTTATTGAATTATTGCTATTTTTAAATAGCTTTAACCATTAGATGACAACAAGGGTAATCTAAATATAAAAACAAGACACGAACAATTAAATATCCATAATGAAATAATCATTTAGCATTTTGGAACTCTTTTTAGAATGAGTTGTATGTGAATAATATTGTCCATCTGTGAGGAAGAGGTTTCATATTTAATTCTTTGAAATAATTGTGATCATAGAGATAATTCAAGAGGATAGTGGTCTGGACTTCATAGAGCTCAAGTGTTGCTCTATTAAGTGGAATATTTATGCAGGAACTGTGAGTGCACAATGCTGCACACATTATGGATGTATTGATGTATGATTGTAGAAAAATGCCTTTTTAATGAAGTGCTTTCATTAGAGCAGTTGGAACATATTTTGTTGCCTTTCACATTTAAACAATCATATGCAAAGTAACACAATCTGCCTACAAACCTTATGGTCCTCGGCATCACACTGAAGGCAGCTGTTCCATCCATGCACATTTTCCCCAGAACATATGTCAGTCATGTTCTCACATACGCAGATGCGTGCCTGCAAAACAACCTCTCTCTCTCTCTCTCTCTCTTTCTCCATACCCGCTCTTTCCCTCGTACGCACCGAGTGTGGCAATACCCTGAGCGCTCGCATTGCATAACTCTGGGCTGACTCATTGCTCTAGTGGCCTAATTCATCCTTCGCATTTAATGGATGAGCAGAAATCTAGTCCTCACTTACACTTCTGCCCCATTTTCTTTGACTTTTTCAAAATGTAGTCTCAATCACGCACATTGTTTACAATTCCGGCCTCTTTCCTTTCTTTATTTCAGGACCGAGACATTCTTTTATCCTTTCTTTTATGGGTGTTAGAATCTTGGCCTTGCTTAGATAATGGGATGATCGGATGTTGGTGTGCATGACATAATAAAGAGCTGCTATTAAGGCTGGAGCTTTTATTGGTGCTGATTATGTATTAAGCACAAATGGTGTAAAAGGACACTATGCATTTGCAGTTTAAGGTTAGGTGTGCATTTACAACCTCTTACGTTTAATTTCATTAAAGCAAGGTTTAAGCAATACATTTATTGTATAGAATGCTTAAATCAGCAGTTTTCTAATATGTAGCCCTGCTGTTTTTAATTAATAGGATGTATAAGAAATTAGTTAAAAGTGGGTGCTATATATACACTAGACATTACCTTGAAAGTCACCTCTGATAACGATTTTCTACTCTTGGTTGTAATGTAGAAATGTGCACTTTCTGTAAAGCTGCTTTAAAATGATACTTATTGTGAAAAATTCTGTACAAATAAACGTGAAAAGAAAATTGAAATATATATCTCATGCTGAATATTAGGCACTGATAGACATCTGTTCCTTCAAAAATAACAATTTTAGTTGTCATTGTACACTGCAAAAATGAAAATGTGCAGTCGTTACCTTAAGGATTTATTTCTATCTGATTTAACCCTTCAAAATGATTTCTGTTTCTTGTAACTTACTGATTTTAATCATTTTAAGTACTTCACCCAAAAATTCAAGTTTGCTGAAATTTTACACTTTTACACTTTGGCCAACCAAAATGTAGATGAGTTTTTTTCATTAAAGCAAGGTTTAAGCAATACATTTATTGTATAGAATGCTTAAATCAGCAGTTTTCTAATATGTAGCCCTGCTGTTTTTAATTAATAGGATGTATAAGAAATTAGTTAAAAGTGGGTGCTATATATACACTAGACATTACCTTGAAAGTCACCTCTGATAACGATTTTCTACTCTTGGTTGTAATGTAGAAATGTGCACTTTCTGTAAAGCTGCTTTAAAATGATACTTATTGTGAAAAATTCTGTACAAATAAACGTGAAAAGAAAATTGAAATATATATCTCATGCTGAATATTAGGCACTGATAGACATCTGTTCCTTCAAAAATAACAATTTTAGCTGTCATTGTACACTGCAAAAATGAAAATGTGCAGTCGTTACCTTAAGGATTTATTTCTATCTGATTTAACCCTTCAAAATGATTTCTGTTTCTTGTAACTTACTGATTTTTATCATTTTAAGTACTTCACCCAAAAATTCAAGTTTGCTGAAATTTTACACTTTTACACTTTGGCCAACCAAAATGTAGATGAGATTTTGTTCATTGGAACAGATTTGGAGAAATTTAGCATTACATCACTTGCTCACCAATGGATTGTCTGGAGTGGTGTGGATTATTGTGATGTTTTTATCAGCTGTTTGGACTTTCATTCTGACGGCACCCATTCACTGCAGAGGATCCATTGGTGAGCAAGTGATGTAATGCATGAAACAAGTGCTTTGTAAAATAAACAAATGTAATTGCAAAATGTTGATGCATTTAATTTGGCTTGAGAGTTCAAATCGTTTTATGGGCCACTGTCTATAAAATTATGAAAGAGCACTACAGATTTCCTAGGCTATATCTGTCATGAATATTCCAGCATCTTTTGTGGAATTCTGTGGATTTTTTTCCCCCCAGGTCTATGCCTCTGCCAGTCACATGATCAAAACTCCTCCATTAGAGCAGACAGTCATGCTGTTAATATCAAGCAGTAAAGTACAGAGAGAAGGAATTTAGCTCTCGGTTGAGGCTCCTTTGACTCACTGTTGCATGTAATCTGGAGCTGCACACAGTGGGTGATGTGTCGCTATGATAGGAATATTTCTCAATAGGGCATCCGTCAATACCATTTCATTCTTTGTTTGGGAAGATTTGGGGTTGATTAAAGTAACTGATTACAAAAGAGAGGATAATGACAGGAATTTGGCGTGTAATGGGTGATTGTGCCACAGGTGCAGCGGAGGATGGAGACTGATTTATAAAGAGTCAAGAGAGTGACAAAGAGAGGGAGAAAGATGAAAATATAAGAGGTGCTTACATGTCTGCCAAGACACTAGGGTGTCACTACACCATTACTGCCATTTCTGATGTTTTTAGCATTTTGTTAGTGCATTCTGAGTTGTTCTTGGTTAATCATTTTGAAAAAAGAGTAATACATCTCATAGATGGATAGTAATATGAGGTATATGACTATGTGTATAGTGGTAGCCAAGAACATTTTCAGCAGCTAAAAAATGGTTTAAGTCAGTTATGAAAAACATTCATTTTGCCATTGATTGTAATAATCCAGTGAGATTTGTGTTTGCACAATGAGTCTGAAAGCAGCCAGTGCTCCACACAGAGATCTGATCTGATCATCATCCAGTCTGTCTGGAATTACATTAAGAAACAGAACAAACTGAGACAAACTAAATCCAGAAGAACTGTGGCAACGTCTCCAAGATTCTTCAGGAGAGCTATCTGCAAAGCTACCTGAAAAACTATGCGCAAGTGCACCAAGGGCAAACGCTTTAAATGCAAGGGATGGTCACACCAAATGTTGATTTCATTTAGATAATAGAGGTTAATTGATAAAGAAAATCTATTTATGACATTTATTTTTGAGAGCATCCTCATTTTACAGCATTTTTACACAAGTGCCTAAAACGTTTAACTACTGTAGCTTTGCAGGTAGGTTTCTTGAAGCATCACGGAGACGTTGCCTCACACGTGTGTATGTATGGGTGTGAGTGATACTTATTTCAGGATTTTTTGACAAGTGGAAAGTTTAAAAGAACAGCATCCATTTAAAATTTAAATCTTTTTGCAACATTACAATTTCTTTACTGTCACTTTTGATCAAATTCATGATTTTGCTGAATAAAAGTCAAATGAATAACATTTCTTAATAATAATAATAATAATAAACCGACCCAGAACTTTTGAACAGTACCCTTTCATTCGGATATCTCAAAGTGAATATTTTCTCTTTTTTCTCTCTTTTTTTGTGAATATTGTGGTGATCTAAAACAATTAATTTTAGTTTTGTTTTATTTTTTTTTTTAAAGACAGAATAATTAAAATAGTGTAAAGAGTATACAGTGTAAAAAGTATTTATTGAATACTTAAATTTAAATTGTCCTAGTAAGCACTACTGAAAAAGAGAAAGGAGAGAACATAAAGGCAGTGAGTGAATGTTGAATGACTTAAGGGCGAATAAGAGAACAAAATTGAGAGGGTCATACGCTTTAGGATTGAGGGAATGGGGTGTGGGCAGGGCTGGCTGACCTACATTCTGCTGCCCTTTCACTGATCTGCCTGTGTGAATCACACTGCCTCTTTTAAACTCTTAGGAACACTTATTAGACACGCACACATACCCTCAGTACACATCCTGTGATGCTGTTATATGATATACACCTGCTCATACGCACGCACATCATTGCGTTATAATGATTACTGTTCCACATGACACACATACACGCTCAGACACTTCTTCCCTTGTTTGCGCTCTCTATTTTTTGACCTACATCTTAGGCAGCTCAGTTACGTAACCAGAGTTATGTTGTGCTCTGGAATCCCAGCGCTCCTGCTGATGTTCAGAGACAAAACATCTTCTCTTCCCATGCCATTCCTCTCTCTGGCCTCTTTTCTCCCTCTGCTCATTGAACTTTTCCTCCTCCTTTGCTCGCATTTTCTGTTCTAGTTTTCCTACTTGTCCTGACAATCTGGGATTCAAAATCTAATTTTGTTTTAGTAAACAGAAGAGTTAAACCCTTAAAATGAATAAGAAATATAATCTGCATTCTAGGTAACCAATCAAATAAGTGACTGTATGAACCTTTGTACAAAAGGACAGATTTTCTTGTTCTGGTAACATGGATCATCAGGTTTTGCACAAATACTGAGCCAGTCTGATGAATCATGTCATTCAAGTTGCATTATAATATGATTTGAGATAAAATAAAAATAATAATAATTTGTGCACGTGTGTAAGAAATGTGCTGTATAAATAAATGTGGCCTTTAAATTAACATTAATTTAGCAATTTAACATTAATGATAAATTCTTGTTTTCTTTCTATATTATTTGCATGACGTATTATCGTATATGCAAATAGTCTCTGTTTCCTATAGATAAGGTGTATGAATCAGTAAAGGACTAGAAGTCAAGCACTGCTGCAAATCGTTAAAGAATTCTCTGACGTTTCTCAGCTACACTGCAGCACTTAAATGTGTTTTTGCTGTTCAGTATTGAATTGCATGGTGTTCAGGCTCTCAGATGTATGTTGCGTTCAGTTATTAATGAGATCACAATGCAGCTTTCTGCTTACTCCTCTTTAAGCTCTCTGCAGGCTGGATGACGTATCTGCACCTCCACCCTCTCTCCTCCCCAACCCTCACTCTCTGAATTCCCCTTTTCTCATCCCTCTCCTCCCCTTCACACTGACCTACTTTTCCACTGACCTGCTTTCGTAAGGTTCCGCATACTCCGAACAAATAAAAAAAAACGAGAGAAATGGGGGGAAAAAAGACCAGCGAAGAGAACAAAGCACTGCAGCTCTTGCTAAAAGTCACCTTGCTTTTGTTCTTGAGTTGGCTCTTTCTACCGTAGCAACCAGTAGTGCGGCACAGTTCTGTGCTTGTTTTCACGTGATGTCATCAAAAACAAGCACACAAAAATATTAGACACCTTTTAATGAATGTACTCATAACAGATGATTCGGCTGTTCGGTTGTAGTTGAATTATTGTAGAACGGGTAGTACTTTTAGATGAAGGTTGTACAGCAGGTTGTGTAAGTGCCATGCATATTACCTAATGCCGGACAGGGCAAGTGATATAACAAACTGGCAGTCTACCAGGAGCAATAAATTGATAGATAAATGACAGGTAATCATTAACACTTGAAAATGAGTGTGTCAGAAAAGATCTAGTGGAGAATTAGCAAGAAAGTCAAGATGTAATTTCTTGGGACCAGGGTTTTGAAAAGAATGGATTATGACCTGCACTTCAAGCGATTCTTTTTATAATGTCAGTTGATATCAGAACAGTTACATAACTTGTTTTCTGCTCTGGTCTTTTTTCTTCTTCTTTGAATTAGTGCCTGTACTTTCAGTACAGTGTTTTCACGACCAGTGAACAGAGTGACCGGCTACATCATGTTCCTTTCCAATTATCTCACGTTCCTTTAAATTTGGTATAATTTGCAGCTGACTTTTTTATGACGTTGGTAATTAAATCAATCAATGCATATTTGGAGGAGAGAAAATGAAAGCATTTTTATGTGTACTTCTATTCGTTCACAGCCTGCCGGGTGTGTGTGCGTGTCTTTGGGATGTGACACAAGTGCTGTGACTTGGCCAGTGTTACATCATATTGGATGACTCTTGCGCCCTGCAGGAGTACAAAGTGTCCCTATGCATTTACAGAGCTCTCATTTCAATTAGTTTATGGTGCTAGGACGGGAGAGGAAAAGTCAGAAGCTGGAACCATAAAGTTTGTTTGCATTTCCATTGGTCTGGTTTTAAATCTTGTGCAAGTGCAGGCTGGTATTGTTTATCGTAACACTTTCTTATGGGGCATTAAGGCTTGTGTGGGCATAGCTGAGAGGTATAAACAACATTAGGCAACTTCAATTCAACATACAACATGTTTTATTATTCTTGCCACTCCTTTAGTGTCATTCTGAGCACCTCGACAGGTACGTCCACCTCTTTTAACAAACAACATCTTTTTTTTTCTTTTTCTTTTTCTTAAAACTTCAGTAAATACCACACAATACACCAGGGTACAGAGGTGAAATAGATTAAAAGGACATGAAAATACATACATACTGTATCACATTGAGGTGAACAGACAACAGACACTAGAAATAGTAACCCGAAAAGAATAATAGCATTGGAATATAAAATAAAATACAATATTAATAATAATTATTATTATTATAGAATGCCAAAATAAACTTGATACAAACTTAAAATACTCAAAAGAGAGAATTTGTCTGTACACTTTTTACATAATGGCCAGTGCCAGGCACCTGTTTGGGAACAATAAACACAGATTGTATAAAATCTGATGAAAAAAATTCAGTGCAGAAGCAGCTGTGATAAATTCTACAAAGACAACTAGTGGGACTGGATTTGCGTCTAGGTAACACTTAGTCGCGTGCTGCAGCATTTTACTGTGTGTTAACTTTTATATGCAACAGTTAATGGGTATGATGATGTAATGGGCTACATACACCAAAGGAGAAACACTCCAGTTCTGCGTAACCTCAACTGTTTCTTCTCATGAGGTAGCATGTGAGGCGTCTCTGAAACCTGACCACAGAGGACACGACCATCTTGAGATAGCAATGATATATCTTACACTTTGTACAGTCCGCAAATTAATTTGGCCTCGGGAGAGACCGCCTTGACGTTTCTGAAAGAGTTTTTGATCTAATTTGGCTAAATGTCAGGTAGACTTTTTCAAAAAAAGGATTGGTCACAGTGACCTTTGGAGAGGGTCGATCCATCAGGCTCCTTTACAGTGATACAATAAATCAATACAATACAATAAGTAAATTGATGTACAAAAGGTGATTTTTCACTGGTTAACCTTGACCTATGAATGACCGAAACACTATGAAGAGAACATTCTCTTGAATGGTGTGATACAGGGACATAAATACGATGATTTAAAAAATATAATGGAAGCATCAGATATGAACATTAGGAAAGGACTATACAGGAATTCAAACAGTAAGAAGTAGACAGTGTTCGTAGTCTTTCTCACACATTTCTACTCTTTAAGATTGACATGTCTTTTTTTTTCATAAAATATATTGAAATATGATATGTTTAGTCATGTCACAGTATTATAATAATCCAAGTGCTTCAATAATGCTAAAGTCCAAAGGCAGAGGAGAGCGACAGGTTGAGTTTTTTCCTCCTGAAATCAGTAGAGAAAAGGACTTGTGCCTTTAACTCCATCAACTTGTGGCGAAAACTACTTGGGTTCAGAGACTACCCATCAATTTAGCAACGAAACATGGTGGAGATATGTAAATATTCAAAGGTGAAGTCAAAGGTTGCTATACAGAGTTTTGTAGGTTTTTTTCGAAAGAGGAAAAAGATCATTTGAAAGAGCTTGATTTCCTCTTCGTAACTTCTTTGAGTTACAGTTAAGTGCTTATGAAAGAGAGTGATAGAACAGAGCTGCATTAAAAGGTCACAGAATCGCTCTTGATAAGAAAACAGACCAAGAACACGAGTTACTTTCTTGTTGTTGTTGTTACGTATAAGCAATAGACTTTCATGCAATTAATTGGTACCATTTTCATTTTTCTTTCTATGGATGGTAAAGGTGACATTTATCAAGTCCTGCCTTAACTCTATTAAAGGATGCAATGTGCCAGTTTCAGTCACATTTCTTGTTTCTGCTACCTCGTCCTCCTGAGCTCCTCTTCCCGCTTTCCTTCCATTCCTCTTCCTTCTCTCTGGAAGGAAACTGTTGTGTGCAAAGTTAATCTGTCGTCTCACTCTCCCCTTCCTTGCTTCCAGAGCTGCTGCCTTGCTGCTGGTTAACCTGCGCTAGCGCCAGGTATGGGTGCTGAGGCAGAGCGGAATCGGGCGACATAGCAGCTGTTGTAGCCAGGACGTCTTGGGAGCCACTGTTAGATAGTGCTCTATACTTGAGCCTTAGCTTGTGTGGCAGAGCAGTGCCTTTCATTTCACCTTGGTTGTCTCCGTACTGGTAAGCATCACTGGCGACCATGGTGGGTGAGGATGCTGACTGGTGGATGACATGATATCCACCAGTATCAGAGGAAGAGGATGAGGGAGATTCATCGTCAGTGGAGGCTTCCTTATCTGAGCTGCGTGGGTCTCCGTCGCTAGAGGAGGTGTCCTTGCCTGAGGAGGAGTGCTCTTGGTAGAAGCCATCTGCTTTTGGACAACCTTCATACGTTAGCACTGGTGGGTCCTCGTTCAGAGTGCCGAGGTAGGGATTGGACCGCTGGTATATGTGGGCTTTTCCAGCCTCGTTGAGCAAATCTGGGGCAAAAGAATTTCGAGTGCCCTCTTGAACCTGACTTCTGCATTGTCCTTGAATGCTCAGGTCTTGCTGCTGTATGACAAACCGCCTGCTCTCCCTGGCATCTGCCTTGAATTCATAGCTTGGTGAATCCAAAGACCTCCTGGCCAGCTGCTGTGCCACCTCTGAAAGAGTCTCCAAACCATCAGGTCTTATTGGTAGATTGCACCCTGTTTGAGTAAAATGAGTGATTTTCCCATTCTGTTGTGTTTGGGAAGCCACCTGCTGATCCATGTCCTCAACCCTTTGGCTCTCAACAGGGTAGGAGCTGCTTCTGGAACGAAAGAGAATGACGCTTCTTTGGGGTGTGGCAGAAGGAGGGGCTGGGTTGTTGACACCTTCTTGGTGTTCCATTTCTTGCGCTTGGTGATTCTCCAGTCGTCCAAGACTTTGATGGCCATTGAACATGCCATTAAGAACACTTGCCTCAAGCCTGTTAATGTCCATTCCAGAGCTCTCGTGTTTGATGTCAAAGTTTATAGGTTCAGGACTGTCCTGTGAAGATCCATCAGACATGTCAGACAGTGATCCATGGGGGGAGTACTTGAGTAACGTTGTGTGGCGTTCACTCCTGGTCGGCTGCTCAGCCTCTGAGGAATCAGAGTTCATCATGACTTGAGAAGCACTGGAGTATCCACTGCTTGAGTAATATGGATTTCCGGAAGTTGCTCCGGTACCATTAGCTTCATTAGTCGCTGCCTCGATAGCATTGCTGATCTGCTGTGTCTTCTCCATGTAAGAGGCAGAGCTTATGAGTCCAAATCTTAGTTTCAATTGCAAGAGTTCTGTCTTCAGCCGCACATTCTCCTCATTCAGTGCCATTACCCTGTTCTCCAACACCATATCATTGAGCCGGCGCTTCTCCCTTGACCTTTTGGCAGCCTCGTTATTCTTGCGACGCTTTTCCCAGTAGGATGCATCTTTCTTTTCATCTGAGATGAACTCCCGCTTTCGCCGACAGGTCGTGTTGGGTTTTGGTTTTATTAGTCGGCCTTGACGAGGAGGGCTGGTGATTTGAGGTGATGGTAAACTCTCACTGTAGTTTGAGAAGGTTTCTAACGTTTCCAAACTGGAATCATTGTTTTGGGTAGGAAGATTTAGGCTTTCCATTGTGATCCTATTAAGGCCAGTTTGTATAACTGGCACTCAGTGGACATTGAAAATTAATGGTGTAATACTGAAGAGTGTTTGTTTCTGATTCACACTTCAAAAACACGCTTAATTGTCAGTATGCACAATGATGTACGAGGTTCTGTTTTTCCTCCAGAGGAACCGTACGTATTTCTGATTGATGCCTTTTTCCTCCTACTCTAACCAGTCTTTCAAACCTTTCAAGTGTCCAGACTGGTCAAAAAGATAAGAAAAAGATGAAAGGCAACAAAAACAACCGTCATTGGATAGGTGTGTTACAAGTTTAGTTTAGTAAGGATAGTCTTCTTTTTTGTTTAGCTTGCTTTTAGTTCTTTCTTAATTTAGACAGTTTAATTTGTTGACTTGGTAAAGCTTCTTGTTCTTGATGGGTGAGGTGGCAGTGTAGGCTGGGATTGCTTTTGAAGAATAAACTTTCTTTTTCCAAGCACCCCGAAAGAAGTTGATCATTCATCAGATCCGTCTCAGCTCAATGTTTTATCCCAGTCTTTGATGAACAGATCTGTAAAGACAATGAAACAGGATGTGTTTACTTAAAATGTGCCTACAAGAATGAATAAAACAAATGTGTCATAGAGGTAACAAGAAGTAACAGAGCAGGATAAAGTTATTATAAATGGTGTATTATTTCCAAAGTTTTCTACTTTATTGCACTGGTGACATTGCCGTTTTTTTACTCTGTTGTAGGTTTTTGTATGACGTTAAGAAGTAGGCTACTTTCAGCCCCTTAAATTAGAACGAGCATTTAACTTTAATTTTAGGGTTTTGTGAAGACCTTTCCCTTACAATTTGCATTCAAAAGTTACAACTTTGATGATGAATACCATGGATGAATGTCAAATGATGCAATAGCAAAATGTATTCTCTCTATTAATTCGGAAACATCCCAGTGTTCCATTTCCAATCTTGGCAGCACCTGAAATGTTCTGCTTCTCCTCTGTCCTACGAAATGTAGGTCAGTAGAGTAGCGTAGCACAGCAAGTGGGAGATCACGCCGTGCTACAGAAAGACGCTTATTGTGTAAGATACTCCACTGTCACATAATCAGAGACACCTGACTGACTGCCAGGACTGCAGGCAAAGGAAGCACCACAGAAGATAACTAAAGGTGTGGAATATCCGGAATAACCCTCATTCTCTTCTTAGCATTTATTTGTGATCCAAACATCATTTATTGACAATGTAACTAAGAACATTTGGTTTACTAAAAATAAGGAGTACGTATTGTACACAACTAACTTTTTAACTGACTTCTTATTGTGCTTTTTTATTATTAGGACATGGTCCTTTATTTGTTAGCTCATCCGATTTTTGCAGCTTATCGTGAGAATCTGAATTCATGTTACATAACCACACACAGCTATTGCACCATCGCTAAAACACAACCTCAACACCAGGCATTCTCATAGTTCAACACTAAAAAAGAGGAAGAGGAACAAAAATGTGCAGCACAAACAGCCCATTGTTCTCAAAAGCAAACATTGAACTTTGCAGACGCCTGTTTTGTTTAAGCCCGATTGAATTTTCCCTTATCTTCAACTACACGAGTGAGTATTACTTTGTATTTCTACATTTGTACGAAACTTTGTCCATTGTGGTTAGGCTTAACACACTGTGGGCACAGAGCATCCTGAAAACATGGAAGCACAAAGTATTTGGTCCATGCATGACCATTTTTCCGTAGGAACGCAAACGAGAGCAAGGGGGAGGGCGAAACCGGCTGCTCCGTAAACACGGTGCGTGCGCGCACTGGATCCAACGCTGTGCTGTAAAATAGGTCAGTGGGGCGGCAACGGTGTGTGCGTGCGCGGGTGTGTGTCTGTGATAGAATGCGTCTGAGCAAGTGGGGAGGAATTATAGTGCCTACCAAAAATAGTGTGCTTGGGTGAGGGAGGAGTTAAGGATTCCAATTGGGGAACGAGACAGGAATTTACCAGCACTGCAGAGGTACAAAAAAAGAGCGAACTTACGTCAGCATCAGAATATTAGATTAAACTGGGCTATGAATCACTCCAGTGATGCACTGATACGCATCAAATGCACTAGCATTTTCCTGAAACGCAATGAGAACGGGAGGAAGATTTCAAAATTAGGGATTCTGCTCTTACACCACAAGGATTGTCCGATGTGGTCCAGCTTTTGTAATATCACTCATCATTAGCTATAAAACAGAGAATGAGGTACTGCGCAATTCAGACTGCAGGTTGTGGCTCGATGCCAGATTGTCATAACAGTCAAGGATCATTTTAGGACATGCTGAGCTAAATTCAGACACCTAAGTTACTATAAATATAGTGCCTGTAAACCTTTACTTAATGGTAGATTAGTGATTTAGGATAAGAATGATTTTCAAAAAATGAGGAGGAAGACATAACCGTCCACATGCACATTTGTGTTATTGGTTCCCCCAGCTTGTTTACTTTTCCTCTTCCAAGAATAAGTGTCCACAATTCAGAAAAAAGAGCTTGAGGTCCAGTCAAACGCAGTTATGCACCGTTCCACATGGATAGTGTTTACAACTGGAAGACTCCCTGCATGTGTTCTCCCAGTCACATGTAGGGAAAACTGTTACACCTCCAGTCTTCCTTCCAACCTAACGGCCAAGTAGGCCAGTAAGACTGTGAGATAGTATGTTGGCTAGACTCTTAATTACAGGGGTTAATGCTGAAATCACAATAGCTGTCCATGAAAATGGAGCTCACACCAATTTGTCAGAGACTAGGATGCTCTTCAGATTATAATGACCACTTGTGTGCATGTCATTTGGGTTTTTGTTTTCTGAAACAAAAACGTTATTATTTGGTTTTCAGACTGATGCTTAGTATTTTGCGAGAAGTTTGGGAGCAATGTGAGGCAGTTTCAGATTCCTGGCATTGCTGAACGGGGAGTGGTGGAATTGTTAAGGGGCAAAGTGTACTTGGTTAGCTTTTTATGAGTCGAGCATGCAATGGCTATTGCATCACAATTAGTTATGATAAATTATTAAACATTTGCACATTAGTCTGCTAGTCTTGCTTGTGACTAAACCTGCCTCTCTCTTTCCCAACCAAAAGTTTTACGTCGCTTCACATTGCACAATAATCTACGATACACGCACTGGCATTACAAGAATTGAATGAATTCACTGTCATTATTATTAGGCCACTGTGACGTGATTACAGCACATTCGCGCATCTGAGGAAGGTCTGTCTCTGTTCGCCACTGAACATCGTGCAACCAAACAACCCCTCGCGTGGCATCCGAACGCATTTTCCTATCGGGATATCCTATTTTACAACTAAACGCGTTTTAAGAAACGCGGACTTGCAACTAACTTATTGAAATGCAAGGGAATGGTGCCACCGCAATGCACAGACATTAACTGACCCCACAGCCACACTTGCGTTTGGATTTCGTAATGATCACCACCTCCCCCACGCCACGACCGTCTCGCCTTGACATTGAATGTTAATCTGTATGCAATGCACAATGCGAGATAATCTGTTGCTACCTTACACTCCACGATATGCCCAAATAAACAATCAAGAAAAGAAAATCATTGAAAACCAAAGAATTTGTCAGTCAGCGAAGCATTTGAGAGGCATGCCGACCCTGAGTCCGTTTCCATGTGAACAATGACATGCCCTGACCACGTTGCAAGGTACGAGCCTAGCCTACAACTGCTTAGCCTGCTACAAGCTCTGTAAAACACAATACATACAGCACGCATTATGAAATATTTTATGATAACCCGACTGCAGCTGAACTCACCGAAGTGAAATAGCACATTCCTTTCGTTAAACGGAAGAATCCTCTTTTATTCTTCAATAGATCGCTCCTCTGCGTCTCTATATGCGGTTTCTCGTCCCGATTCTGCTCGTGCTTCCTTTTAAAACTTCAGTCTGGGCTGCAAATGTCTCGCGTGGGTCGTGATCCACTCACCGGCTTTGTGTCGATTAATGTGACTCACTGAATGTGCTGCTATTCGCCGTCTATCTCTCCCACCCTCTTCGTCCTTGTGTTATGTCGGAGGCTTTGCTCCAGTTTTCCTCTCTTACACACACGTACACACACTTGCTCCTCTCGTCGTCCTCGAATGTGTGTTAGTAGGTCAGCGGTTGCATAACACGGAGCTTTGGATGCCTAGTCACAGTTCTGTTCATCATGACGATACACAAGCCTCCACTCCTGCCCAAATGACCGAAGAGGGAAAGCTCTTCTCCCGTTCACCGTAAAGACACTCACCCTATACACCGACCACATACACGGCAACAGCTTCAACACGCCTCTGTATGCTCCGCTTCTCTGGAAGAAGGAGGTTACGAGACTGCTAAACTGTTGCGTAAATATTCACAATTACTAGATACTTCGGCTCAAAGAAACGTCTCAGTTGATTACAATCTATCTCTCCGTCTGTTATGAAAAGTTTAAGTAAGCTCCATGTCTTTAAATATTTCTGTTCTATCTTTTAGATATTATATCAGTAAAATAATGTATTTAAGTGCTATCCATCTCAAACGTAATATTGTGCTTTAAAAAAAAGAAGTTACAGGGTTGGTGGTTTTATTAATGATAATAATAATAATAAATTATTAGCAAAGTAAAATTCTGATCTTGAGGATAAGTATTCTAGTAGTGCAATTAGTATTTTAGTGCAATAAGAATATTATAGCACTGTTATTATTTACACGGGGTACAAATTAGCAGTTGCTTTACTGTAAGTACAATGTAACAATATGCACATTTTAAGTACATAGTAAAGATATTTAATATAGCATAACATTGAATTATATACTGAAATATTAGTGATGAGTCTAAAATAAACACTAATATAATTCAGCTGCCTATTATTTAGTTGATATAGTTTCGCATAGTGATTTTCAGTTGCCCAACAAAAGCACTTTCAAGAAGAATGTATGACTTGTACTTTCAAAACATGACGCAGGCCAAGGTTACAGTTTTGACAGGTTTTAGGTTCTTGTATGCACTGCAGCGTTTACTCATATTTAGGTTGTGTGTACGTGTCTGTGTATGTCATTATAAATCGGTAGGTTCTTCCTGTTTTACTCTAAGTTCCTTGACCTGAATAATGTTACAGGTGACAGTACAGTTCCCAGAAACTGCTAATTATACATAAACAAACATGTAACGTCTTCTCCAAGAACAACTATAGGGTTTTCCAACCGGTTGCTCAGTTTGAATCCTTGCAAACCTGATTCAGAAATCACTTTAAACGCATCTTTGTAAATGCACTTGACTCGGGTCCTTTTGTGGGAATGTTTGTTCAAAGAAAATACATTTACATTTAAATGGAAGTAGGTCATACAATTATTTTCCTCACGAATTTGCATGTGAACCTCAGTGAACTTTAAAGGAATGATTCACCCAAAAATGAAAATTTGCTTAAAATGTAATCCCCCTCAGGCCGTCCAAGATGTAGATGAGTTTGTTTCTTCATGAGAACAGAGAAATTTAGCAGCATATCACTTGCTCATCAATGGATCCTCTGCATTGAATGGGTGCCGTCAGAATGAGAGTCCAAACAGCAGATAAAAACTCCACAAGTAATCCACACCACTCCAGTCCATCAATAAACATCTTGTAAAGTGAAAAGCAGCGTGTTTGTGAGGGAAAAAAACATCATTAAGACTTTTTTTTAACTTAAAATCATTGTTCCTGGATAAAATATGAGTAATTTATCCATAATATTGCTTTCTCCAGTCATCTCGTCTGAATCAGGCGAGAAATATGCACAGAACAAGCACTGTTTACAAGCAAAAACAGTCCAAAACTGTTCAAGTATGTCGGTAGGTTTTGATGCGAGAGGACATAAGAGAATGGACTTTTTCAAGCTTTAAGGTTACAAAATGTCTTGAAAGATTAAACAAACTCATGAAAAAACATTGAAGATTGAATAAAGAAAGTCTTCTAAATTTTGTATGGCCTGAGGGTGAAATTGTCCATTTTTGGTGAACTTTACCTTTAAGAACCTTTTGACACAGTACGTGTATTTTTACCAGTGGCAAAAATAATCTTAAACCAGCTGCAACAATCTTTATAACATGTGCCCACTCAAACCAGGCTAGAATATGGAATCCTAGTGAAGTGCTAGGATCAAGAGGGTCACGGTTAGAGACATGTCAGTTTTAGGCCTCCACCGGCAGCCCGCGCGCTCCCCCTTCATCTGTCGTGGTGCTGACGGACACTACGCAGACTGGGGGTGTTGGCCTTGAACTTGCCTTTCCCTCCCACTCCGCATTCTCCCCCATTCACTCACAGCTGCGTCTGCTACAGTTCCCTAGGCAACCGTTATGCTGCCTGCCTAGCAACTGGTTTTCCTCCCCCCTCCCTCCTTGTAGATAGAGAGAGGGGTTGATCGGGTGCTGGGAGAGACAAAGAACCCAATGTGTGTTTATCCAATGTGGATCATGGAATAGGAAGCAGCGTAGGCATCCTCTGTGGGGCTGTATTGTCTGAGCAACCACACTCGCCGGTCCACTAGTAGATCTGAGATCCAAGGGGAGCAGATGTTAAT
This sequence comes from Sinocyclocheilus grahami, assembly GCF_001515645.1. Lineage (NCBI taxonomy): Eukaryota > Metazoa > Chordata > Actinopteri > Cypriniformes > Cyprinidae > Sinocyclocheilus > Sinocyclocheilus grahami. Next base: position 1,111,573 of record NW_015505213.1, on the reverse strand, counting down.
AGTTATGAATGGGGGCAATATTTTGAAATCCTGCCACGTCTTCATTCATAAAAGCAGAATGCCTAATAAACATTACACCTCAGTGTTTACAAATCAAGACCAGCTTTATATTGTAGAAGTGCATATCGTTTATTGATGTGTTTGTGTAGTTAAAGTACAGGATAAAAACACACATTTTATTATGTCATAGTCAACAGCCAGCCAATAAATATATAAACAAACCATGGTAGTGCCCCCACATGGTAATATTTCAAACATGAGACATGGTAAGTGTTTTAAAGGAATGGTTAACCCAAAAAATTTAAAATGGAGAACGTTTACGCACACTCAGGTGATCCAAGATGTAGATGAGTTTGTTTCTTCATCAGAGCAGATTGGGAGAAATTTAGCATTACATCACTTGCTGTATGAGAGTCCAAACAGCTGATAAAAACATCACAGTAATCCACAAGGGGGATTATTATGGATTATAGATTGGTATTTTAAAATACAGAACACAGAGCAATTTAGGTTGCTGAGCCTGTAAACCTTTTGTTTCCATCCACTGCTACTTGCCAGTGTCTTTTTGCATTGCTTGCATGTTTAACGTTCAGCATAAATGCATTCGTGAATCAATAACTTTGTCTCCTGCATCTTAAAATCGCAACAGAAGTGCTGATGTTGACATTGAACATGTAGCTGCGATAAACTGTCTCGCAGACAGTGAGACTGTGGGAATCTCTAGAGGAAATAAATTCACACATTCTTGTTTCTTTTAGCTTTGTATGTTGAATTCACTCCTTACTATAGAGAATCAATGACGTTCACTCTCACATCTTTAAATAGCCGTTTAGGTGCTGACGCTGCCATTGAAGTTGTTCCTGTAATCAGCCACTCTGTGAGCCAAATATACTGTTGCCCTGCAAAGAGCTGCTTGTGATCAGTCTACTGCGGAGTATATGCGGGTCATGTGTTTTGTTCACCAGATTTAAATATTTAAAATGGCAAATAAATATTATAAACTCTACTATGAATATGTTCAGTTCTATTCTGCAAGATGATTAGTTAAAAAAAAAAACTAATTTAAAAACTGTGATAAAAATAGTATGTTCTTGCAGAGACCCGAGAACATATTCTGACGTAATAGTAATCTGAAATCGTCATAAGACCAGTAAACATTATTAGAATTTAAAATAACTGTTTTCTATCTGAATATATTTTAAAATGTAACTGATTCAAGTCTTCAGTGTCACGTGATCTTTCAGAAATCAAATATGCTGATTTGCTGCTCAAGAGACAGTTGTGATGCTGAATATTTTTGAGGACATTTCTGATGAATAAAAAGCTCAAAAGAACAGAAATGATTTAAAATAGAAATGGTTTGTAACATGATAAATGTCTTTACTGTCATGTTTGATCAGTTTAACGTATCTGAATAAAAGTATTAATTTCTTACAGAATCTTAAAAAAATCTTACAGACCTCTTTAATGGTACTCTAACAGTATTATATATATATGTGTTTTAATTAGCTTTAGGCTGACTAAATAATAAAAACACATTGGTTATGATTTATCTTCTTAATTTTGAAATAACCAGATTCTGGATATTTCATTTCTGAGCAGAAATATATGCAGCGCTTTAAAATATACAATTCATTCTTTGTTGAGTCTTATAGATTATAAACATGGAAGCAGATAGACCTAAAGAATGTGGGTTTGTAAAGAAATGCATGCACTTTTGCTTTCACCAGAGGCTTTTTTTTAAATCTCACATCTTTTAATAACAGACCTGTGGTTTAAATCAGAGATGTAACATTTCACTTCCCTTCTTTCCGGGTAAAAACCAAAAAGTCCACACTTATTCATGAAACGAGAGCACATATTTGTATCAGATGTGTAAAATTAATGTGAAAAGAAAAATACTTTGAATTCAAAGTGCATTTAAATAAACTGGCAAAACCAAGAGTTCTCTCCCCAAGCAAAAGCCCAAACAGCGATTTAATGAAAAAATAACAGGTACCGAATAGGAAAAGTACACAAAAAAGGTTTAGATTTAATTGTCATTTGTGAAGGTTCAGTGTTGCTTAACTTCAACAAAGCTCCATACGCCACAACAGTAGACACAGAAGACAGCAGAACATTTTTCATTTCATCCAGCATGCAGTGAACATTACTAGTGGAGCAAACAGACATATGAAACGTTCACATAAATTAAAAATCACTTAAATTGCCAGCTGTTCCAGTGAACAACCAGCTGGCTTCTTATATTTGTCTGTAACAATCAGAAAAATGGGCTTCTTTCTTTGGATAGGCCAGAAGACAGGTTGGACGGATGATTTCAGTTCACTTTGGAGAGCTGATGTTGAGACAACAGTTTTTTGAGCTGGGCCACTTCTTCAGTCAAAGCGCTGATCTGGAATCTAATAGCACTGTGACTTTCTATATGCCTGTGAATTGAAGGGTTATTTTGAAGTGCTGTTGAACAAGCTGATGGCATTGTGTGTGTTTGTGACCTCCATAAAGCCTCTGTAGACTGAGACTGTGACGTATTCTCTACTGGAAGATGGACTTCAGCATCAGCACCTTCAATTCCACATGGAGTCTTGAAACGTAGTTTATGAGGAAGACCTTTCATATTGTTCGAAATGAAAATTTGCTTAAAATGTAATCCCCCTCAGGCCGTCCAAGATGTAGATGAGTTTGTTTCTTCATGAGAACAGAGAAATTTAGCAGCATATCACTTGCTCATCAATGGATCCTCTGCATTGAATGGGTGCCGTCAGAATGAGAGTCCAAACAGCAGATAAAAACTCCACAAGTAATCCACACCACTCCAGTCCATCAATAAACATCTTGTAAAGTGAAAAGCAGCATGTTTGTGAGGGAAAAAACATCATTAAGACTTTTTTTTAACTTAAAATCATTGTTCCTGGATAAAATATGAGTAATTTATCCATAATATTGCTTTCTCCAGTCATCTCGTCTGAATCAGGCAAGAAATATGCACAGAACAAGCACTGTTTACAAGCAAAAACAGTCCAAAACTGTTCAAGTATGTCGGTAGGTTTTGATGCGAGAGGACATAAGAGAATGGACTTTTTCAAGCTTTAAGGTTACAAAATGTCTTGAAAGATTAAACAAACTCATGAAAAAACATTGAAGATTGAATAAAGAAAGTCTTCTAAATTTTGTATGGCCTGAGGGTGAAATTGTCCATTTTTGGTGAACTTTACCTTTAAGAACCTTTTGACACAGTACGTGTATTTTTACCAGTGGCAAAAATAATCTTAAACCAGCTGCAACAATCTTTATAACATGTGCCCACTCAAACCAGGCTAGAATATGGAATCCTAGTGAAGTGCTAGGATCAAGAGGGTCACGGTTAGAGACATGTCAGTTTTAGGCCTCCACCGGCAGCCCGCGCGCTCCCCCTTCATCTGTCGTGGTGCTGACGGACACTACGCAGACTGGGGGTGTTGGCCTTGAACTTGCCTTTCCCTCCCACTCCGCATTCTCCCCCATTCACTCACAGCTGCGTCTGCTACAGTTCCCTAGGCAACCGTTATGCTGCCTGCCTAGCAACTGGTTTTCCTCCCCCCTCCCTCCTTGTAGATAGAGAGAGGGGTTGATCGGGTGCTGGGAGAGACAAAGAACCCAATGTGTGTTTATCCAATGTGGATCATGGAATAGGAAGCAGCGTAGGCATCCTCTGTGGGGCTGTATTGTCTGAGCAACCACACTCGCCGGTCCACTAGTAGATCTGAGATCCAAGGGGAGCAGATGTTAATAGTTATGAATGGGGGCAATATTTTGAAATCCTGCCACGTCTTCATTCATAAAAGCAGAATGCCTAATAAACATTACACCTCAGTGTTTACAAATCAAGACCAGCTTTATATTGTAGAAGTGCATATCGTTTATTGATGTGTTTGTGTAGTTAAAGTACAGGATAAAAACACACATTTTATTATGTCATAGTCAACAGCCAGCCAATAAATATATAAACAAACCATGGTAGTGCCCCCACATGGTAATATTTCAAACATGAGACATGGTAAGTGTTTTAAAGGAATGGTTAACCCAAAAAATTTAAAATGGAGAACGTTTACGCACACTCAGGTGATCCAAGATGTAGATGAGTTTGTTTCTTCATCAGAGCAGATTGGGAGAAATTTAGCATTACATCACTTGCTGTATGAGAGTCCAAACAGCTGATAAAAACATCACAGTAATCCACAAGGGGGATTATTATGGATTATAGATTGGTATTTTAAAATACAGAACACAGAGCAATTTAGGTTGCTGAGCCTGTAAACCTTTTGTTTCCATCCACTGCTACTTGCCAGTGTCTTTTTGCATTGCTTGCATGTTTAACGTTCAGCATAAATGCATTCGTGAATCAATAACTTTGTCTCCTGCATCTTAAAATCGCAACAGAAGTGCTGATGTTGACATTGAACATGTAGCTGCGATAAACTGTCTCGCAGACAGTGAGACTGTGGGAATCTCTAGAGGAAATAAATTCACACATTCTTGTTTCTTTTAGCTTTGTATGTTGAATTCACTCCTTACTATAGAGAATCAATGACGTTCACTCTCACATCTTTAAATAGCCGTTTAGGTGCTGACGCTGCCATTGAAGTTGTTCCTGTAATCAGCCACTCTGTGAGCCAAATATACTGTTGCCCTGCAAAGAGCTGCTTGTGATCAGTCTACTGCGGAGTATATGCGGGTCATGTGTTTTGTTCACCAGATTTAAATATTTAAAATGGCAAATAAATATTATAAACTCTACTATGAATATGTTCAGTTCTATTCTGCAAGATGATTAGTTAAAAAAAAAAACTAATTTAAAAACTGTGATAAAAATAGTATGTTCTTGCAGAGACCCGAGAACATATTCTGACGTAATAGTAATCTGAAATCGTCATAAGACCAGTAAACATTATTAGAATTTAAAATAACTGTTTTCTATCTGAATATATTTTAAAATGTAACTGATTCAAGTCTTCAGTGTCACGTGATCTTTCAGAAATCAAATATGCTGATTTGCTGCTCAAGAGACAGTTGTGATGCTGAATATTTTTGAGGACATTTCTGATGAATAAAAAGCTCAAAAGAACAGAAATGATTTAAAATAGAAATGGTTTGTAACATGATAAATGTCTTTACTGTCATGTTTGATCAGTTTAACGTATCTGAATAAAAGTATTAATTTCTTACAGAATCTTAAAAAAATCTTACAGACCTCTTTAATGGTACTCTAACAGTATTATATATATGTGTTTTAATTAGCTTTAGGCTGACTAAATAATAAAAACACATTGGTTATGATTTATCTTCTTAATTTTGAAATAACCAGATTCTGGATATTTCATTTCTGAGCAGAAATATATGCAGCGCTTTAAAATATACAATTCATTCTTTGTTGAGTCTTATAGATTATAAACATGGAAGCAGATAGACCTAAAGAATGTGGGTTTGTAAAGAAATGCATGCACTTTTGCTTTCACCAGAGGCTTTTTTTTAAATCTCACATCTTTTAATAACAGACCTGTGGTTTAAATCAGAGATGTAACATTTCACTTCCCTTCTTTCCGGGTAAAAACCAAAAAGTCCACACTTATTCATGAAACGAGAGCACATATTTGTATCAGATGTGTAAAATTAATGTGAAAAGAAAAATACTTTGAATTCAAAGTGCATTTAAATAAACTGGCAAAACCAAGAGTTCTCTCCCCAAGCAAAAGCCCAAACAGCGATTTAATGAAAAAATAACAGGTACCGAATAGGAAAAGTACACAAAAAAGGTTTAGATTTAATTGTCATTTGTGAAGGTTCAGTGTTGCTTAACTTCAACAAAGCTCCATACGCCACAACAGTAGACACAGAAGACAGCAGAACATTTTTCATTTCATCCAGCATGCAGTGAACATTACTAGTGGAGCAAACAGACATATGAAATGTTCACATAAATTAAAAATCACTTAAATTGCCAGCTGTTCCAGTGAACAACCAGCTGGCTTCTTATATTTGTCTGTTACAATCAGAAAAATGGGCTTCTTTCTTTGGATAAGCCAGAAGACAGGTTGGACGGATGATTTCAGTTCACTTTGGAGAGCTGATGTTGAGACAACAGTTTTTTGAGCTGGGCCACTTCTTCAGTCAAAGCGCTGATCTGGAATCTAATAGCACTGTGACTTTCTATATGCCTGTGAATTGAAGGGTTATTCTGAAGTGCTGTTGAACAAGCTGATGGCATTGTGTGTGTTTGTGACCTCCATAAAGCCTCTGTAGACTGAGACTGTGACGTATTCTCTACTGGAAGAAGGACTTGAGCATCAGCACCTTCAATTCCACATGGAGTCTTGAAACGTAGTTTATGAGGAAGACCTTTCATATTGTTCACTTGCCATCCTAATGAATTTGTATCCACTGCTGTAATACCGCTTGGCTGTTCACCAGGGAATTTACGGATATGTTCACCTCCAGCATCATCTGAAAGCTCTGGGCTCCCAATGCTTGACCCTCCAGGCATGAAGAACCGAAAGTTTTGCGCCTCATCTGGACCACCATGCTGTGGGATTGATAATGCGTGAACAAAAGTAGGTTGTAAGTTTGTACTGGGGCAGTTGTAGGGTATTGCTGGAGATGTTTGGTTATGTGGACCAAAGGAGCAGATCTGTGCTGGTGAATCTGTGGGATCTTTGATCAAACCGAATTTGAACTTAAGTGCCAGTAGCTCAGCTTTCAGACGGGCGTTGTCTTCAAGAAGAGCCAGAACGTTGCTTTCTACCACCTTGTCATTGATGCGGCGTTTCTCACGCGAATGCCTGGCAGCTTCGTTGTTCTTTTTGCGCTTGTCCCAATAACCTTGGTCTTTTTTCTCGGCAGGGATACACTCACGTTTGCCATGTAGAGTGATACGGCTGTCAATCTCAGAGCTTTCTTGGTCTTTCAGACCTCTGGGATGGATAAGAAAAGAGCGGGCTAGCATGCAGCTGGACGTTAATATGGACACTGTTTCTTCTGTGAAGGACATAGTTCCATCCTGACTGACTGGATCACTTATTTCTTGAGGGTACACCACTCTGTTCTGCCAGCGTGACACTTGAATCCTTTATGCTTTGAGTCTGGGGCTTATTGTGTGTTTGAAATCACAAGACAAGCTCACAGGTCGTCTAAAATGTTGGCACTCAAAAAAACTCTCTTTGTTGCCATCTTGAAGATCTTTACATCCCCCTAGTGGTTGAGTGCAGAAATAAAATTAAGGGGTTTATGTAGGCTCACATATTACGTAACTGTGAAGCAATATGGCAATTTTAGAAATAAAGGTGTATATAATACATGTGAAGCCAAATTATAAAGACAGTAACTTTAGAACATTTAAGCATAACTTAAAAACAAAGAGCCATGGTAATTGATTATTCAGATTTTAAATTCTAATTAATAATTAAATTCTAGTTTTTGAAAGTTGTGGCTTAAATAGCACTTTTAAATGTCAATAACTAAATAGAGAGGAAACTTTAACAGACTGGGGGGGGGGGAATAATAGGCTACTTTTTAATGTTTTTTTTTTTAATTTTTTATCAAAAGCCTATGAAATGATAGCAATGATAGTGTTACTGATAGTATTACTAAAAAAATCCATGATATTTTTTAAACAAATATTAATATAGTTAATATTTACCTTGAAAAATATATTTGACAACTTTTGAAGTAATGGAAATGGTAATATCTATCTATCTAGTAACCAACTTAAATACAAAGATTGCATTATAAAGAACTTGGGCACGTTTTTTACTAGGTTTTTAAAGGATTTTATTTTGTCAGATATTTTGCATCTCTCCCATGGCTATTATGTTACACCATAACAGTAGCCTAATGTATGCTACTCATTTATATATATAAAATAATAAAAAAAAATTTTTGCATTTACACGCGGTTGCTGAACGTGGAGTGCTTAAAACGTGCTCACTAACTAATATTAAGCTTTTTGAGATTATTTCAAAGTCTGATGCTTTTGCAAGTATACTACGTCAGTCATATGAATTTATTAGATCTGCTTACCTTTCAGTAAAACGCTGAATGGTTCACTTTAAAATCACCCGCGGCAGCTGCATGCCAGGAGAAAGTTCTGCTGCGATATAATCACTGAATGAAACGCTGCACTGGCGTGCTCTTCCTCTTTGTCGCGAGCTCGTGATCAGAGTCAGGCAGGCCAGGGGTCTGTCTTCATACCTCTGTTCCTCTGAAGGGTTCAGCTCGGGTCGCGAGGTCAGCTGTATCAACTCTGAGTCAGACCGACCAACGAACGCAACAGCAGAGCGCGTAAAATGCTCACCAATGCTGGATTAAACATAAACACGACATAAATACAATAAATATATCCATTTTGAACATGCCACAGTGTTAAGAGCAGCAATATACAAACGTTCAAATGGTGGCAAGTGTTTGCGTTACAGAAATCCTGAATTATTTGGTGTAGTTACTTGTAAATGCACTTTATGCTGTTGTAGTGAATTATTTTGACATGTAATATGTAACAGTCTTTGTGGTTATGTTGATATACTTGGCAATAACGGAGGCAATTGATCTCTTGATGTAATTAGACGAGATCAGGGGTAGGCAAATTCGGTCCTAGAGAGCCGCAGTCCTGCAGAGTTCAGCTCCAACCCTAATCAGACACACCCGAACAAGCTAATCAATGTCTTCAGGATTACTAAGGCTATAGGCAGGTGAGTTTTGTTTTCAGGGTTGGAGCTGAACTCTGCAGGACTGCGGCTCTCTAGGACCGAACTTGCCTACCCCTGGACTAGATCAAAAGAATATGCTGGGTTCAATACAAATTGTGCTCAATTGGCAGCATTTGTGGCATATTGTGGATTATGCCTACTACAAAAATTATTTTCGACTTATTTTCTTGAAATTTTTTTTTTTTCACATTCAGTGACCAGTTTTTGGGAAGTTAAAAGCAAAAATGTGAAGCTTATACTAAAAATGGTAAAAGCTTCCATTTATACTTCTGTTAAGAAAATTATAACTTGAGCTGTAAAGCTGTTCTTATCATTTTATTGGTTGTTTTAGGGATTTAGTCATGTTGTCATGACAACAAAATTATTGGATATGGATTGGCCTTTTCTTCTATTGAGTGCCCCATTGTCAGATTTTTTTTTTAATTTTTATTTTGTCTACATGCCACAACAGTACAACTTAACTTGTACTGACCCCTGGAAGATTCCTTTAGTTAAAAGTTTGTAGCTGATCTTGAATTCTGAATCGATCTAGCCAGTCCAAGATCTGTTTCACAGGACAGGCCTGCCTTTTTGGTTGTTTACAAAATATTAATTATGCGCTGGAATAACTGGAAAAAGCCTAACCTGCATTCTTGACTTAATTGTTTTCATAGATTTCACCCGCAGTGATACAACATCACTTTTTTATGTTAGAGTCTGTTTTGTTTTAAGCAAATGCACTTGTGATAGTAGCCATGCTGAATGGAGAAAGTGACTTTAAGCTTATGAGCAGCTTTACACATTTATCTGATGTGTAATCCTGGAGAGCTCCTTACAGGCCATCCTTTCGGCACAGTATTGGCGAGTCTTTAATTTCATAAATTATTTATGACGTTCTGTAACAGGACATCTCTGGTCAGTCTCTGTCCACCACAGGTCCTTGAACTGCAAAAGGTTGAATTGCTAATAAATTAGAAAAATTATTCTAATCTAGTGCTTGTCAAAGGTTTGAAAACATTATGATTTTTAAATATTTTTATGAAATCTCTTAGGCTCACCAAGGGTGCATTTATTTGTTCAAAAATATATTGAAAACAATAATATTGTGAAATATTATTACAATTTGAAATAACTATTTTGTATTTGAATATGTTTTTAAATTACCCCCCCCCCCCCAACATTTGAATGGGAGTGTATCATGGTTTCTGCATAAATATTAAGCAGCATAACTGTTTTCAACATCAATAATAATAAGAAATGGTTCTTGAGCAGCAAGTCAGCATATTAGAATGATTTCTGAAGGATCATGTGACACTGAAGACTGAAGTAATGATGCTGAAAATTCAGCTTTGCACCACAGAAATTAATTACATTTTAAAATATATTACAATAGACAACAGTTATTTTAAATTGTATTACTATTTCACAATATTAATGTTTGTACTGTATTTTTGAGCTCATAAATGCAGCCTTGGTAAGCATAAAACACTTAAAAACATTGACAAATCGTATTTTTTCCAAACTTTTGACAAGTACTGTACATAGTCTTACATAGGGCCTGTCTTGGAAAAGAAATGTCCTCAGGCAGCCTGAGATAAACATCGTAAGGACTTTTTGTAAAGTAGTCCTTCATTGAGTTACTGCTGTACAATGAAACCTTATTTCTCAGTCTTCCAGTCAGACACAACACTTACTGTATTTCTTACTTTAAAGAACCTTCACCCTTAAATAAAGGAGTGTACATATGCAACTAATTTGATCAGATGAGTCGGGATATGTTGGCAGAATATGCTGGAACAGAGAAATTATTCATAGAGTAGCATTCTTTTATTTTCCATGTGCTCTTAAAAGCTTATACGGTATGAAGACCAATTAACAATTTTTTACTGTTTTAAGAGCAGTTTTATTACTGCAATTCCGCATAATAAGTACGAACACATGCTCTGTTATGGCTTGTGACGTCTCTGTTAGATTAAGTACATTAAGGCAGTTGCTTAAGTCTGAGTCACTGAGCCTACACACACACACACACACACACACACACACAGAGATAGGGCTCTTGAACAGATATCACAGGGTGAGTTGAGGACAGAGCGATGTCAACACTTACTCATTTCCCTCTCTCTATCTCTGTCTGGTTTTCAGTGTATGGTGTAAATTGTTGTTTTGAAGCCCAGTCTGCTTAGTCTGGTCAATCTGCTCAAATGCATTTTATCATAGACAGCAAATGCAAAGTAGCAATTAAATGCAAGAGGAGCAACTAGTATCCTTTAATCTCCACAGTACAACATATGGCTCAATTTACTGTTATAAATTACTGGGGAAAAAAATATTTCACTACTTTCAGATATTCTGAGTGTTAAAACTTTCTTGGCTAATTTAAGAAAATGTGCATGATATGCAGCAAAATAAGACTAAAGAAGGGTATTGTAATAAATAAAGAGGGGATTTTGCATTAATATTATTTCCTCATTTTTGAAAAGTAAATTGTTCGTCATAAGACTTCCATGAGACAACTTGTCAATTAGCACCTTTTTTAAATTTTTTTTTTTTTTGAGAAGTCACATTTCTTTGGCCCTAGACATGTTCCTCTATTTTCAATTTATAACAAAGCTCCTGAAAAAAAATTATAATTAGGCATATTAGTTTTTCCATATCTGATTTCTCCTCACCTATAGGACAATTTACATAAAAAACGGCTTATTTATTTATTTATTTTTTAAATGTACTGTAGAATTTTGTGTGTGTCTTTGTACAGGTCAATGCAATCAGACATCAGAAAACAGTCCATGCATTCAGAAATTAAACACAAATTGGAAACTCAAAATTGGCTTCTTTCTTTTAAACCGAATGTTTTCATGACCTCACTCTTCTTCCATGTCTTGGTAACACTGTAGCATTACTTTCTTCTAAGCAAGAGCCATGCATGCAAGTTAATGAACCAGTATGCCAAGAACTCCAGCTCATGGCTGATAGATCTGTTTGATGTCAAAGAAAGGTACAATAATGTGAGGCTGGAATGACATGGTGGTGAATAAATGATGAAAATGTTTTGGTGAACTAGTTTAAGTGATGTTGTGTTGCATTCGCTGAGCTATTGTGCTTTCAGAGGCTGTAGCGGAAACCTTATTCTTCCTGCCTCCCATCTTTCTCTCTGTCTGTCACTGTGGGCTTCTGATCCTTGTTTAATATCATTTTATTCACAATTATCTTATAAGGCACAGCAATGTGCCACCATATATTGTTCATGTCTAAAATTGATGTGCTGTGTGACACAGAGCTGAGGACAAGATGTTTTCAATTCTATTGAATTCTATTGTTATATATATAAGGACATAACAAATCATCTGGTCCTTAGAAGGTCTTAAAATGAAGAAAATACAACCTCAGATGAACAACAAATGACATATTGCATTTTGTCATTATTTATTTAACAAAAATGAAGCCGTGTGGAAAAACTAAGTACACCCCATGATTCAATAGCTTGTAGAGCCGTGTTAACTTAAAGTAACAATAAAGTAACAGCAATAACTTAAAGTAATTGGTTTCTGTATGACTTTATCAGACTCTCATATCATTGTGGAGGAATTTAGAATTTTGAGCCACACTTCTTTACAACATGGCTTCAGTACGGCATCTGTTTACGCACAGCTCTCATAACCATTTCAGCATTCACGTCTGGACTTTGACTGGCCCATTTCAACACCTTGATTGTTTTCTTTTTCAGACATTCCGTTGTAGATTTGTTGGTGTGCTTGAAATCATTGTCCTGTTGCATGACCCAATTCGGCCAAGCTTTAGCTGTCGGACAAATGGCCTCACATTTGACTATGCAGAGTACCAGAGGAGTTCATGGTCGACTCAATGACTGCAAGGTGCTCAGGTCCTGTGGTTGCAAAACAAGCTAATATCATCACCTCTCCCTGTATTTACCTAGTTCTAAGACCCTCTAAGGACCAGATTTATTGTGTCCTGACACATAAAGCCATAGGATTCAAAGAGGGTGTACTGTCTTTTTCACATGACTGTATGAGTTAATTAAGAATGTCCTTAGGTGTCTTGAAAAGTATGTGTGATGAGATTCAGCAAACTTATGGAAATTGATTTGTCCCCAGAGTATATTAAGTTAATTAAAACATATTTTCATTAACAAGACTTCTCTTATCATTATATCCATATACAGTATGTGTTCTGGACAGTGTTGGGGAAAGTTACTTTTAAAATTAATGCATTACAATATTGCGTTACTCCATAAAAAAGTAACTAATTACGGTACTTAGTTACTTTTTATGGAAAGTAATGTGTTACGTTACTTTTGCGTTACTTTTTAAATCTGGACAGGGCTTGCTTGTTTGTTTTTTAAATAAAAAAGTTATATTTTTGGCAAATATAAAAGCCTTTTCACACCAAAAGTGAAATGAATAAGCCTCAGGCTGAAGGGAAAGTAAATTTACGTCCGTACAGTAGAATGCAGAAAAAGATATTAATTAAAGTGATAGTTCACCCAAAAATGAAAATTCTGTCATCATTTACTCACCCTCAAGTAGTTTCAAACCTGTATGAATGTCTTTGTTCTGCCGAACAGAAAGGGAGATATTTTGAAGAAAGTTTGTAACCAGGCTGTTTTGGGGCACCATTGACTTCCATAGTAGGAGAAAAAAATACTATGAAAGTCAATGGTGCCCCAGAACTGCTCTGTTTCCCACATTCTTCAGAATATCTTCCTTTGTGTTCTGCAGAACAAAGACATTCATACGGGTTTGAAACTACTTGAGGGGGAGCAAATGATGACAGAATTTTCATTTTTGGGTGAACACACCTTTAATGCATATTTATTTTAGAACTACAGTAACATCTTCTGATTTCTCTCAACATGGGGACAGGAGAGCTGTCAATCAATAAATTGGAAAAAAAAGTAACTTGCGTTACTTATTTGAAAAAGTAACTCCGATATTCTCTTGTAAATTAAAAAGTAATGCGTTACTTTACTAGTTACTTGAAAAAAGTAATCTGATTACATAACTCGCGTTACTTGTAACGCGTTACCCCCAACACTGGTTCTGGAGGGGAAAGTTAGCAATGCTAAATTGTTACGTGGTAACAGTCTGATTTGCCTCTTAAACAAGTGTAATATCTACTAATCAGACCCACAATGCATTGTGTCCTCAGATGGCCCCTAACAGCGATTTCATGAGTGCATGTGTGACGCGTGTCTGACGCTCAGAACATAACCCAGGCTAATCCCAGACTGCTTAATCTCAGTTGTATCCCCCCAAACAGGTTTAACACCATAAACCGATAGGGCCTTACTATGGCCAATAAATCTCGTGGTAACTGTGTGTCTTGCACGTCTTGTCAGATTTCTTCCTTTTTGTTTTAGCATTTATATATAGAGTGGTTGCCAAAATTATTTGAACACTATTTTCACCAGCTAAGCAATGGTTTTAAATCAGCTATTTCTGTCTTTTGCTGTAGTGTGTAAATAGGAAATATCAGTTTACATTTCCAAACATTCATTGTGCCATTAATTGTAATAATTGAAGAATCTTGGAGACGTTGTCATAAATCCAGAAGAACTTTGGCAACGTCTCCAAGATTCCTCAAGAGACCTACCTGCAAAGCTACCTGAAAAACTATGCGCAAGTACACCTAGGGCAAAAGCTGCTTTAAATGCAAAGGATGGTTGCAACAAATGTTGATTTAATTTAGTTAATAGAAGTTAATTGATAAAGAAAATCTATTTACATTTAGACATTTAGCAGACGCTTTTATCCAAAGTGACTTACAAATGAGGACAATGGAAGCAATCAAAATCAACAAAAGAGCAATGATAAGCAAGTGCTATAAGTCTCAGTTAGCTTAATGCAGTACACGTAACAAGGCTTTTTTTTATTTTTTATCAAATAATAAATAAAAACAAAACAGATAGAATAGAGCAAGCTAGTGTTAGATGCCTTTTTGCTTTTGTTAATCAGAAGTCAGAAAGTCCTGATCTTCTTGATGTTGAATAAAGCAAATCTGCAGGACCAGGCTGTTTTAGCAAAGTGGTCTGAGAAAGTTATCAATCATAACTCCAAGGTTTCTGGCTGCTTTTGAAGGAGTTATGGTTGATGTGCCTAACTGGATGGTGAAATTGTGATGAAACAATGGGTTTGATGGAACTACAAGCAGTTCTGTCTTAGCAAGGTTGAGTTGAAGGTGATGTTCCTTCATCCAGCAAGAAATGTCTGTTAGACAAGCTGAGATGCGAGCAGCTATCGTCGGATCATCAGGATGGAATGAGAGGTAGAGTTGAGTGTCATCAGCATAGCAGTGATATGAAAAGCCATGTTTCTGAATGACAGAACCTAGTGATGCCATGTAGACAGAGAAGAGAAGTGGACCAAGAACTGAGCCCTGAGGCACCCCAGTAGTTAGATGTTGTGACTTGGACACCTCACCTCTCCAAGATATCTTGACGGACCTATCTGATAGATAAGACTCAAACCACTGGACTGTGGTTCCTGAGATGCCCTTTGCCAATAGGGTTGACAGGAGGATCTGGTGGTTAACTGTGTCAAAAGCAGCGGACAGATCCAGCAAGATAAGTATTGAAGATTTTGAATCCGCTCTTGCCAGTCTTAGGGCTTCAACAACTGAGAGCAAGGCAGTTTCGGTTGAATGTCCACCACATAAATGAACATTTATGACATTATTTTTGACAGCATTTTTTTGTATTTGTTCTGAAATAGCATTTGTTCAGCATTGTTTCTTCATGTCATTCCAGACAGACTGGACGATGATGAGATCAGATCTCTGTGTGGAGCACTGACTGTTGTCAGACTCCTTGTGCAAACAGAACAACTTTATAATTCACATTTATTCAGCGCACTGGAGCAGTAGATGCACACACACTGTGTTGTGTGTTAGTTTGCCATCTATTGGTTGGAAATAAGACTTACAGAAAGTGCAGAATTGCAGTTGCTTTATTAGTGAATAAGATCACTTAAATAGATGATCACATATTCAGTATAACAATAAATGCTTCACAAAAACATTAACATTAGCATGAAAGGCAAAATATATTTATTTTTCTCTTGATGGTATCCTTTTCTATAAATAGCAATATTACCATTACACATGAAGACTCTTATGACTTTTGGTAACATTTAAAATGCCAAAGAACTCCCACACAATAAGGACTATAGACAATAAATAAGAAATCAGATTCAATTATGTAAAATAATAATGCTCATCGCTGACCTGAACAGCAACATATATATATATATTGTTTTGTCATTTTCTGTAAAATGAATCACACTATTAAGCTACATATATTTCTGCATCTCTATGTACATGAGCTAATTCCAATTCATATCCATCAGGAATTTCCTTACATTACTAATAATGTACTCTTACATAACTACTTTTCTTTTCTCTTTCTTTTTTATTTTTCACAGTAATCCATTTTTGATGGGTGGATTTCAATTAATTGTTTACCGTTTGCTAATTCATACAGTTTTGTTAAAGGGTCCAGATTGGAAATAAGTCTGATGTTTTTACTGTAAGTAAAGACAAATTTGGAGCTCTTGATTTTGGTGTGAAACCTACTTATGATTATGATTTTATTTTTGAAAGAAAAAAAAATCACCAATGCATCCCCTTTAGCATTTTAATGTACAGTATGTACATGTCAGTTGTCTATATTTATGTAATAGTGCTTTATGGATAAACAATGTCCAGCACCTCACCTGCTGAACACAGGTCCTCTCTAAACCTCTAAAAGGCCCTCACGGACTAACCTCAATGTGTGGACGCATTTGCTTTTTGTGTTTTGTTTGTGTTTGGCCTCACACATGTCTCTTCATGTGTAACGCCAGGTGGTCGGAACGGCTGAAGGCTCTGTGGCAGAGCATGCACTCATATGGCTTCTGTCCCGTGTGTTTTCGGAAGTGTCTCGTCAACTCATCCGAACGGGCAAACTTCCACCCGCAACCTTCCCACGTGCAGTGGTACGGCTTTTCACCTGAGGACAACAGAAATACAAGAAGGTAAAGACATGGGGGTGCATTTCTACATAGTCTCAGCCTCTTCATATTCTGTATATTTCGCTTTGCTTTCTGATTTCTAAAAATTATGATCGCAACTTTTTCCACTTTTCCATATTTTTTACATAATGGTCTATTGTAGAATAATCTACTTCAGAAAACTGTGCCCCTTAAAAAGCTTATAAAACAAAATGAACTGTGATTAGATGGTTTACAAGTGAGTCAAATGGTCTCTTTCTTTCTAAAAATGCATTCAAACAAGGCTTATGAAATGTGTACACCACAATGAAGCAGTAAATAGCAACAGGATATGATTTCAATCTCCAGGGTTTGCATGTGTCTAAACGGAAGTGAATGAAGAGAGAAATCTCTTGCAGTGTTATTGTTAATTAAACTAAAATTCTAATATTAAACATTCTTTAGTTAATTGATAAAGCTAAAATAAATAATAATTCTAAAATAAAATAATTAGATTAATAATATTATTAATTTTTAAATTAGAAATGGAACATTAGAAATATTGCTGAAGTACTAAAATTACTAAACGAAAACAGAAATAATAGTAAATTTAAGCTAAATAGAAATGAAAAATTAAAAAAAAGACAAAAAGCACATAACAAAAATGCAACCATAGTAAAACAAAAACTGAAATAACAATAAATTGAAGCAAAATAGAAATCTAAATAAACTATAATATATATATATATATATATATATAAACAAAAATAAAATAATTACTAAAACTAATCAGTAAAACCGAAAATGTAAAATTAAAGCTAATTAATAATAACAGTAAATACTATCATAGAAATGAATTAATAAATAAAATGTTCTAGTATGACCTTATAGTTGTCGGCCAGATTCATAGCGAGACTATTTTCTATTTTTAAATTCTATTCTATTCTATTTTCATTATTTGAAATAAATTTTTATAGGATTTTTTGTTACAGATTTGCAGTTAAAATATGCCATTCTGTAATATTCTGACCCTAAACATGGACATAAAAAGTGAAAGTGTGTTTTCATATTACCTGTGTGTGTTCGGAGGTGTGCTTTGAGATGAGAGCTCTTGGTGTAAGTCTTATGGCAGCCTGGGTATTCACAACTGTGAACCGTGGCTTTCCTCTTCAACACCCCCCTCCGCATGCGCTTCCCCCCCAGACCTGCAGGGGGCACTGTGGAGTCGGGCACCATGCTCTGTGTGGACGGATAGTGGCTGGCCGGCTGCCTGTGCACGTAGTTCACTTGCGGTTGGTAGAGTCTGGGCTGTGAGTAGTTTTGGATGAAGTTATAGTGATGGTGTGGAGGAAACACCAGTGCGTCCATGGCAATCCCAGACATCTGGGAAGGGAAGGGTATCAAAGATGCAGGCTGAGGATAGTGTCCAAAATCCCACGACTTCATCCTCCCCATGCTGTTTCTCTCATTTTCTCTGTTGATGTCATTAGCAATAGGGAAACTACTGAACTGATGGGGGTTTTCTGCTTGTGAGAACGATTTTGCCACTTGCTGCTGCTGCTCCAAATATCCTCCATTAAAAAGGTCAGGCAATGAGGAACTTAAAGTTGCTTCATGAGGAAGCAGCTCAGCCAGAGAACTTGTAATGGTCACTTGGTGTCCGTTTGATCTTGACTCCTGGACCTGGTAAAGATCAGGACTGTGAACCTGGTCCTGCATCGGCGGCCGCTGGGAAGTGTAGTTTTGAGAGTTGGACCGTCCAGGTGATGCGCCACCCCAGTCAGACAGCAGGAACTCCATATCCCAGCATCCCTCACTGTCATCATGGTTTTCATTTGACAGAAACTGAGAAGGTTTATAGCTGCCAGTGCTTTGGTGTAGATCCTTGGAGTCCAGATCCGAGAAGCCTTTTTCAAACTTCCAAGCCTTTGGAATTATCAAATATTTAAAAATTGATGTTGACATTTCTTGATTAACCATTTTGAATTAAATATGTGAATTTCTAAATATGTTAGTTTCTGAACCACAGCATCTCCCTTCAGTTTTTTTCTCTTTTAGGGGATTTCTTGGAGAAATGACAATCATGTTTGTTATGCAACTAGTCAGCTGTCATAATGGAAGATGATATCATAAGATTAAACTCCCTATCAAAATGAACAGTTACAGTTGTAATTACCATAAAAAACAGTAAATAAACCAAGTTTGGTGAGATAAAATATCTGAAACAAACATACCTTCATGTTTTCGGAGGCGTTGCAGAAGTTTGAAAACGAAGGCAGTACGGCTTGAGTCACAGCCATTCGTTTGGTGCTTTTAGCATTTATTATCGAAATATCTTTCTAATGTCCCCAAAAGAGGCAAATAAATGTCGTCTTTTGTATTTGTCCAAAAAGAGTCTTAGATGTGCAATAGGTAAAGGGCAGGAACCCAGAAATTAGTGTTAAAGATATTTACAAAATAGGTTCACGGTGGCATTAATGCTAGTTACCCTTTCCCTCTCTTTCTTCCCCCCTCTCTTTCTCCCTCTCTTTTTCTCTCTATCAGTGATAAACTTACGTTTTAAGACCCTGACAGTTGTGATTGTGGGTGGAGTTTAAATTTGAGTCCAAAAATTTGAAAGTACTTTTGAGTCATTGCAGTTCAGCATGTTAAACTCAACCAAAATAATAGTAGCAATGCGGATAAACACACTAAATGAAATTCTGGTATCAAAACACTTTATTTATCATATCACCTATTTTAATTCTAGTGAGCCATTTGGAGAGGGGAAAAAAGCATGTATCCAATATTCTTCTGATGACTGTTCACACTGATATTTGTTTATGAGGGCATTTTAAAACTAAAATTATATATATATATATATATATATATATAATATATATATATATATATATATATATATATATATATATATATATATATATATATATATATAAATTCTATAATTAAATAATACATATTTATGAAAAAAAATAAATGCAGTTGTTAATAATAAATTATACATGCAGTAGATTAATCAGCAAATAATGGTCAACATAAACTTAAATTTGTTTAATATAGGCTAATATTTAAAAAATAATTTGTTAAAAAATGTTGAAATTCAATTTAAATAAATGTCATTGAAATATAATCAATGCTTTTAATGTATAAAGTATGATAAAGTATTATATGTTATGATATAGAAAGCTAAGGTGTGTTGAACACCATTTGCAAACAGTATCAAGGGTGTTAATTGAGCTGAAGTGGAATATACAGTGTCTACATTTACACTCAGAGCTCTAATTTCATGCAATACATCTCCTGTGAAACAAATAAACTCACTACAGTGTCTGTGTTAGTGTACGATTCTCAGAAGGCCGATTGCATGCTTTTAGCCTAATCCATTATTCCATATATTCTTTAAAGGTGACATCTCATAAAGTTGGTTGAGAGAATGCCTAGTGTTTGCACTGCTGTGATCTATGCAAGAGTGGCTACTTTGCAGAAGCTAAAATAATATGTTTTTGTCAAAACAAAATCAGTATCCTTCCATTTGTGTTATTTCAAGTTTGTTGACCACTTTACTCTAAATTTAAAATGAGGAATATAGAACCAACAAATAATACGTGGATGTGTCCCAACTGGTACTTAACTGATTTTATTTTATATACCGCAGAATATTTTAGAAACTTTCCACAGCATTTTCATTATATATCAGTTCCCTAAAGTAGTTTCAGGATATTGCATATAATGTAGGCAATATTTATTTATATAGCATATAGAAAACGGGGGATGCTGGGGTCATTTAACCACAAGGCAAAACAACTATTATTATTAAATGTCACTGGGTTATGTTTTATGTGTAGAGTGATCATATCATTGCTATTATGATAAAATATAAAAGTGCTTGTTGGCTATGAAGTTTTATATGAAATTCTAGAAGTGACAAAAGACTGAATTTTCAGGTATTATTTTATGATGGTTTACATTGGTTCATTATACTTAGGATTTGGATCAAAGGTCATTTTTCAGGTGGTTTCACATTATAGGGATCAGCACAATGATTATGAAAAAATGGGGACGATACACAAGAAACAGAAATGGCGATATTTGTTTTCCTGTCCGTGTGACACTGACAAAACAATCAAATGGCCACAGTTCCTCCCAGCTGCAGTAAACATGATGTTAGATTTAAAATACAGGTCCTGCATTACTATCCTAACCACAGGGTTGAGAGGAACAAAAAATAAACCACATTGGTCAATATCGACCGCTAGTCTGGATAGTGGGAAGGATGGATACACACTCAGAAATATCAGTGGACAAATTGAAGGTTGTTTGGAAGAAGACACACAGATGAGTGAGTTTTGCACATGAATACATGAATTTCCTGTCATTGTCATGCAGTATTAGCTCACATGTGTCACTCTTGGGAGTGTCTTTGTGCCTTTCTTCTTTGCTGTGATGGAAGGATGTGGTTTTCTTAAACACATGAAACATGCTCGTTGGTGCTTTTAATGCGTGGATGAGGAAGTTTGCGCAAGTGAATGGGAAGGGAGGTTCAGCTAGTGGTGATTTTATGCATCTGTCTTACCACTTAATCCACAAGTCATAAAGACATTTGGAGACATTTGACACCTATAAGACTTTTGAAGCTCTAATAACTGTAAAGAAACTGGAATATTTGGACTTCAGCACTGGAAAAATGTCATTTTGTGGGTATTTCCTCACAGCTTTGATCATCCTCAAGCAGCATTTTAGTGGTAAGTGTGTAATTTTCCACATTTATATTTCTATATAATCACAATATCTGTCCCACTGTAAGCTAAATCACAAAATGTTCTTTTTATTGTATATAAAACTGTGTAATCAATATTTAAATATGTGTCTTTAGAGTTTCATTTCAATATTAAGTTGTTTTTGGGCCACAAATCTCTGTTGTTAATAGATACATTCAACTGAATAGATATTTAACTTGAAAATACCCAGTTTAAACAAGCATGAATTTCCATTCTGGCTCAGGTTTGGAACAAGTCTAGCTGGATGATCAGATTGACCAGATATGAATTGAGCACTTGAGCTAATTTGTAACTTTGATTTATATATTCACTTTTCTTGATGTTTCAGCTGCTGAATACACTGCTCCACCAGCTCCTACATTGACCCAGACAGACACCAGAGACTCATCTGTAGAGTTGCTGTGTCAGGCTCCAGAAGGTTATGGTGGGCTTGTATTTAAACTTTTCAAAATGCACCAGCTGATAGATAAAGTTGAGCATTCAAACGAACAGCAAGGGGCTCGCTTTATTCTTAGGGGAAAAGATACAGAAAAAGAGAATCTGTATTGCTGTCAGTATGACAGCAGCACGATCAGTTTCTATATGAAGCCAGAGCCGAAAGGTGAGTTTTTCTTTTGTTATATTATGTATACACACACACACACACACACACACACACTGGTTTCCATGTTTTATGGGGACATTCCATAAATGTAATGGTTTTTATACTGTACAAACTGTACTTTCTGTCACCTTACCCTAAACCTTCCCCTCAGACAAAACTTTCTGCTATTTTAGATTTTCAAAAAACTTCCCAAAAAAAAGCTTGTTTCCAAAATAATATACCAACAAGGTCTAAATTTACTGGTATTACTGTCCTTGTGGGTCCTCATAACATAGGGAATACCAGGAACACACAAAAACACACACATACATGCATACATACACACATATACACATATATATATATATATATATATATATATATACGCACACACACACACACACACACACGTCTTTCCTTCATGTCAGTGATACTGCATGGATCTCTATTTGCTGAGGCACAGGTTTAGGTAGTTTGCAGCTTTGCTGTAGTGAGAAAAGTTTTGAGGTCACAGTGGTGTGACGGTTAAAGAAACAGCTCTTCCTACAGTTGAAAGTTCGTAACCACTAAACCAAACTACTCCACCCAGCAGTGCTTTACATCTTTAGTGTTGTATTTCAATCAGTATGTTAGCGTTTCTGTCTCTTATCTTTTATTTGGGACACATACATTCTAAAAACACTAAATGCTTATAACTGACTTTCTTCTTGCAGTAGTCTTAGTCAGTCCCCCTCCATCCCCTCACCTGGTGGTCGAGCCCTCTAGTGGGCATGTCATTCCTGGTGACACACTGTCATTCCACTGTCAGGCTCCACCTGATCCTCCTCAGGAACAGCCTCCTGAGGCTTTTCTTTTGCTCCGGAGAGCCAAAGGAAACCCCGGCTCCATGGTTGCTCCAGCACAGCTGGTGTCTCAGTCCCATGAAGCTCGCTTCAGTGTGAAGACAATGGGACGGGAGGATGGTGGGGAGTATGTCTGCCTCTACCAACTCAAATCATCAAAGATGGGACAAGTGAACTCCACAACCAGTCAGCCGGTACACATTACTGTCATAGGTGAGGAGACAACTGTCAGACTGATGTGTATGCTATTCTGACTATCTTGTGTCCGTATTGCAGTTTTTATTTTTTAAATATCTTGGATTCTATACAACTAAAGCATTCATCACTATTACTACTGATCAAACATATGATCGTTTCCAAAACGTATTTTAGGACATTATTATAGATGTATTTAATTATATAACCATATTTCTATACACTCTTAAAAATAAAGGTGCTTAAAGGGTTCTTCACAGCGATGCCATAGGAAGCTGCTTGATATAAAAATTACTTCTGTACACTCTTAATGTATACACACACACACACTGCCATAGAAGAACCTTTTTGTCTAAATGGTTCCATAAAGAACCTTTAACATCTGAAGAACCTTTCTGTTTCACAAAAGGTTCTTTGTGGCGAAAGAAGGTTCTTCAGATTATAAAAAGGTAAGAAAGAGATGGTTCTTTAAAGAACCTTTGACTGAATGGTTCTTTGTGGAACCAAAAAGGGTTCTTCTATGGCATCGCTTGAAGAACCTTTTGAAGCACCTTTATTTTTAAGAGTGTATGAGCTACGCTTCTTACATTACAACCCTACTGACAATAGAAAATTGACTTTTTGCCCATTAAATTTCACATAAATTTAGCTAATATGACCATACCTTTATGAAGTTCCATGATTTATGATGTTGCCTACAAGTATGGTCACATTTTCCATTGCTCTGCAAAATTTCACAGATGAAATCCAGTCATTCCATTAGAAAACCGCTTAATCAGGAGTTTCACGTGATTTTTGTCTAAATGGTTCCATAAAGAACCTTTAACATCTGAAGAACCTTTCTGTTTCACAAAAGGTTCTTTGTGGCGAAAGAAGGTTCTTCAGATTATAAAAAGGTAAGAAAGAGATGGTTCTTTAAAGAACCTTTGACTGAATGGTTCTTTGTGGAACCAAAAAGGGTTCTTCTATGGCATCGCTTGAAGAACCTTTTGAAGCACCTTTATTTTTAAGAGTGTATGAGCTACGCTTCTTACATTACAACCCTACTGACAATAGAAAATTTACTTTTTGCCCATTAAATTTCACATAAATTTAGCTAATATGACCATACCTTTATGAAGTTCCATGATTTATGATGTTGCCTATAAGTATGGTCACATTTTCCATTGCTCTGCAAAATTTCACAGATGAAATCCAGTCATTCCATTAGAAAACCGCTTAATCAGGAGTTTCACGTGAAAATATATCTCTATGGTATAGACAATGGATAATGGACTTTCTTTTTATGTGACAATGTCTTAAAAGTATAGCTCACCCAAAAATAAAATTGTAATTTACTCACTCATGTTTTTGCAAATCTGTATACATTTTTGCACTGGGGGAACCTTTTCATAGTTCGTAGAACTATTGGTAGAAGTTCCCACTTTTTGCCGTGTTCTCACCGCAGGAACTAGGAATGTATTTAGCTCTAGGAACTCCATTTGGGGGAACTAAAATCAGAGTAGGGTCTAAAACAGTTCTATAGGAACTACCAGTGATGATAGTGTACATTGATTGGCCAAACGTATACGAAACACCGGCTACCCAGCATTTTTAAAAAGCCATGTAAAAATATTTACTCCACGAAAATGGAAAACAGCAACAACAGCATTTACATGTTGTCTGCAGTGTTATGTTCTTTTCTAAGCCTCGGTGATGACACTGAAAGTAGTCATAAGAGATGTAGTCAGATTTTCATGCTCTTGAAAACCACGTCTCACAACAAAAACAGCTCTGATCACGGCATCCGCCATTCACCTGTTGTTGACGTTTGTAAATGTTGCGAAAAAAGACGTTGCGGTCGGCCACTTCACAGCTCCTGCTGCTGGTGCAAATGCAACCAGGAAAACGGCCTGAGGGCAAAATTGGTTCTCTAGGAACCACCATGCTGGCAAGTTCCTAGAACTGAACTGACAGAATGTAAATTTTTGGGTGAACTATTCCTTCAAGGAGGCATCTGCCTATGTAGACGGTAAGCAGCAAGGCATCTCACTTTGATGTGCACATTTGTGCTACTTTTAAGCAAATCTGTTCTCACGCCACTATTTCTGTTTGTGCTTCCTCTCACAGAGCTCCCATTCCCCAGTCTGTCCTTGTCCCGACACAAGGGTGAAGTTCTGGAGTGTGTTGGGTCACCCTCATATCCACAAGGCTTCTTCTATTTATTTCGTGTGGGTGTCCTGTCACCTGAGGCGACACATCAGGCTTCCCTGACCCAACACAGTGCTAGATTTTCCATACCCACCCATTATGAACATGGTGCACAGTATCAGTGTCAGTACAGCGTGTCACTGGGCAAATCCAATGCATACTCTAAAATGAGCTCACCAGTAACTATCCCATGCATTACAGGTACTGTATGTATTATACTAAATGTGATACGATATCTCATTAAGTTACATTAATATGATTTTAAAATCTGATTTATTGCATCGTTTTTTTAGGATATCATGAATGCACACCGACCTCTACAGGTAACATTTAAGTCATGCTATGGCTATCACAGTAATGCAGCAAATCAAATATGCCCAACTTAGTATCTAAAAACACTCTCCTTTGTCTTTATACATGTCTATGGAAAGGCAGCACAGATCTGGCTCTGATTGTTGGCTCTGTGTCTGCGGGTGTTCTGTTCCTCATGGTGGTGGCAATCTTGGGCTTTGCCGTGCACAGACATCGTGAGTATTAGATATCTAGTCTCTTATTTTAGTAGCTCATAAGTTTACATTGGTTAAGTCTAGCCTCTGATGAACTATAATACCCAGTGGTAATTATCTTCTCAATCCATTTAATTAAATTCTGGAACAAAACAAAGTGAAAACACCCGTTGTTTGTTTTTCATTCATGCATGTAATCCTCATTAATATAAATTGAATTGTAATCTCTACCCATTTATTTGCAGTCAAAAACATGTCAGAGAGAAGGAGACAAAGGTAAGACACAATACTGAAGAGCATACCTGATATTTCATTAAAATTGCATACATTTATTAATTTGGCAGACATTTTTATCTCATGCGACTTGCTGTTCACTCAAGAGTATACATTATTACATCACTATCTGTTCCCTGTCTATCATTGTGCTGTTTGAGTTACACGAAAAAAATGATCTAAATGATTTAAGTATACATTACTGTTCAATTTTTTTCTTAAAAGACAATACGTTTATTCAGCATTAAATTGATCAAAAGTGACAGTAAGGACATTTATAATGTTAGAAAAGATTTCAGTTTCAGATAAATACTGTTTTTGTACATTTCTATTCATCAAAGTATCCTAAAGAATGCATCACAGTTACCATAAAAATATTAAACATCACAATTTAAATTCAAATATTAAATGATAAAAAAGTATTAAATATTAAAATGATTTCTGAAGGATCATGTGGCACTGAAGACTGGAGTAATGCAATAAATTACATTTTAAATTATATTAAAACTTAAAAAATGTAAATTAAAATAATATTTCACAATATTAGTTTTTACTATTTTAAAATTAGTTGTTGAAATATGAGACGACTTTCAAAAATATTAAATAATCTTACAGACCTAAAATTTTGAATAGTAGTGTATATTTCTATAATTATTTAGATAATTCCAGTAAATATTTATATAGGTATTTAAAACGCTGATTATATGATTATGTATTATATTAGATATTTAGTTAATTATTATTTAATTAATATTTAGTTAATTATTATGAATTAATATTTCGTTAACTTATATAATTATTTAAATCATTTTAATATCTTGGTACACTGCTAATATTAGGGATAGGAATGCTGTAAAAATATATATAATCAAACTTTTTCCACAGGGATCAAGAAAAATTCTGGCAACATGTTCACTCCAGAGATCATATTGTTGGTAAGTTACAGTGTCAATCTCTTCAGAGCAAGTGATTCACCTGGGTGCTCATCATCCAATCGCTGTATCTCCCAATATACATCAGATATCTGATTTTGTGTTCAAGTTTATTGATTTTCTCTCACTATGATTTATTCTTCATCAGACCTCACTCTACAGCGTGTTGACAATAAATCTGAGGTAATGATGCCCCATTTCAAACCTTCTCTTGTGATTCCCTTCAAAAGGCCCCACTACAGTAGTATCTGGTATCTCGTTCCAAGTACTAAGGTTACCATTATGCTGATTTGTTTAGACCAGAATGAGAGAGGAAGATGAAGATCTTTTTACATCATGCCATGTTTGCCAATATCCTCCTGTTGCATTATGTCCGCTGTGACAAATACTGACTTGATAATATCGCTTGCATGTTTTTAATATATGTGTGTTTGCAATCTACAGGGCAGTGGACAAACACTTAGAGGAAGACCCTCATTTTCAGAGCCAATTTACGACTATCCAATGGCAACCTTTAAGAATCCCTCACTTTGCTGATCTTTCGATCTACTATATATATCGATCTATGCTGCAGTATATTTTGTGTTTGACATTCTGTATAACTGCAATGTTTATTTAAAAGCGAAAACATTTTGTATATTTGTAAAGTAATGTATGAGTAAACAATCTACTGTAGTTTCTGTAGTTCATGGTATTTTTTTACTGAGATATTAATTTTTCTGTCAGCAGGGGGCTCTGGACATCCAGATATATTGTGAGATTGACATTTCAGCAAAGCATTGGCACTTTTGAGTGTTGGACATTAAATCTTTGCAAATCGTTTTATAGATTTAATCACCTAATGCTGAAAAGTAAACACTTTCATTTGCATTGTTTTTTTTTACTAATGTCACTTAGTTCAAGTGGTTCTTAAGAATTTCTTTCAGTTCCCCTTTGCTTATCATGAAACTTAAAAGGAAATTAATTTGACAGTCATGCCAGAACGACATTCCAGTAAGAAAAATCAAACATCTATTATTTGATACTATAGTTTTTTTTAAAGACATTATTTTTGTTCCCATCTAGTTTTCAAATAGCCTGAAACTACACGAAGTCTCATAATAACTTTTTGATTAGCAAACCATAAACCATTTATAGCTCTCTTACAGTCTGAGATAATCAATCATAATGGCATATGGTTGACTGAAGTTTCTCTGCTTTGTCCTCTGAAGCACCTTAAAGTAGTTCTCCCAAAAATGAAATTTCCTCACCCTCATCTTCTAAACATGTATGAGCTTCTTTCTTCTGTTGAGCACAAAAGAAGATATTTTGAAGAATGTTGGTATCCAAAGCACTTGATGGTAGCCATTGAAAAAAAGTATATGGAAGTCAATGGCTACCGTCAGCTGTCTGGTTACCAACATTCTTCTTTTTTGTTCAGCAGAAGAAAGAAACTCATACTTGAGGGTGACGGAATAGATTTTTGGGTGAACTGTCCCTTTAACCCTGTATTTACAAAGAAACGCTTAGAACTGGCTGGAACAAAACAATGTTCGGACACCAGACTACTGTAAAACAAATACCAATTATATGTTTTGCTAGAAACTACCATGCGTCACTAATCATACAGTTTTGTTTTCCTCAGAATACTTCATCACACAGAAGTATTGTGTATTGGTCTTAAAGGTCATCTGGATTAACCTCATTGAAGACTGAAAGCAATGGGCAGCTTTTTTCCAGTGGTATCGATGAGCCGTTGCCATATTTGAAATGAGCATTTCCATGCAGCCTTAGCTAATTGTGCTGAGAAAGAGTGAATGAATAATTCACAGGCAACTAGAGGGTCAGTAAAGCGTACTGCGTGTGTGTGTGTGTGTGTTGTGATCTCACTCATGACTAATCTCGCTCGGCTCGGACGTTTTCTTTGTACCTTTCCTATAGTACCATCATCACCATAGTGACGAATTTGAATGCCCGCTGGCGTGTTGAGTCACGGCAGTCTGGTGTTCATACCTCACAGCACGGGCTGAATGTGCAGAAGCTTAGAATGGACTGATGTCACTGAACAAGCAAAGGGTCGCCCTCTTTAATTGTTATTTTGAAAATCAAAGCCTTAGATTTGGCGTAAGCATTACATCCTGGTCATTGTGCCTATTATGAAGTCAGTTATCTAGTTTCGGACTCCAAGGGCCAAACCTCTATCACAATACTAACAATGAGTCACATTCAGCAATTATTCAGAAAAAACAAAAAAGCTGATTAGCACATTTTTATTTATTTTATCATTTTTTTTGTATGCATCAATAAAGCCTTTTCCCAGTATAATTGAGCTTTTCTAATGAGTAATTATATGTCTATCAAATAATATTTATTTAAATATAATTCTTATGTAATATTCCAGGCTTTTAGACCATTTTGTTACTATGAGATGAGCAGCTATGTCAACCGATTATAAATATTTGTATAACTAAATCAGAAAATTACATTCAAAATTACATAATCATTACACTGAAATCATTTGAGTGCATGTAACGACAATAAACACTGCCATACCTACTATAATTAACACCAGTTTGGCTCATTTGGTATTTACACAGTGTGTGTTATGGAATATCAGATTGGATAACCAACTCGCAGTGTCTTTTTGAGGCAATTGATGCTCTTTAGCCATACATAATGGCACGTGGCACTCGTACTGGTTTCCTTTAAAAGATCAGAGGGGTTTCTGGGAAAACTGATCATTTGTTCATACGCTTTATTTTAGGCTGGTACACTTGGTTGACTGGGCTCCATATTGTATATGTCAGGATGCTGTAGTTGGTTTTCCGTCTCAGTCGTCATCGTCCACATGGCCGTTCACCATCCCTGACTCCCAGCGCTCGAGTAATAGATTTTTTTGCCTTGGGATCGTTACTGTTTTCTGTATTCATCAGAACATTCGAATAAGAACATTAGTAAGTGCATTTGAAATTGAATGCTTTTAGCTCACATAACATACACTCTCAGAAAAAAAGGTACAAAAGCTGTCACCGGGGCGGTACCTTTTCGGAAGGTACAAAAATTTAATGTACACTTTAGGTGCTAAAATATACATTTAGGGTACTTAAATGCACCCTTTAATGTTAAATAAGGTACAAATATGTACCTTTTTGAAAGGGTACCACCCTAGTAACAGCTTTTGTACCTTTTTTTTTTTTAAAGTGTTGGCTGAAAGGCTAAATTGGTCAAAATGAAAATTGTGTCATCGTTGACTAAACCATGTGTTGTTTTAAACCAATTTGACATTTTTCCTCAATGAAGGAGATATTTTGAAGAATATCTAGACTGCTCTTTTGCAAACAATGAGACCAAAGGGTGACCAGAGACTGTCAAGCTCCAAGAAGCATCATTAAAGTGGTCTTCTAAAGGCAAATCGAGTAGTTATGCACTGAAAATTGTCTCAGATTTCATTCATATTTGCACATATTCAAATATGGCACATAAGATTTGATGTCAATGGTGCCATATATTGTAACTGGTTCTCACATGTCACATAAGTGCTCACAGCACACACATTTGAATATGCGCACATTCAAATAAGGACATTTGAGTTAGATTTGAGAAGTAAATACATTTGACTATTCACTTAATAACAATGTAAAGGTATCATATAATATATTGCCCAAACCTCACTTTTTTTGGTCATATTTGGAGTCTGACAGCCCCTGGTCATCATTCATTTGTTCTATGTGAGAGAACAGCGTGAACTTCCTGTCTAACATCTCCTTTTTGTGTTTGAAAAATGAAAGTCATAAAAGTTTGGAACAACGTTTGGGTGAAAAAATTATGACAGACTTTTCATTTTGGGGTGAATTATTCCTATAAATGATAAAAATAAACAGGAGCAGCACATGCAATTTTAACTTCCTCATATATCAAGGTAGGCACTTTTCTCTAAGCAAACGAGACCTGAGATGAACTGAAAAAAACCCTCTGTCTTCAGATAAAAGTGTTCACTTGGCAACACCTATTGGTTTTGATTGTGCTGATTGTGTTGGTTACATTATACTTCCCTGGCTGAGGCGAATGATTCATTGGTAATAGTGATAATACAGTCATGACATAATCTTGATTCTAAAGAATGCAGCTAGTATGAACTCTGCTCTGAACTGAAGCGTGTTTGTGTTTGCACAGGGAGTGCGACTGAAACTTTGATACTCCTTTGATTACCTATTGAAAGGTTGAAGTTTATTGTTCAGGTTAAAACCTCAATTCATGGATTACCAAATTCAAAATTTGAACCTCAGACCTTTGGGTTACCACCAGCCCAAAACTTTAACCACAATGCTACCAATACCAACATTACTGAGACATACACATTTAGTCCCATAAAAAAATATAGTTAAGAACACAAATGATGCCTTTTAAAAGAGATTCAAACAAAAAGTCCTCTACCTCTGACAGTTGTCTTTGTTCTTCATCAGCTTGGGGCGGTGGCCACGTTAAATCCAGTTTTCCAGTGGATTGACGCACTATAAGCAGAAGACAGATGTTTATTTCAGTGAATCTAATGTATAATCCATTAATGAACTAGATGTTCATGACAATATGCATGCATAATAATCACTGAGTGAGAAAACAACAAAGTACGGACAAATAGGCACACATTTTCTTATAGTATCATTTTATATTTCTCTAAAAAACTTATTTCAAGTATTTAAAGCATTTATATTGAGATTTAGATGAGAAACATGAATGAGGTGTGTCCAAATATAGCAGAATTTGTCACTATGAAGGGCAATGAATAAAAAAATTTGAAGATTTTTCTTAGAAGAAAAATTGATTAAAAATATTACTCAAACATTTACTACTGGAACAGACCCACAGTTCATACAAGTCACTTCTATTGCATCACATTAGTATAAAGTTATGACACCGGCAATACTGGTCTATAACTATTAGCTGCCCTTACATAAATGTACCATGGTTACCGCAGTTTCCTCAAAATTACCATAGTTAATAAAAGTTGTTATTACAGTAACGCTAAATTGATATTGGCCACCATCAGTCAAGGAAGAATATAAAATGACAGAATATGAAAATGTTTCACTCTATTAGAAGGTGATACCGCACAAATTTAGATTTTACAGCAGGAAAAATAAATGTACTATGACATTTTGGCAGAAATTGTTATGCTGAATAATTGTAAAGGATTGCTCTTCTGAGTAAACAGAAAAGGAGATTTTTTTTAATTAAAGAAAAAGAGAAATGACAAAAGCTTAAAAAATGACAGGAAAAGTGATTTCACTTCCCCCCACCTCAGTTTAGTACTAAATCTATGTGTCATTAATTGTTAGTGTAAATGTTTGGATCATTTCTCTATATGAAGACTAGCAGGCATTTCAGCAGGCTTGTACAGTAGTAAAATATAATTTTTTAAGAGGTCACAACTGTAGATCATGTATTGGACATTAAAAAAATGCATACACCTTTCCAGAACACAGTACTCTTATCCATACTTTGCTCATGTCAGCACATTTGACTAATAACACAGACATTTCAATATCCGGTTTATGTTAGTACTGGTGACATAACTCCATATTAGCATTTTGGCTATTTGTTTGTTCGCTGCCATGGTGAAGCACAAACTACTAGCTTACATTCAAATGATAATATGGTTACATTACACTCTACACACACAGAAGAGTGTTAGAATCACACTGTTAAATAATAGTTCACAAGTGTTGAGTTTTGCCAGTGTTGCTGTTATTAAGGTTTCCCATAGTGCAAATAGTCAAGTATTGTGCTAGCAATGCCAAGGTCATGGGTTTGATGTATAGCCTTCAAATTAATAGTTATTTTTTTAGGATTTGTTACATATGCCATGTGTTCTTTGCATATGTATCCTCTGTTTATACATTGTCTCTATGTGGCATCTTCTCTTGTAGCTAAGCAGTAGCGAGTGGTGCTAGCAATGCAAAGATTATGGGTTAGTTCGCAGGCAATAGATAACCTGATAAAATGTATATTTTGAAGGCAACAGAATTTGAATGACAAATGCTTCTTTGTATGTGTCCAGCAGCTTAAATGGTTGTGTATGGTGTTAGCAACGCAGAAGTAATTTGTTTGATTCTCAGTTTATGCATGAACTGTATATTGAATGCTAAATAAGTTTCTTATGTTTTCATTTTCATTTATTCAGTGGGGTCGTGGGGCTCACCAACAATAAATTCCCCTTCTGGTCTGATCTAGGTGCCCCCGGACCACGATTTCTACTGAGGGGGAGCGATTTCTACCAAGGTCTGTGCACACCACTGCATTTATTCATTTAACATCCAATGTATACCATCCCTACCTTCAATATGTTCTTTTTCACCTACAAACATGAAAGCACCAATGGTGTGACTGACGTCTTCAGTTGATTTGAACTGCTCTGTAAACCAAAACCAAAATTTCACATGCTGCTTACAATGACTCACCTGACGTGGTGGTGGTGAACGTCTCTGATTGGCGGCCTGCTGGAGTCTGTTGAGGTGGGGGAATCTCTTGGCTAGAGGTTTCCCTTAACTCTCTCACTCTAATTTCTGTCCTCAAATCCATTCCTGTTCCTCTTCCTTCTTCTGTATACATGGCTGCTCCTCCATAAAGACTGTTTCTCTGTCTCTGCAGTTCTCGGTCCCTCTCCTTTGCCTCCTTAATGTCCAGCTCCACCTGAGACTGCAGACTCATAGAAGAGCGGAGCTTGAAGAAAGGGTTCTCCTTCACTAAACTCGAGTCTTCATCTTCAGTCACTTCTAACTTTGGGCCTTGTCTTGCTCTGACAGGCTCGGCAGAAGAAGCCCTCAAACCCGTTGAATTCATCGGTCTCACAGATCCTCCATCTGTGCATGAGGTTGTCTTGTAACCTCCGTTTTGTCCTCCCACAGTTGTGGGAATAGCATTGGCCTCTATGATGATTATTTGGCCCTTGATTCCCTCAGTCAGACCAGGTCCTCGAGCAGTAGGTGGGTTGCCGTTGGTGGCTCCATACTGGGCCGTAACTGGTTGGGTGGGAGAATTTTGTGAGAATTGCATTAGGCGTTGTTTAACATCAACAGCAGAATCAACTTCCTGTATTCCAGCAGCAGATTCTACAGTGGCAGATCTTCTGCTAATGGTTGCCACCAATTCCTTCGGCTCTTGAAACGACTCAAAAAGCTGCTTTTTGTCTTGAAGCTGTACCTCTGTTCCTTTGTCATAGAACCCAGGTAGTCGGCCCAGTTCAACCAGAACCTTCTCCCTCTCTGTCTCGGCACTAATTTCCTTCTGCATCTTCTTTCCAGCAAACTGCCGGTCTTTGCTGTGGCTTGGGTTGGGTCTTATCTGAGGGTCCTGGGATAGAATATGCTTTCTCACTGGAATTTCCACAAACTCATTAGTCCTGTCAATGGTGTCGCACAGTCCTCGAGAACGCCTTAGACTCTGCTCTCTCTTCATGGTCAAACGGATCTCCCTCTCAATGGGAGTTTCGTTAGGTGGAGATTCAGAGGGCTGAGGAGCATCATTATCATGGCCCTCCAAGACATCTGTTGTGCTGTTGGGGGAGAAATCAGCTGATACGCCACTATCGCTCTGGCTGTCATCAAAATGATCCACCTGCATTCTGTTGACTTTCCCTTCTCCCAGACGAGGCTTTGTGTTTGACTGGGACTCTGCTCTCTGCCCGTTGGTTCCCCGTTCTTGTCTTTGATCTTTAACCTCCCCCAGCTGCTTTCCTTCGGTCCCACCTGTTTCTGTGAAACACACTGTTTGCTTTCGCTCTTCACCCGTTTCACTGCTCTCTCTCTCCTCCCTTTTACTGTCCCTCCTCCCCTGTGGCATTATCAATGGCTCTTTTACTTCAGTAGAGATACAAGCAGAGCTACCTTGCTCTGGATTGGTTGGCACGCCTGCAACTGTTTCTAGGGGTGGAGCAGCATGACACACCTTTTGCACCTCCTCATTCTCATTCAGACAGCTTGGGTTGTTTACCTCAGGCTCCCCCTTCTGGATGTTCTCAGCATTAACCACAGGTTCAGTTGTGGATTCACTTTGGATGCTTGATGAAGGTTCGGTCTCAGTGAGAAGACTTTTTGAGGAGCTCTTGATATACATCAGGTTTGATGGTTCATCACAACGACTGTCCCGTCTCACCCACTGCTCTCTGGTGGTGGCAAAGTCCACAGGTTTGCAGTCCATATTTTGCTCTTCACTGTTTTCCGATAGGAACACTATTGAGTCAGAGTCACCATGTGACTCAAGCTCATGTCCCTCTTCTTCACAGGCTTCCTTTGGTATTTGTGATGAGCCTTTGTCTGCCTGTGTCATGGTACCAGGTTCTTCACCCTCAGTTGTCGGAACATCTTCACTGGTTTCAGTGTTTTCCTTCACCTCATCTTGAATCTCAATGGCCTGACACCCACTCCTCTCTGGTTGGATATCTTCTTCCAGTCCTGGCACTGGTGGCCACTCTTGATCACCAGTTGGGTAATTTTCAACTGTACTGCTCAAGACTTCCTCTGTTGCCTCAATGGCTCCATCCGCTGGTGAGGAGGTGGGATGATTGTGAGGTTGAGGTGGAAAACCGCTGTCAGGTGTTTCTGTTTTTTCTAACCCACTAATAGCTTCTTTGTCTTTGGGGTCTGTGGCCATGTTTTTATCTTTCTCCATATGATCTTGTATGACTGCTGTTTCCCTATCATCAGTGAAGTGGGGTTTTCCTTCTTTACTACTGCATTCATCCTGGAATTCAGATTTCTGAGGGCAAGTCACAGAATCTGTTTCCATTTTGCAATATATCTGTATGAAATAAATGGCAAAATGCATTATACAATAACAGAATGACAAGTCAGAAGCAGGCTTCCTTTATTTGATTGAATTGGTAGTCAACAAAGTTGTCTCTTACTGATTTTCTCACCTGTTCTTAATTTTTATAGCAAAGAGGTGAGACCCCTGAAGACATTTCTTTGTAAAGGAAACACTTATAGTTTTTTGCTGACTTAGGAAACTATAATCAGCTTATGTTTCAATCCCAGTAGCTCAGGAAGGCTCATACTAAATTGAGTTATAGTGTGACTGCATGGAATCTTTTTCACCATTGCAGTCTGTTGCTTTTGGGTTTTTGCTTCACAATTTTTTGACCTCTATGTCTTAATCAAATTCATTAGGTCATTTATTCTTTAACGCCTATGCCTCCAAGTCAGATTAGTGTCTTTTCCCATTAAGATCACCATAAAATAGGTCACCTGAAACAATTATTTGTAATATTTATTTTATTTTTTTGTCTTTACATCAGGCTATAGACAAGGCATTTCTTTCTGTAACTTCTTGTTTTGCTATGTCATTGTCTTGCACCTTGATCCATACTGTTTTTTTTTTCATATTGCCACATGTGACTAAGAATGATTAACAAAGTTATTAAAATTAGAAAAACATTAAACAGTGTGCAGGGTCAGAAGTGGAACTTTTTCCACCTTCCCAGTCAATGAAGTTTATCTCCATTCTTTAGAAAGTAAAAGTTTAACCAGCTCTTCTCAGAATCATATTTACTTAAATACAAAATCAGATATCCATGCAAGTCAGGTAATATTTTTTTTGTTGACAATGAGTTGATCATTCTCAATATAACATTTGGACACTGTATTGCATTTTCCACTGGACGTAGAAGAAACACAAAGACTTAAAGGTGTGTCATAGCATAATGCTAATTACATAAGGAGCAGATTAATACCGTTTAATCAGATTATACTCTGGACATGAGTGACAAAACAACATGGAAAGTCTGATTCAGGAATAATACAGCAACAGTGAGGTATTCTTAATGTTCCTATGAATTATAGAACACCCACAAACTATATAATTAAGATGAATGAATTTAAAAGGGATGTAAAAGACTGTTGTGAAAATTTAAATATTAAGTATATAAACAAAATCCAAGTAGCACAACTCTATATTTAGTTAGCTACAGTATACTAAAAACTGCTGTCAGCATCCATAAATCTCAAGACACTATGAATAGCTGTCACTAAATATGGATAAGTGCACTTCTTTCACTTGATGTACATCTATGTACACTAGTAATGTGTAGGGCTTTAAATAAAATAATGCTGCAATATCCTACTGATGAGCCCAAGTTGAAATTCCTGACAATGTAACACATACTACTGAGATAAAGAGCTACATGTATTACATGACCCATTCTTATGCATAAAACAAGATGAAAAAGGAAAATAGGCCTACCAGCCGATGAGATGAAAGAAAGGATGGAAGGTCAGCTGAAAGACACAAAGAACTGAAATTGTCCGCCAAGACGTTTTGAAGTGTGCCCCTCTCACCTTATTCCCTTTCTTTCCCTGGTTTCCTTCTCTCTTGAACTCTCTCTCTCTGTACCGCCACCCCCTGCTTAGTAATCAAGGTTAAAATCTGTGCAGTTACTTTCTCTCCTCCTTCCACACTGCACTAAAGCTGTTGAGTACACCATGGGCCTTGCATCACTAATCCAAACAGCTCTCAAAGCCATCATGACTGAAGCCAGGGTTTGAACAGGGGATCTCTTTATGAATAACTTTTAGATTCATACACTATAATGCAAGATCTACATGTTACTACTTTATAATAAGTTTTAATGTTTACATTAGTTAGTGCATTACATTAAATTCACGGTCATTTTTTACAGTGTAGGTATCATGAACTAACAATGAACAATAATTTTACAGCATTTATTAATGTTAGGTTACATATACAAATACATTGTAATTTCAGTTAGCATTAGCTAATGTATTATGCATTGAACAGTTAACAATGAAAAGTTTTTTTAAAAAAAGACAGACAAATTTAAGCATAATTACCTTTGTAATTAAACTGGTTAATAAATGCTTGTTCATGATACTGAATGCATTAACTCATGTTGATGAATTGAAAACTTACTGTAAAGTGCAGTGTAGCAGCATAACATTTTATTAATTTAAATATAAATATGGAAACGGTTCAAGCTACTGAATATTTAAAAAATCAGCACTGAAACCCTGAATATACAATATTCTTTTTCATGTTTCATGATAAAAGGATTGTTGCCATTGTTTTTTAAAGGAATTACTATTTGATTCTCGTTTATACATAATTTCCAAAGTATACTGTTTTATCCTTATGTTGATAGCATATACAATCCTCATTATATACGTTAAATACCGTAATTTCATTAACTGATATAATGTTAATATACCAATCTATTGAAGTACTGAACTCTGTTTTGTACCTTTGTAATACACTGATAACCACCAAATGCAGGTGGTGATGAGAAAGTCACATGATGAACCAAAGCCCATCACAAGCAGCTTTTAAATAATAACATATATAGAAGCTGCACAGTGTGTCATTCACACAAACACTAAACACCATCACGGTAACACACATGAAACTGAAATAATGCAATAAACATTCATTTAACAACGTTAGGTGTAACACACAACCCTAATATACAAAACTGATAAGAAAAAACTAAAAAGAAACATAGTTATTTCAACAAAAAAAACATCATATTTGAAATGTAACGCAGGGAATTCTGGGAATGTCAATTTACGGTTATTCACTGTAAATTATACGGTATTTTTCACTTCCAAAAACGGTATACTACCATAAAATTTATGTCCAATACATGTAATCTCCAATACAGTTTTTCACCGTATATAGTAGGGGAATTTACCGTTAACCATTTAACAGGTGTTTACGGTAGCATTTTTACAGTCTTTTACCGTTAAATTCACGGTCATTTTTTACAGTGTAGGTATCATGAACTAACAATGAACAATAATTTTACAGCATTTATTGTTAGGTTACATATACAAATACATTGTAATTTCAGTTAGCATTAGCTAATGTATTATGCATTGAACAGTTAACAATGAAAAGTTTTTTTAAAAAAAGACAGACAAATTTAAGCATAATTACCTTTGTAATTAAACTGGTTAATAAATGCTTGTTCATGATACTGAATGCATTAACTCATGTTGATGAATTGAAAACTTACTGTAAAGTGCAGTGTAGCAGCATAACATTTTATTAATTTAAATATAAATATGGAAACGGTTCAAGCTACTGAATATTTAAAAAATCAGCACTGAAACCCTGAATATACAATATTCTTTTTCATGTTTCATGATAAAAGGATTGTTGCCATTGTTTTTTAAAGGAATTACTATTTGATTCTCGTTTATACATAATTTCCAAAGTATACTGTTTTATCCTTATGTTGATAGCATATACAATCCTCATTATATACCTTCTAAACTATTTCTTGTTTCAATCTATTTTAAGAAAAAGACAGCCTTGATTACATTTCATCAGTTTAGTTTATTAATCCTGCAGCTCTTCCAATGTAAACTTTCTATACAAAATCCTCACTGCTTTTCATTCAGCTCTTTATTTAAACTGTACAAA
The DNA here is from genome assembly GCF_001515645.1 of Sinocyclocheilus grahami. NCBI lineage: Eukaryota > Metazoa > Chordata > Actinopteri > Cypriniformes > Cyprinidae > Sinocyclocheilus > Sinocyclocheilus grahami. The sequence goes on along the minus strand of NW_015505213.1, from coordinate 1,072,164 downwards.
CAGGCACTCAGTTAAGGCACTGAGAATTTACATCAAACTTTCTATGCTGAAAAAACAAGTTCCTGAATTCAACTGAAAACTTTGAATAGTATTGATTACATATCATGGTATGAAACTTGAATCGCTGTCACACACAATTTAAACCGTGTTAATGAGAGACAACAGGAGCAGTCCTTATAGAAATGTTAGTTGGAGAATGAACCTAAAATGGCCAAGATTGATAAAGCAGTTTATGCCGTATACTGTATGCTGGACAGAAGTATATTAAGTAAGTACTGTTCATAGGGTCACATTAAAGGGACAGTTCACCAAAAATTTTTAATTCTGTCATCATTTACTCATCCTCATGTCATTCCAAACTTATTTTAAGAAAAAGACAGCCTTGATTACATTTCATCAGTTTAGTTTATTAATCCTGCAGCTCTTCCAATGTAAACTTTCTATACAAAATCCTCACTGCTTTTCATTCAGCTCTTTATTTAAACTGTACAAACAGGCACTCAGTTAAGGCACTGAGAATTTACATCAAACTTTCTATGCTGAAAAAACAAGTTCCTGAATTCAAATGAAAACTTTGAATAGTATTGATTACATATCATGGAATGAAACTTGAATCGCTGTCACACACAATTTAAACCGTGTTAATGAGAGACAACAGGAGCAGTCCTTATAGAAATGTTAGTTGGAGAATGAACCTAAAATGGCCAAGATTGATAAAGCGGTTTATGACGTATACTGTATGCTGGACAGAAGTATATTAAGTAAGTACTGTTCATAGGGTCACATTAAAGGGACAGTTCACCAAAAAATTTTAATTCTGTCATCATTTACTCATCCTCATGTCATTCCAAACCTGTATATATCTTTCTTCTGCAGGACAAAATAATGTCTCTTTATTGAAACACTCTTTAAATGATCTTCTGTGTTCTGCAGAACAAACTGTTTTCTTTGGAACAACATGAAATGATTTTCAGCACAGACATTTGAATTTTGGGTAAACCATGCCTTTAAAATATGTACCTTTTTGAAAGGGTACCACCCTAGTAACAGCTTTTGTACCTTTTTTTTTTTTAAAGTGTTGGCTGAAAGGCTAAATTGGTCAAAATGAAAATTGTGTCATCGTTGACTAAACCATGTGTTGTTTTAAACCAATTTGACATTTTTCCTCAATGAAGGAGATATTTTGAAGAATATCTAGACTGCTCTTTTGCAAACAATGAGACCAAAGGGTGACCAGAGACTGTCAAGCTCCAAGAAGCATCATTAAAGTGGTCTTCTAAAGGCAAATCGAGTAGTTATGCACTGAAAATTGTCTCAGATTTCATTCATATTTGCACATATTCAAATATGGCACATAAGATTTGATGTCAATGGTGCCATATATTGTAACTGGTTCTCACATGTCACATAAGTGCTCACAGCACACACATTTGAATATGCGCACATTCAAATAAGGACATTTGAGTTAGATTTGAGAAGTAAATACATTTGACTATTCACTTAATAACAATGTAAAGGTATCATATAATATATTGCCCAAACCTCACTTTTTTTGGTCATATTTGGAGTCTGACAGCCCCTGGTCATCATTCATTTGTTCTATGTGAGAGAACAGCGTGAACTTCCTGTCTAACATCTCCTTTTTGTGTTTGAAAAATGAAAGTCATAAAAGTTTGGAACAACGTTTGGGTGAAAAAATTATGACAGACTTTTCATTTTGGGGTGAATTATTCCTATAAATGATAAAAATAAACAGGAGCAGCACATGCAATTTTAACTTCCTCATATATCAAGGTAGGCACTTTTCTCTAAGCAAACGAGACCTGAGATGAACTGAAAAAAACCCTCTGTCTTCAGATAAAAGTGTTCACTTGGCAACACCTATTGGTTTTGATTGTGCTGATTGTGTTGGTTACATTATACTTCCCTGGCTGAGGCGAATGATTCAGTGGTAATAGTGATAATACAGTCATGACATAATCTTGATTCTAAAGAATGCAGCTAGTATGAACTCTGCTCTGAACTGAAGCGTGTTTGTGTTTGCACAGGGAGTGCGACTGAAACTTTGATACTCCTTTGATTACCTATTGAAAGGTTGAAGTTTATTGTTCAGGTTAAAACCTCAATTCATGGATTACCAAATTCAAAATTTGAACCTCAGACCTTTGGGTTACCACCAGCCCAAAACTTTAACCACAATGCTACCAATACCAACATTACTGAGACATACACATTTAGTCCCATAAAAAAATATAGTTAAGAACACAAATGATGCCTTTTAAAAGAGATTCAAACAAAAAGTCCTCTACCTCTGACAGTTGTCTTTGTTCTTCATCAGCTTGGGGCGGTGGCCACGTTAAATCCAGTTTTCCAGTGGATTGACGCACTATAAGCAGAAGACAGATGTTTATTTCAGTGAATCTAATGTATAATCCATTAATGAACTAGATGTTCATGACAATATGCATGCATAATAATCACTGAGTGAGAAAACAACAAAGTACGGACAAATAGGCACACATTTTCTTATAGTATCATTTTATATTTCTCTAAAAAACTTATTTCAAGTATTTAAAGCATTTATATTGAGATTTAGATGAGAAACATGAATGAGGTGTGTCCAAATATAGCAGAATTTGTCACTATGAAGGGCAATGAATAAAAAAATTTGAAGATTTTTCTTAGAAGAAAAATTGATTAAAAATATTACTCAAACATTTACTACTGGAACAGACCCACAGTTCATACAAGTCACTTCTATTGCATCACATTAGTATAAAGTTATGACACCGGCAATACTGGTCTATAACTATTAGCTGCCCTTACATAAATGTACCATGGTTACCGCAGTTTCCTCAAAATTACCATAGTTAATAAAAGTTGTTATTACAGTAACGCTAAATTGATATTGGCCACCATCAGTCAAGGAAGAATATAAAATGACAGAATATGAAAATGTTTCACTCTATTAGAAGGTGATACCGCACAAATTTAGATTTTACAGCAGGAAAAATAAATGTACTATGACATTTTGGCAGAAATTGTTATGCTGAATAATTGTAAAGGATTGCTCTTCTGAGTAAACAGAAAAGGAGATTTTTTTTAATTAAAGAAAAAGAGAAATGACAAAAGCTTAAAAAATGACAGGAAAAGTGATTTCACTTCCCCCCACCTCAGTTTAGTACTAAATCTATGTGTCATTAATTGTTAGTGTAAATGTTTGGATCATTTCTCTATATGAAGACTAGCAGGCATTTCAGCAGGCTTGTACAGTAGTAAAATATAATTTTTTAAGAGGTCACAACTGTAGATCATGTATTGGACATTAAAAAAATGCATACACCTTTCCAGAACACAGTACTCTTATCCATACTTTGCTCATGTCAGCACATTTGACTAATAACACAGACATTTCAATATCCGGTTTATGTTAGTACTGGTGACATAACTCCATATTAGCATTTTGGCTATTTGTTTGTTCGCTGCCATGGTGAAGCACAAACTACTAGCTTACATTCAAATGATAATATGGTTACATTACACTCTACACACACAGAAGAGTGTTAGAATCACACTGTTAAATAATAGTTCACAAGTGTTGAGTTTTGCCAGTGTTGCTGTTATTAAGGTTTCCCATAGTGCAAATAGTCAAGTATTGTGCTAGCAATGCCAAGGTCATGGGTTTGATGTATAGCCTTCAAATTAATAGTTATTTTTTTAGGATTTGTTACATATGCCATGTGTTCTTTGCATATGTATCCTCTGTTTATACATTGTCTCTATGTGGCATCTTCTCTTGTAGCTAAGCAGTAGCGAGTGGTGCTAGCAATGCAAAGATTATGGGTTAGTTCGCAGGCAATAGATAACCTGATAAAATGTATATTTTGAAGGCAACAGAATTTGAATGACAAATGCTTCTTTGTATGTGTCCAGCAGCTTAAATGGTTGTGTATGGTGTTAGCAACGCAGAAGTAATTTGTTTGATTCTCAGTTTATGCATGAACTGTATATTGAATGCTAAATAAGTTTCTTATGTTTTCATTTTCATTTATTCAGTGGGGTCGGGGGGCTCACCAACAATAAATTCCCCTTCTGGTCTGATCTAGGTGCCCCCGGACCACGATTTCTACTGAGGGGGAGCGATTTCTACCAAGGTCTGTGCACACCACTGCATTTATTCATTTAACATCCAATGTATACCATCCCTACCTTCAATATGTTCTTTTTCACCTACAAACATGAAAGCACCAATGGTGTGACTGACGTCTTCAGTTGATTTGAACTGCTCTGTAAACCAAAACCAAAATTTCACATGCTGCTTACAATGACTCACCTGACGTGGTGGTGGTGAACGTCTCTGATTGGCGGCCTGCTGGAGTCTGTTGAGGTGGGGGAATCTCTTGGCTAGAGGTTTCCCTTAACTCTCTCACTCTAATTTCTGTCCTCAAATCCATTCCTGTTCCTCTTCCTTCTTCTGTATACATGGCTGCTCCTCCATAAAGACTGTTTCTCTGTCTCTGCAGTTCTCGGTCCCTCTCCTTTGCCTCCTTAATGTCCAGCTCCACCTGAGACTGCAGACTCATAGAAGAGCGGAGCTTGAAGAAAGGGTTCTCCTTCACTAAACTCGAGTCTTCATCTTCAGTCACTTCTAACTTTGGGCCTTGTCTTGCTCTGACAGGCTCGGCAGAAGAAGCCCTCAAACCCGTTGAATTCATCGGTCTCACAGATCCTCCATCTGTGCATGAGGTTGTCTTGTAACCTCCGTTTTGTCCTCCCACAGTTGTGGGAATAGCATTGGCCTCTATGATGATTATTTGGCCCTTGATTCCCTCAGTCAGACCAGGTCCTCGAGCAGTAGGTGGGTTGCCGTTGGTGGCTCCATACTGGGCCGTAACTGGTTGGGTGGGAGAATTTTGTGAGAATTGCATTAGGCGTTGTTTAACATCAACAGCAGAATCAACTTCCTGTATTCCAGCAGCAGATTCTACAGTGGCAGATCTTCTGCTAATGGTTGCCACCAATTCCTTCGGCTCTTGAAACGACTCAAAAAGCTGCTTTTTGTCTTGAAGCTGTACCTCTGTTCCTTTGTCATAGAACCCAGGTAGTCGGCCCAGTTCAACCAGAACCTTCTCCCTCTCTGTCTCGGCACTAATTTCCTTCTGCATCTTCTTTCCAGCAAACTGCCGGTCTTTGCTGTGGCTTGGGTTGGGTCTTATCTGAGGGTCCTGGGATAGAATATGCTTTCTCACTGGAATTTCCACAAACTCATTAGTCCTGTCAATGGTGTCGCACAGTCCTCGAGAACGCCTTAGACTCTGCTCTCTCTTCATGGTCAAACGGATCTCCCTCTCAATGGGAGTTTCGTTAGGTGGAGATTCAGAGGGCTGAGGAGCATCATTATCATGGCCCTCCAAGACATCTGTTGTGCTGTTGGGGGAGAAATCAGCTGATACGCCACTATCGCTCTGGCTGTCATCAAAATGATCCACCTGCATTCTGTTGACTTTCCCTTCTCCCAGACGAGGCTTTGTGTTTGACTGGGACTCTGCTCTCTGCCCGTTGGTTCCCCGTTCTTGTCTTTGATCTTTAACCTCCCCCAGCTGCTTTCCTTCGGTCCCACCTGTTTCTGTGAAACACACTGTTTGCTTTCGCTCTTCACCCGTTTCACTGCTCTCTCTCTCCTCCCTTTTACTGTCCCTCCTCCCCTGTGGCATTATCAATGGCTCTTTTACTTCAGTAGAGATACAAGCAGAGCTACCTTGCTCTGGATTGGTTGGCACGCCTGCAACTGTTTCTAGGGGTGGAGCAGCATGACACACCTTTTGCACCTCCTCATTCTCATTCAGACAGCTTGGGTTGTTTACCTCAGGCTCCCCCTTCTGGATGTTCTCAGCATTAACCACAGGTTCAGTTGTGGATTCACTTTGGATGCTTGATGAAGGTTCGGTCTCAGTGAGAAGACTTTTTGAGGAGCTCTTGATATACATCAGGTTTGATGGTTCATCACAACGACTGTCCCGTCTCACCCACTGCTCTCTGGTGGTGGCAAAGTCCACAGGTTTGCAGTCCATATTTTGCTCTTCACTGTTTTCCGATAGGAACACTATTGAGTCAGAGTCACCATGTGACTCAAGCTCATGTCCCTCTTCTTCACAGGCTTCCTTTGGTATTTGTGATGAGCCTTTGTCTGCCTGTGTCATGGTACCAGGTTCTTCACCCTCAGTTGTCGGAACATCTTCACTGGTTTCAGTGTTTTCCTTCACCTCATCTTGAATCTCAATGGCCTGACACCCACTCCTCTCTGGTTGGATATCTTCTTCCAGTCCTGGCACTGGTGGCCACTCTTGATCACCAGTTGGGTAATTTTCAACTGTACTGCTCAAGACTTCCTCTGTTGCCTCAATGGCTCCATCCGCTGGTGAGGAGGTGGGATGATTGTGAGGTTGAGGTGGAAAACCGCTGTCAGGTGTTTCTGTTTTTTCTAACCCACTAATAGCTTCTTTGTCTTTGGGGTCTGTGGCCATGTTTTTATCTTTCTCCATATGATCTTGTATGACTGCTGTTTCCCTATCATCAGTGAAGTGGGGTTTTCCTTCTTTACTACTGCATTCATCCTGGAATTCAGATTTCTGAGGGCAAGTCACAGAATCTGTTTCCATTTTGCAATATATCTGTATGAAATAAATGGCAAAATGCATTATACAATAACAGAATGACAAGTCAGAAGCAGGCTTCCTTTATTTGATTGAATTGGTAGTCAACAAAGTTGTCTCTTACTGATTTTCTCACCTGTTCTTAATTTTTATAGCAAAGAGGTGAGACCCCTGAAGACATTTCTTTGTAAAGGAAACACTTATAGTTTTTTGCTGACTTAGGAAACTATAATCAGCTTATGTTTCAATCCCAGTAGCTCAGGAAGGCTCATACTAAATTGAGTTATAGTGTGACTGCATGGAATCTTTTTCACCATTGCAGTCTGTTGCTTTTGGGTTTTTGCTTCACAATTTTTTGACCTCTATGTCTTAATCAAATTCATTAGGTCATTTATTCTTTAACGCCTATGCCTCCAAGTCAGATTAGTGTCTTTTCCCATTAAGATCACCATAAAATAGGTCACCTGAAACAATTATTTGTAATATTTATTTTATTTTTTTGTCTTTACATCAGGCTATAGACAAGGCATTTCTTTCTGTAACTTCTTGTTTTGCTATGTCATTGTCTTGCACCTTGATCCATACTGTTTTTTTTTTCATATTGCCACATGTGACTAAGAATGATTAACAAAGTTATTAAAATTAGAAAAACATTAAACAGTGTGCAGGGTCAGAAGTGGAACTTTTTCCACCTTCCCAGTCAATGAAGTTTATCTCCATTCTTTAGAAAGTAAAAGTTTAACCAGCTCTTCTCAGAATCATATTTACTTAAATACAAAATCAGATATCCATGCAAGTCAGGTAATATTTTTTTTGTTGACAATGAGTTGATCATTCTCAATATAACATTTGGACACTGTATTGCATTTTCCACTGGACGTAGAAGAAACACAAAGACTTAAAGGTGTGTCATAGCATAATGCTAATTACATAAGGAGCAGATTAATACCGTTTAATCAGATTATACTCTGGACATGAGTGACAAAACAACATGGAAAGTCTGATTCAGGAATAATACAGCAACAGTGAGGTATTCTTAATGTTCCTATGAATTATAGAACACCCACAAACTATATAATTAAGATGAATGAATTTAAAAGGGATGTAAAAGACTGTTGTGAAAATTTAAATATTAAGTATATAAACAAAATCCAAGTAGCACAACTCTATATTTAGTTAGCTACAGTATACTAAAAACTGCTGTCAGCATCCATAAATCTCAAGACACTATGAATAGCTGTCACTAAATATGGATAAGTGCACTTCTTTCACTTGATGTACATCTATGTACACTAGTAATGTGTAGGGCTTTAAATAAAATAATGCTGCAATATCCTACTGATGAGCCCAAGTTGAAATTCCTGACAATGTAACACATACTACTGAGATAAAGAGCTACATGTATTACATGACCCATTCTTATGCATAAAACAAGATGAAAAAGGAAAATAGGCCTACCAGCCGATGAGATGAAAGAAAGGATGGAAGGTCAGCTGAAAGACACAAAGAACTGAAATTGTCCGCCAAGACGTTTTGAAGTGTGCCCCTCTCACCTTATTCCCTTTCTTTCCCTGGTTTCCTTCTCTCTTGAACTCTCTCTCTCTGTACCGCCACCCCCTGCTTAGTAATCAAGGTTAAAATCTGTGCAGTTACTTTCTCTCCTCCTTCCACACTGCACTAAAGCTGTTGAGTACACCATGGGCCTTGCATCACTAATCCAAACAGCTCTCAAAGCCATCATGACTGAAGCCAGGGTTTGAACAGGGGATCTCTTTATGAATAACTTTTAGATTCATACACTATAATGCAAGATCTACATGTTACTACTTTATAATAAGTTTTAATGTTTACATTAGTTAGTGCATTACATTGTAAAAAAAATCCGTAAAATTTACAGTAAAAAAACGGCAGCTGTGGTTGCCGGAATTTTACCGTAAAAAAGACGGTAGCAACGTTTTAGGTTTTCAATTATAACTTAAATTTACAGTTAAATACCATAATTTCATTAACTGATATAATGTTAATATACCAACCTACTGAAGTACTGAAATCTGTTTTGTACCTTTGTAATACACTGATAACCACCAACTGCAGGTGGTGATGAGAAAGTCACATGATGAACCAAAGCCCATCACAAGCAGCTTTTAAATAATAACATACATAGAAGGTGCACAGTGTCATTCACACAAACACTAAACACCATCACGGTAACACACATGAAACTGAAATAATGCAATAAACATTCATTTAACAACGTTAGGTGTAACACACAACCCTAATATACAAAACTGATAAGAAAAAACTAAAAAGAAACATAGTTATTTCAACAAAAAAAACATCATATTTGAAATGTAACGCAGGGAATTCTGGGAATGTCAATTTACGGTTATTCACTGTAAATTATACGGTATTTTTCACTTCCAAAAACGGTATACTACCATAAAATTTATGTCCAATACATGTAATCTCCAATACAGTTTTTCACCGTATATAGTAGGGGAATTTACCGTTAACCATTTAACAGGTGTTTACGGTAGCATTTTTACAGTCTTTTACCGTTAAATTCACGGTCATTTTTTACAGTGTAGGTATCATGAACTAACAATGAACAATAATTTTACAGCATTTATTAATGTTAGGTTACATATACAAATACATTGTAATTTCAGTTAGCATTAGCTAATGTATTATGCATTGAACAGTTAACAATGAAAAGTTTTTTTAAAAAAAGACAGACAAATTTAAGCATAATTACCTTTGTAATTAAACTGGTTAATAAATGCTTGTTCATGATACTGAATGCATTAACTCATGTTGATGAATTGAAAACTTACTGTAAAGTGCAGTGTAGCAGCATAACATTTTATTAATTTAAATATAAATATGGAAACGGTTCAAGCTACTGAATATTTAAAAAATCAGCACTGAAACCCTGAATATACAATATTCTTTTTCATGTTTCATGATAAAAGGATTGTTGCCATTGTTTTTTAAAGGAATTACTATTTGATTCTCGTTTATACATAATTTCCAAAGTATACTGTTTTATCCTTATGTTGATAGCATATACAATCCTCATTATATACCTTCTAAACTATTTCTTGTTTCAATCTATTTTAAGAAAAAGACAGCCTTGATTACATTTCATCAGTTTAGTTTATTAATCCTGCAGCTCTTCCAATGTAAACTTTCTATACAAAATCCTCACTGCTTTTCATTCAGCTCTTTATTTAAACTGTACAAACAGGCACTCAGTTAAGGCACTGAGAATTTACATCAAACTTTCTATGCTGAAAAAACAAGTTCCTGAATTCAACTGAAAACTTTGAATAGTATTGATTACATATCATGGTATGAAACTTGAATCGCTGTCACACACAATTTAAACCGTGTTAATGAGAGACAACAGGAGCAGTCCTTATAGAAATGTTAGTTGGAGAATGAACCTAAAATGGCCAAGATTGATAAAGCAGTTTATGACGTATACTGTATGCTGGACAGAAGTATATTAAGTAAGTACTGTTCATAGGGTCACATTAAAGGGACAGTTCACCAAAAAATTTTAATTCTGTCATCATTTACTCATCCTCATGTCATTCCAAACTTGTATATATCTTTCTTCTGCAGGACAAAATAATGTCTCTTTATTGAAACACTCTTTAAATGATCTTCTGTGTTCTGCAGAACAAACTGTTTTCTTTGGAACAACATGAAATGATTTTCAGCACAGACATTTGAATTTTGGGTAAACCATGCCTTTAAAGTCTAAAAACGCTTCTGTCGGGCAGTTAAAGGCACTCTGTATATATCTTTCTTCTGCAGGACAAAATAATGTCTCTTTATTGAAACACTCTTTAAATGATCTTCTGTGTTCTGCAGAACAAACTGTTTTCTTTGGAACAACATGAAATGATTTTCAGCACAGACATTTGAATTTTGGGTAAACCATGCCTTTAAAGTCTAAAAACGCTTCTGTCGGGCAGTTAAAGGCACTGTAACAATAAAAGCAATCAAACTGAAACTCAGTTCACATCAACAATACAAAAACTCTGAAGATGTTACAGCGTGCATAAAAATCACAGGAAACCATTCCATCTCTTTGCTGTCTCTTTGTTTTGATTCATAAACAAGGCACACGAATGGTTTCTAATAGAGAATGCCACAACTATTGTAGGTTGAGACTTATTAATTACCCACGTGGGTCAATTCCCACGGCACTGAGAAAACAAAATATTTTTATACGGTATAGTGTTAAAACCGTCAAGGCCTCTGTGGGTCGGCAGCCATCGCTCTAGAGTCGCCAGACATTAAAAACAGGATCATAATCAGACACCAGAGGCTGGGAATGCAACCAATGGTGATATATCAACAACAACATGCACACTGAAGCCTTTTCCAGTCTTTTCCTGCAAGGCAATGTGCTTCTTCTTACACAGAAAAGAGTTGTGGGGAATTCAATACAGCGAAGGCAATGCAAGTCTCGAAGGCTTCAGTACATCATAAACACTTTGTGCTTTGACGCCGCTGCAAGTTTCGATGTGAACAGCTGAAGATCAAAAAAACGAATGTCTTGAAATACAAACTCTATATTCAGAGTAACAGACAAGATGAAAAAGAATGGAGAATAAAAAGAGTCAGTCAAACGTCAACAGAGTGTTCACATGATCAAACAGCATTGGCAGGTTTTTTGTTTTGGTGCACCTGCGTCCTCTGCTCGATTTGCGGCGCTGGTATCCAGCTGAGCCGCTGCTTTGGAGACGAGCAGAGGCTCTTGTTCGGCACGCTGTTTCTCTGTTTCTGCCTTGGCGTTTAACTCCACTGTTTCTCCGGCGCCATCCAGTGGAACTTCCTGAAATTGGCTGAGCGAGATGCGCATGGTGGGCTTGACCTCCTCGTCTTTTGGGGTTTGCGATTCTGTTGTGTTTGCTTCGACTTTTGGTCTGATTGTTGGAGATGGTTGTGCTGTGGAATACACTGGAACCTGGGCTGCCTCGATAGTGCCATCTACTGTCACATTCTGGGGATCTTTCTCCTCTTGCTCAAGATCTTGTGTCTCACCTTCAACTGCTACATCTGTAGGTATCTCCTCAGCAGGAGGATCTTCAATCACTTCTGCCTGTTCTGGGTCAGCAGTAGCTTCCGGATGGTTCTCTGTCTTTTCCTCAGCACCATTTTCTTCTGTGTTTCCAGAAATGTCTTCATTTGTGGCGTCCACGGTAGGTTCTTGAGAAGTTTTGTCATCCTCCTCTGGGATTTCCTCCCCTTCGTCTGTGATGATGACTCTTTCTGCTCGAATAATTGCTCCGCCGTCATCATCCTCATCTACTCCCTGCCCAGGCTCCGCCTCCTTAAAGCCAAGGAAGGTCATAGTTACACCACCAGCACCTAGTCCTTCAGCAGGGTGGCTGTTAAAGTCGTTAGCAGAAGCATGTTCGTCCTCTTCTGGACTATTGTGTGATGATTCTCCTTCCACATTTCCGTTAAGAGCATTTCCGTTAAGAGGTGGTGTGGTGTCTGTTTCTGTTTTAGCACCAGTAATCGTTCCTGCTTCCTCCCCATCGTGATTTTCAGCCTGCACTGAATCATCTGGAACAGAACCCAACAGTATGAATCTAGAATCACTTCTGATATTCATACACGATATTGAATACTGAAGTTATTAAGAAAAGGCATTGGCAAGGCAATGCTTTAATTCTATAATTGATGGAATATTAAAGGTTTTTCCTTTATTAAATATTAAACTAATGAGGAAAAGAATGTAAAGCAGACAGACAGAAAGAGAAAGACGGGGGAAAAGAGTGATAGTAGGAGAATATGTTAAAGGTATTGTGGATTGTTGCTGGGCCATTGCTATGTGATGGTTAAGGTGTTCTGGGCGTATTTTAGGGTGTTGTTATGTGTGTTTATTGGTCATTACATATCAGGTCCCTCCTTGAATAAAAATTAGGGATGCACCGATACCGATATTGGTATCGGGCCCAATACTGCTCTCCTGTACTCGTACTCGTTAAAATGCCCCGATACCAAACGCCGATACCACACAGTATGTGATAAGCGCCATATTCAAACAAAGAAACACCGACAACAGAACAACAGACAGCAGAAAGGAGTTAAGGATGTCTACTACGAAGTATATGTATGCAATGAATATAATGTTAAACATTCAGTATTAACGCCTGTATAGCTGATGTGCGCGAGCTGATAAACAAAGCACGCTGAGTGGATTGAGCGAATATATCTTTCTCACAGACATCACTGGAAAGTTTGTAGTTCGGTCGGATATGTCAAAAACAAGTAAGTAAAACAATGCACAAGTTACTTAACTGTAGGGAGAGAGAGAGAGAGAGAGAGAGAGAGCGAGAGAGAGAGAGCGCGCGCACTTCTGTTGTGTGATCTTTGATGTTCACTCACTTAGCACACGTACGCATCATTTGGATTAAAACTAAATCGTAAAAATAAGACCATTTATAGAGGCATTCACGATAAACATCATTTATTTTCAACCGTAGGCATTCACGACTTTCTGGCGAAAGTGAATCTAGCAGCCTGTGTGAAATGAGCTAGTCTGTACTACTGTCCTCTCATTCTGAATCGGTACAAATACCTGCAGGCGTTGCGCGTGTTTTGCTTGCTTGAGCGTTTCTGCATTATATGAGTGGCTCGTTCATATAAATCGCAGCACGTTTCCGATGAAAAAAACGCTACTTCTATTTCTGAAAATATCACAGTTAGGAGCTTTATAACGGCATTATTACAGCAAAGCGCGTGATTACAGTACTAAACCGCTGCTCTAATGCTATTAAATTAAAGAAGATGTACCATAGAGCAAAAAAATTAACAGTGAAAGTAACAAAAACTATTTGTATAAATACATTTTAATGGACATAATTAAGTGTGAAAATAACCGAAGGATATACAGTGAAACCAAACATGATTCAGAGATCAGATATAATTTTTTTACTAGTGGGTGCAGGAAACTATAGTTCATTTATGTAAGTGAGGATAGCAATATAAAGTAAATTGTGACAAATCATACCCAAAAATTCTTCATACAGTGGACTACCAGTAAAATTGATACAAATTTAGGTCCAAAAATTATTCAGACTGAGTCTGGGGAAAAAAACTAAAGCTGAGGTTTGCATGAAGCTGGTTGACAGCATGCCCAGGAGACTACAGGCTGTCACTGAGGCTAAGGGTTGCCCAACTAAGTATTGATAGTTGTGTAAATACTGTCATACTAACAGCTGTCTGAATTATGTTTGGTTGATTGTAATCTATTACATACCTTTCTATCAAAATTATCTAACATTATCAAGATGAATTTGTTCTGACACAGTGTAACTCTGAGTTCTTGTCATATTTTATTACCATTTTCTAAACTATAGCGAATAAACTATGATAATGTGAGAAATGTTGAAGGTGTCTGAATAAATTTTGGTTTGACTATCTATTTGATAAATGAAGTTAACCAACTAACATTATACATACCCTTTTGGTTTCTGTACCCAATATTTAAAAAATGTACAAATGCAATAAAAATATCGGTATCGGTACTCGGTATCGGCAAGTACCAAAAATAAAACTATCGGTATCGGGCGAGTACTGGAAAAAGTGGTATCGGTGCATCCCTAGTAAAAATGTATGTGATTTTTTTTCAATGATAAGTTAAGGCCAATTCACACTGTGCCAACAGACACAGAGTTTTGTTGGATAGTGTGCTACCCATATTTGCGTTGATTGGCACTTGCCAGCTTGCCAGTTTTTGCCAGCTGAACATGTTATATCTGCTTTTGTTGAGTTTTGGAATGTCTGAGAAATGACATACTGTAATGGTGACCTTGATTTCACCAAGTACAACATGTTCCTGGATCAACATCCTTGTTGATCCAGGAACATCATTCCAATTAACCAATCAGATTTGAGGGATAACTTTTCAGGAAATATCTGTTTTAGGCTTACAATCAGGGTTAAGTGCTTCTACACCCTTATTAATCAGCTATCATTTTACACTGATTTTAGGAATAAATTATGGGTAGGTTTAGGGGTAGGGATTGGGTTTAGTCTATATTTTTGGACAGTAATGTTGATCCTGGATCAGCAAAAGATCACGGCGACCATACTGTAATCCGATGACCGACGCAGTTGGTCTGCATCTGTTGGTGCAGTTACCAAAGTCTAAAGAAAGAATAGTATATAATCACTGATATTTTATACCTTTGTTTTCCTCTTTTCCGTTCTCCATGATAGGTCCATTAGGGTCTGCCTCAGCAATTGCTGTTTGATCAGAAACATTTATGATTGATATTAGTTCAATAGCATACTATTTAGATGAGACTGTCTCCTTGGAACAATAAGATTACATCTGACATTTTGGTCAAAATTGAGTTATTCACATATTCTTATTCTGTGACAACTTATTTACATTGTGTTTTTAAAAAAAAGTTTTTTAAGTGTATATTTTGGGACTTTTTATTTAAATGTTATCTAGTATATGGAATTCAAAAACTTTGAAGCTCATTGTCTCAAAATCACTCAGAATGCAGACAGAGTCATATAATTCCAAGGTGGCAAGATGTTATTGTTAATATATTAAAAACATGTTCATTACAAAATATTATGGTCTGTTATTATAAGTCTAAAGTAGATTGGTAAGTCTTCACAAAAAGTTTAAATTCTGTAACATGCATGAATATTATCAGAAATATACACTACCTTTCAAAAGTCTGAGGTCGGTAAGACGTCTTAATGTTTTAATTACAGTTTAAAATAAATATATTTTTAAATGCAATTTATTCCTGAGATGGCAAAGCTGAACTACTACATTACTCCACTCTTCAGTGTCACATGATCCTTCAGAAATCTGCAGCTCTAGCAACATTTATTATCATCAATGTTGAAAACAGTTGTGCACAATTTTTTGCAACAAATTGCATTCATGCTGAATAAAAGTATTCATTTTTTTCCACAATAAATGGAATAAAAAGAATAAATAGAAAATCTTGACCCCAAACATTTAGATGGTAGTGTACATAATATACTATTTAATAATATTAAGTATCACTATAAATTGATTACTGATAATTCATGTTGTTTCATGTTATGTTATGACTTCATAAATATAAAAAATATATTAGTGTTCGACTTGATCAATAAATGCTGTAGAGGTATTGTTGTTAGTGGATGATCTCTGACACATCAACTCATGTTATCAATCTGAACCTTATTGTAAACTCGTACCAACTGAATTAACCAGGAATTAATTTAACACAGATTCACAACTATTGTTTTGTCAAGGATTATACTCTTTTGTGTAAGCAATAATCAGGTCTAGAAAGCAGACAAGCTTGATGCTGTGTAACTGAAACAGACAGGCAGATGGTTAGCCTGGACACAGGTGCGGGACAGAGAGAGGACAGGTGGCACACACTCACCTGCTCCCACTGGCTCCACCACGGCCTCTCCCTATCGGATGAACAAGAGAGAAAAGGTCAACAGTCATCCTTAGAGAGGACACATCACACTCTCATTCTGCTGCTTAATATTTCATTCAAGGCCATGGAACATTTATGGGTGGAAGAGCTTGTCTCTGATCAGCCTCCATTCTACACTAGAGAAGTTTCCTTTCTAAGTTCATTAACATGCACCCCAATATCCCAACCATCTCCCAAATACTGCAGCATTCTGCTTCCAATGTGATTTAGAGAAACACCATAAACCATTTACTGAAGGTATACTCACAATTTTCCCTCATTAAAACATTTACACAAAGAAATGAATATTTTTTTATATACTTATAAAAGCAGTTGTATTTTTTTATGTCCCTTCATGTGCAGGTCACATGACCAGATGAGAACTAGTACTCACTTTATCTATGAGAACTGCTCACTTTACAAGTATAGCAAGCATTTGCTCATGGAATTAATTAATCATGGCTGGTAACAAATAGAAGCTGACATGCACTAAAATTACTAAGTGACGATTTAATTAATTCAGTTAATATTATTACCATATTGAGAACATTAAAAACATTAATTGTAAAATGAAATAGTTTTGACGTTAACTGAAAATTAAAAGACTAGCTAGCCAGTTTCAGGTTTGTAGCGCTTGTGTCAGATTTGTGTGATTATAATTTATAACTCGCGCTTCCTTTATTGTTGTAAATATCAGCAATCATCTAATTCATGTGAAGCTTTCCCCGTTTCACCGCTAATACTTTCTTTCACTCACTCTGATTGGATAATTAGGGGTGATCTTTCATCTTTCATCAACTTTAGAAAAAATATGGCTCTGTTGCCAGATTCGTTTACCAACAGACAGACACATCAGCTTCAGTTACCACAAGGTGGAGTCACACCAACACTGTACAGTATGTTACATATACAGTATTCAATGCAGGCAGTATTTATTTAATCAATGCAAAATTGTAATCACAAAAAATACAGCATTGATACTGCATGACCTTTCTTTGAGTCATCATGAGTATACAGAGTATTTAACCTTTCATTCTTATTTAGAGATATCGCAGAGATATACAACGTAGTGTACACACTGTAGCAGTTAACTACTGCCAACTATAAACTGACCCCAAACTGACACAATACAGGAAAATATTAAAATAATCTGAAGGGAAATTTTTGAAATGTACTGTTGTTATTTTGACTCTTTAGTTACTGCAAGTCAGCCTCAAAAGAACATGAAGGTTCACATTAGTGCCTGTGTTTTTGTGTTGGTCAAATATGAATATACATCAGTTGTATTCATGTTGCTTTAGAAATGTATTTGTCTTGAAGAAACACATACAATAAGACCAAGACCAAGACCCAGCTTAAAAGAATAGTTCACACAAAAATGTAAATTTGCTGAAAACTGATTCACCCTCAGGCCAAACAAGATGAAGAAACAAACTCATCTATATCTTGGATAGTTTTTCAGCAAATTCATTAACATTTCATGTTAACTATTTCTTTAATTAGAATAACTTCAATTCTATAATATAAGATATAGTCTTACTGCAGCCCACCACAGCAACTCTGATTCAACAGCCTTCAGTGTGTGTTTTTAAAGACAAAATAATGTGTTTACTTACAGTTCAGCTGACCTCCATACAAGGTTGTTTGTTGTGATGGTAATGAGTATTAAAAAAACAGCCCTGACTTGCTGCTACTTATAAACAGCTCATAATGATTTCAGAGAGTTGTGCATCTTACAGTAAAGTGTATTGACTTAAACGTACCATGATCCTTCTCAAATCATTTTAATATTCCGATGTGGTGTTCAAGAAACATTTCTTATCAATATTTAAAAGTTGTGCTGTGTATCATATTTTTGTGGACCCCATGACACATTTTCTTTGAGAACATTTTTGTAACATTATAAATGTCTTTACTATCTCTTTCGATCGATTAAATGCATCCTTGCTGTATAGAAATACCAATCTTACTGACCACAAACACTAGTGTGAATAGTTAGAAAAATGATTTAGGAGGTGAAAAGCTCTGACACAAGCAGACGTGTGAAAGCAGCAGATGCGTGTTCAGCATGATCATGCATTCAGACATGGTGTCTCACCTTATGCTGTGTCTGAGCGTCTGTGCCAGTTTGACTGGAACCGTCTTCAATGAGTTGCTTCAGTTTCAGTTCTTCCTCTGCCAACTGCTCAGACGTCACCTGTAATCTAAAGCACATATATGCATGTCATGTTTTATAAGGTGGAAACCTACCATTGGCTTGTGGTTTTCTTTAAAGGGGTCATATGACGTTGCTAAAAACAACATTATTTTGTGTATTTGGTGTAATGAAATGTGTTTAAGCGGTTTAAGGTTAAAAAAACACATTCTTTTCCACATACTGTACATTATTGTTTCTCCTCTATGCCCCGCCTTTCTGAAACGCGTCGATTTTTACAAACCTCATCGGTCTGAAAAGCGAGGTGTGCTCTGATTGGCCAGCTATCCAGTGCGTTGTGATTGGCCGAATACCTCAAATGTGTGTTACGCCCCTTACCATATAATAACGTGTCCCGGCGCGATGAGACAAAACCAATAAAATAAAACCCATTATAAACGAGGCATTTGTTGCATCCAGTGGGGACATAATTACTGATTATAATGACTTATACTGTCTTTTTACGCGTTGCGTTGCATCGCGCCGCATAAACATAAAACCATGTCTGCATTTGTGATCGGAGAAACGACAAACAACAAGCGCAACACTGTAGGGTTGTGACGGTGAGGACATTTTCCCACCAGTTAATCGACGTGTGACAACACCGGTAATACCGGTATCAGCGTGGGGGCGGGGCATTCCCTCTTTTCCTCGCTTTCCTTCGCTTTTAAATAGCTTGTAAAAGCTGCGTGTGCATTTTACTTTCACTTTCAAATAGCGGCAATTCGGCGTAAAGCAATTGTTAGTTTTTAGTTAGTTTGAATTTCCCCTCTTTTCCTCGCTTTCCTTCGCTTTTAAATAGCTTTTGAATTTTTTTTACACTTGACATTTCTTGTTAGAAACGGTTTTATTTCTGGGAAGAGCAAGGTACTGTTGGGGGGAAAGTAAGAGCATATTAACTTATATTAACTAAATTTTTCAGTATCAATCCAACAGTATAGACAAAACAATATATTCTTTTTTTTGTCTACTCTATTATATGAAGTCATGAATTTTTTATTAATTTTGTTTAGTTGGTTCATTTGGACATTTAAATCAGCTGGTTTAAAGAAAACATTTCACTGATTCATTTGAAACCTGCACAGCATTATATGGTTTTGGTCACACTTTAGTTTGGGGATCAACTCTCACTCTATTAACTATGACTTTTGCCTCAATAAACTCCTAATTTGCTATATAATTATAATTAGTAACGTAGTTGTTAAGTTTAGGTATGGGGTCAGATTAAAGCAGTGATGGGCAAACTTGGCCCTTCCAGGCCACTTTCCTGCAGAGATTTGATCCAAACCTGATAAAACTCACCTGCCTGTAGCTTTCTAGTAGTCTTGAAGACAATGATTAGCTGGTTCAGGTGTGTTTGATTAGAGTTGGAGCTAAACTCTGAAGGAAAGTGACCTGGAAGGGCCAAGTTTGCCCACCCCTGGATTAAAGGATCTAAAATATGATCATGTAGAATAAGGCATTAATATGCACTTTAAGTACTAATAAACAGTCAATATGCCAATATGCATGCTAATAAGCAACTAGTTAATAGTGAGAATTGGTTCCTAAAATAGTGTTGCCATGCTTTTAGTAGCAATACACACACAAAAATCTTATTACAATAATTTTGCAAAATAATATAACAGAGTCAAATTCCGCTGTTCATTCCTACGATTCAGACTATTTTTTATATATATGTATATTATGGTGATTTGATGATATATTGTGTAATTTCTAGGATCAAATACAATTAGATTTTGATTGTTTTTGTGTGAGAAAATTACTACTTTTGATTGCAGAAAATAAAACATGAAATCAAGTTTATTTACGTTCTTGCTGCAGGCTCCAGGACTTATTGATAAGGATTCATCAGCGCATATAATTCCAAAGCAAAGATTCAGTCAAAATGTAATAACTTCATGTTCTTCATCTGAAATTACTTCCAAAATTTTGTGTAGGCACCGTTTAAGCAAACTCTCATTCAGTCTGGCTGCATTCTGGCCTACTTTTCACGATCCTATCGATTCCCAGGCTACTATCTTGTTTCACTCAGAATTATATTATGGAAGTAAAATAAATTGTGAACAACAATTAACATTAGGTTTTAAAAGCTTTAATTATGTCCCTCTAAATGGCTTCAACGTAGTTTTTATTAGTAGCTTTTAGTGTAGCTAAAAACTTTTGCTAAAGTGTAGTTTGTCTGTAATCATGATTGTTTTGACTACAGCCCGACCAATATGGGTTTTTTGGGGCCGATACCGATATTAGGGAGTAAAAAAGGCCAATATCGATATATCGGCCGATATTCATTGTGTATATTATAGTACAGTACCAGTCAAAAGTTTGGACACTTTCCCATTCGTGTGTCCAAACATTTGAATGGTACTATATATAGAATACAGTATATACATAAATAGAATATATATACATACACATTTTTTGCAATGATCACTCAAATGTGTTGATGAAACACTTATAATGACGTGACAGAGATATGTAATGGAGGCAGGGCATTTAACAATTTAACAATAAACTTTATTATCCAAAATGTAAAGTTGAAATTTATTCAACTTCAATTAAATTAAATTCTATTCAACTTTATTCCATTGAAGTTTATTTCGCTTCGGAACATTCATTCACGGATTTGCGCTACTGTACACACAGACGAAACTTACTAGAGAAATGTGAAGTGTGACAATATACCTCTGTAAATAAATACAAAATAAATTCACGTCTCGCGCACTTTAATGCCCTTTGAATGTAACGTGTACGTTCCCTTGGAACTGGAATCATGGTGGAATTTCATGTGAAGTCCACTTCGCAGGGCACTTACGGTCGAATAAGACAACGCTTGAATGCTGCCTGAACAAGAGACCTCCTTACTGAAGTGAAAGTGTTGACTGGTGTCACTATCTCGCGAACGCAAGCCGCGGATCTCCACTAAATTCGTGGGATCCCTTCAGCTCGAGGAGCCCTATCGAACGCCACCCTCCGCGCGTCGGTAGCCGCCTGTTGTTGCCCCCTGATAATGTTTATATCGATATATCGGTCGGGCTCTAGTTTTGACAACCTACAATTTCAAAGGAGCTTGCCCAACAGGTTCCCATAATATACTGTAGGTTTTTCAGGATTTACTATCAGACAAACAAGATGCGCAAGTGAGCCTGCACTCACGTGGACTCATTTACTCAATCGCAATCCTCTCTGGAAATCACAGCATGCTTTATAGCTATATAAAACTGCATTGTAACAAATACAGGCATTAAACGAATCACTCCTCATAGGATGAGAGGCCTCAGATGGCTGTTTACACACCATGAAATTCTGTTCCCTATAGGGCTGTGAGCAGCTTATTACTGCCAAACTTTGCTCTGACTAATTAAAGCCCTGCTTCAACACAGAAGAACATCTCAGCGGCCAGCTTATTACAATAATCACCATCTCCTTCAGTCAAGCAAATAAATGCTGATCTGCAAAGCAGGAACTTCAAATACTCCTTCTCACTCACATGCAGAAATAGAAAGATATTTTGGGGGATAAAAAAAAAACCATCACCTACTTGGTGCTCCAGTTCTTTGGCAGGAATAATTAGTGGTGTTTGCAGAGGGAAGCAACATTATTACTACTGTGTGTATGATTAGAGTATTGAACAAACTCTGAAGTATTAAACTTCAGCTTGTAACTTATCTTATACAGCAATATATATATATATATATATATATATATATATATATATAAATGCGGTAAAGTGCTCATGGAAGAGATTTATTTATTTTGGTCAGGGATTTGGCAGTTGTGGTCAGAATTATTAGCCCCTTGGTACAGTAAATATGAGCAAAGATGCTGTAGAAATAAATCTGTCTTGTTTATCCTTATGATATTTTATTCTAAAAATTCACAAAAATCTAACCTTTCACTGATGCAAAACAACTGAAAGTGGGTAAAAATCACATGATGTTTTTCTCCAATACACACTGGTCACAATTATAAGCACCACTAGAAATTCTTATGAATAAAATGTCTCTAAAGTATATTCCCATTCATAATTAATTTTTTTTAACACACCAGGGTGACTATGAACATGAAATTTTGACTTCCTGTTTCCCAAAAATGTAAATATGAGGGAACACAAAGGCCAAATTCCCTTAATCATCCAACACAACGATTCACGCCGAAGAATATAGTTCTGATGTGCAGCGAAAGATTGATGAGCTTCATAAAATGTAAGAAAAAAGTTCCCATTTCCACCATCAGGACAATAATTAAGAACTTCTAATCAAGGAGAGACCCAAGCCATATATAGAGAGCAGAATATCACAGAGAAATTGTGGCCCGGCAAGCAACCACCCAAAACACAGTTGCAACCATCTAGCAATGCGCTATAACACTCAGAAAACCCTTGCAACTGTGTAGAAACATGCTAAAAATACTCAGAACAGCCTATAAACTGCACAGTAATGTGCCAAAAACAATTCAGATCACCTCAGCAATCACATATAAATTTTCTGGTAACCAAGCGAAATATTTTTAAATATTATAAAAATAAAATATAAAAAATCTTACTTGTTAATGTGTGTCTCTATCTCCTGAGCATTAGCGCCCCAGAGGGGTGATCGAGGTCCTGTACTGTCAGGAGATGTAGGAGGTCCTTCCATCAGCCACTGGTCTCTGAGGGACTTCCTCTGTGAGAGAAACAGGGAAAGGAGGAAGAAGTAATTAATGCGGCGACACATTATTTAAATAGATTTCTTATCAGCGGTTCACACTAACATCCAAACAAAGGCATTGAAGCACGCTGGTTTCTGGAGCTTAAAGGCCTATTCACACCAAAAGTTAATATTTGCCATAAAAACACACGAGATTGAATTGAAAAAAATGCATGTATTAGAAAGCCAATGGGCAAATGTGACCAGGATGTCAAGGTTATGCTTAAGTAGGCCTGTCATCATTTTGTCTCTCATAGTTGAGGTATACCTATGATGAAAATTACAGGCCTCTCTCATCTTTTTAAGTGGGAGAATACTTTTTTCCCCCACTGTATGTACATGACCTCAATAATTTTTTGTGCGACGCAATATATCGCCCATTATATTTACTTAAAAATTTATGTCACCATGTTTTGTACATTCCATTTGCGCCTGTGTCTTTTGCAGCTTCTTGTATATAACGTGATGTAGTCATGAGGTGCTAGTTCAAATTTAAAAAATGCTTCTACAAAAAAGTTTCATCTGCAGATATGGTCTTGTT
Source organism: Sinocyclocheilus grahami (assembly GCF_001515645.1). Classification (NCBI taxonomy): domain Eukaryota; kingdom Metazoa; phylum Chordata; class Actinopteri; order Cypriniformes; family Cyprinidae; genus Sinocyclocheilus; species Sinocyclocheilus grahami. The sequence goes on along the minus strand of NW_015505213.1, from coordinate 1,048,618 downwards.
TAGGGATCTGTGCCTTTGTGCATACGGACATCTGACTGCTAAGTAGTGGTTGTGTTTTTCAGCAATAGTGTGCACCCTTCATTTACAGAGAAAAGAAGGTCAGGGGAAAATCTGTAGATGGAAAAATCTCCATACAAGTTCTTTGTGCATTTCTCTTTTTTTCTACTTGATACTTTGCACTTTTTCTTGGAAAATGTTTATTTACTATTTATTCAGGTTTTTAAAGGTATCTAATATTTTGATAATTTCCATGATCTAAATATTCTTAAAAATTAAACATTTGTTGTCATTTGGAAGTGTGTAGGCCTTCTTTCATTATTATGCCCTTACATTATGATTATATACTCAGTGGCATAAAATGGTCTTTAAAATGACAATAATATCGCTTGTTGCAGTTATTTCTGGGGCAATATATCGCACAACAAAAAGTTGTTATCGTGACAGGCCTATGCTTAAGCTCACAAAAGTATTGTTTATTTACATGGTCTTATGATGTTGCTTAATTGTTGCATGGTATGAATTGTTCAAGACCACACAAAATCTAAATTGGAATTGTGTGGCTTGCAATCCATGTATTTAAATCTATATGTGAATGTGTTTCTAAAAGTTGACTAAATAAACTAGCAGATGTAGGCGAAATTTACATTCTCTGCTGATAAAAATTTGTGTAAACAAATTTATGTCTAATAATATCTCTTAAATAACAAAGTCCCTCCTACCCAGCACTGACTAGCAATAGCAGGAAGCATATTATTGTGGTTTGTTATGTGTGTAATAAGAGTATGAGCATTAGTGCAACCAAAGACACATAACAAACCATATTCTATAATTTAGGGTACATTTCACATCAGGAAAAAGTGTAAAAACTACATGCTTTCTCAATAAAACAACTATTGGTTTTAGTTGATATATTTTGTCAGTGTAACTTATCTGCTATTTCCCAAGCTGCTATTTATGGACAAACTATATGGGTAACGTTGTTAACAATTTTACCATTTTGACTCATAATTTTCTATAGCAGGCCTTGTCTGGCCAATTATAGGGCTAAAACGTATTTGAATTAAAACCCCCAGAATATTGTAAACCTTAACAATGTACTCAACATTGTTGATGGTCAATTAATACACTTCTTGACAGTAGTTCACAGAAGATCAAATCATGTACAGTATCTCACAGAAGTGAGTACACCCCTCACATTTTTGTAAATATTTTATTATATCTTTTCATGTGACAACACTGAAGAAATGACACTTTGCTACAATTTAAAGTAGTGCGTAACTTTACATTGTAGCAAAGTGTCATTTCTTCAGTGTTGTCACATGAACAGATATAATAAAATATTTACAAAAATGTGAGCGGTGTACTCACTTTTGTGAGATACTGTATGTGTTTTTCTTTAGATTTTGTCCATGGTACAAGCTGTCAAGATCGGAAAAAAGTCAAGTTGTTTGATATGTAACACCTCAACTTCCTGTTTCAGCAGGAGACAATACCAAAAAAAAGGGAAAAGTGTTTGTCTAACCATTTCATGGGGTCTTTCTGAAGGTAGAAAAGTTACAGTGCACTTGGAGTGAATAATTCTGCTGCAAATTTATACAATTTAGAGAATGCCAAATGGTTAAAGTCTAAAATGAAATTTCCTGCTGAGCATAATGCACTTTCACTCCTCTGCTAATTCCACCTCCAACAGCAAAAACATCTAACAACACATTTCTGAAAGGTTATATCAGGACCATCTAGTGTGTATTTGACTAATAATAAAACACGGCTGTGTGTATTCTGACATATACAGTAGATCGACGGGGAACTCCATAAAGTGCACAAAAGTGCAGCCACCAGCTGCCACACAGGAAGTGATGTGCACCATGGAAACTGAAAATGTATGAGGACTAATGTAAGATAACACAAGACAACAGGGGCTGTGAGATAACTTTATCTACATGCATGATTTCATTATGATTATTAACCCTAAATAGAAACCCTACAAACACAGTTTGTACTACTTATCACAAGGGCGTTTTTTTTTGTCCAGTGGCCACTTTTATGTTTCAGTGGTTTTAAGTAATACTGAAACCTTTCAACTTCATTGTGATCTCATTTAAACTTAGAAACTTGTCACAATTCCTTACTTTAGTTTTCCTACTTTTCAAATGTCTTTAATATATAAATTTTATAGATGTCCCTCACCCAGACTTTCAATCTTTAATATTTTAAAAGCTATGATAAACAGTAATAATCATAAGCCATACTGATATATATTATCTGAAAATGAATTTGTACACAAATTATTCAAAATCATAAGTCATAATGACAAAATTTTTTACTTTAAGTTTTCTTCTCATTTTGACATTTTGTCATAATTTCAACTTACTTTCGTCAATTTATTTTCTCATATTCAAAGAAGGTTTTCCTATGAATTAATTAGTAGAAAAGTCCATTTCTCCTGTGCATTTGTGTCCCTTTGTTTCTGGAGAATGCAGCTAAGTAGTCGGCTCGCATTCCACAAGGTTGTAAATGTATCGGGTTACCATGAAACCAGGGTCTTGTTCTGGCGTCCTGGGGTGTTACAAAGTATTTGTGAAATCTAGCTAACAAAATATATATTGTGTGTTGGAGTGGTCCAGACGCTACAAATGTAATAGGTAACAGATTACAAGTTACCCTATTTAAAATGTAATAAGTAGTGTAACTATTTCAATTACTTTATTAAAGTAATGTAACTGATTACTTTTTGATTTATTTTCTAAATTTCTAATGTTTTCAACTGTTAACCATTTTCAAACAGGGTTAACCTACAGTAGAACTCAACACTGATTACTGTCAGACTTTCAAAATCCTTCATTACTTGAATTAAGATTATAATAATTTCATTTTAAACTCTTTTAACTTTGAGAGTTCTGAGGTTAAGAAAATAGAAATAGTTTAATATGATACTGTTTTTTAAATCAAATATTTGCATAGCTATGACATGAAGGTCGGTGTACTTTTGCATCAATTCGTTTGTTATTTTTTTAACCATGATGAAAAAAGAATGGTTATTGTATTTTTAAATGCTATGCTGAAAACCAAAACTGAAATTAGAGCTGTCCGAAAAAGTAAAATATTGACTTCTTTTCAGATTTTTGTTAATTAAGTTTTGCACTTTTAATAAACATTTGAAAAATGCACAAATTAATATATGCCGATTTTAACAAGTTTTCTTTGGCCAAATTTAGTAATGCTTCTCCGGCAAGTTCAGTTGAGAACTAGAGCTGTCTTTGTAACATAATGCAGAGACTTAATACAAATATGATTTTTAAAATAGACATTGCAGAATCCTGGGAAATTTATCGTCATGAATTGATATAGCCTATTGGGATATGAATGACTGCACAATGAATCTCTTATTTACGTCATGCTACACTTTGTTTATTATAATGGGAGACTCCCAAGCGTGCAAAACTGAATAAAAATTGTGGCTTGGAGTTGATTCTAACTTAAAAGCTTGCCCACTCAGGAAATCAACAGAATATGTCAGTGATGGCTACTGATCAGTGCTACAAAACACGTTGAAAATAGAAATCTCCAGGGTTCAAACACAAATACACACTGGAGCATTTGGAAAATATGTTTCGCCAGTATCCTATTTCTAGCTTTAACCAAAGTCCCTTGTCTTTGCTTTAACTGACCTTCTCTTGCTTTCATTTCGTTCCCTCTAGCACTCCCGTAGAACTTGCCCAGGATCTATTTGCAAAGAAATATGTAATGAGTATTTCATAGGCTACATGTTTTTAGGCGTGAAAAATGATTAAGATCATAAAAATATCGAAGCTAAAGGTTTTCAGAAAGCAGTTATGGTAGCCACGTCAGTAGTGCGAGAGGGCGTTAGCGTCTGTATAGAGACTCTAAAAAGGGAAGAAATTAAATTTAGCATTTATATACATTAAAAACAAGCTTTATATAATTTTTACGATTTTTTAATGAAATACGAATTTTGAATAATGAAAATTAGTTTGTATCTGCTTATTCTATTCATCAGTGTTTGAACCATTAAAGAAGAAACCGCATTTTCCGTATTTAATTTCTGGGTTAAAAAACGAAAAACGAATGGACACTGATCATGTGACTCCGAAGATTGAAGTAATAATGCTGAAAATTCAGCTTTGCCATCACAGGAATAAATTCTATTTTAAAATATATTAAAATAGAACGAGATGAACGAAATGAAATGAACATGACATGAGTGTGTTTATTCTCAACTTTTTTCTCGAAATATTTCTCGTAATATAATGAGTTTATTCTCAACATTTTATTTTGACTTTTTTCTCGAAATTTAACGACATTTTTCTCGTAATTTAACGACTTTTTTCTCGTAATTTAACGACCTTTTTCTCGTAATTTAATGAGTTTATTCTCAACATTTTATCTCGACTTATTTTCTCGAAATTTAACGACTTTTTTCTCGTAATTTAATGAGTTTATTCTCAACATTAAGACTTTTTTCTCGAAATGTAATGGGTTTAATCTCAACATTTTATCTCGACTTTTTTCTTGAAATTTAAAAAAAATTCTCTCGAAATTTAACGACTTTAATCTCGAGATGGTTTTATTTTTATATTATTGCTTGGCCCTAATCCTCTTCCGTAGGTAGAAATTTTAATTATTTTAAAATAACCAATATGTTTTGGTTACATTTTCTTACAGTCATGAAACACAAATAACATATGTGATACCTCTTCTTTTAGTGATAACGAATCTCCTCCCAAACAGTGTATAGTATATGTAATTTTAAAATGCAAAAGAAAGAAAAAACCAACACTTTGTGATACAAGTGTGCGTGTCTGCAGAAAAGTATCATCTCTCAACCTGGATTGTATTTCTAAACTCACAAAGTTGTCCTCTGTAACCGTAAGCTTTCAATGTTGGTGCTACATGTATAAATGTTGAATTTTAGACAAAATCAACCACTGAACCCGAGGGTCATCATGACTTAAAATGAATACTATAATGCATTCAGAGGACATGGATATTTCGTATAACACCAAGCAGGTGAAGAGACTCTTGGGTAGAGCGTCTTTGCAGTTGTCTGGTGTAGTTTTACCTGGTCTGGACAGACTCCATCACACTTAATAATTCAGGGGCCACAGAACACATCTAACACCAGTTTCCATGCATGTGTGTGTTTGTGAGAGACATGCTGTACACTCTTAAAAATAAAAGTTCTTTGTTGGCATCTATGGATCCATGAAGAACCTTTAACACCCATGAAACATTTCCATTGCACTGAAGACTCTTTGTCATTGAAAAAGCTTATTTAAATTGTTCTTCACACAGACATAAAAAGTTTCTTTTAAGAACTGTTCATTGAAAGTTTCTTTGTAGAACCCAAAATTATTTTCTGTCAAAACCCCTTTTGAGCCCTTTATTTTTAAGAGTGTACCAAATACAGTCTATTTGTTTTCATGCACGTTTCTATTAAAAGCACAATTCGTAATGGCTACCTCTGGAAGTCCACAGGTACTGCAATAATAAATGTTGTCAAACAGCAGCAGACTCTAATATGATGGATGTGTCTGTATGTTTCCGCGTGACACTGTTTGCAGGGCTTAAGCGGCGCTGTCATTTAAATGCTAAATTAATCCACTGCACGCTGTTGACGGGTTCGAAATGTCACATAATGATATATGAAATACAAACATGGCTTCTGTGGGACGTACCTCTATAGCTTTCAGTCGCTGCTGGTACTTCTCTGCTTCATGTTCCATCCTGGACCTGGAATATAAGAGACTGCATTATGTATCCCATTATTTTTATTTTAAAATACAATTTTATAAAAGTTGCAGTAAACACAGTTATAATGTTACAAATGACTTTTGATTTCATGAACAGCTGTGAAGTATTTTTGTATACTAGGTGTCAGTTTATGTTGATATTCAGGTGAAATTTCATCTTGTGCTTTGTTATTGGCTTGTAGCGCTTCTCATAAAGTGCTCCCACACAACAGCTCATTTAGTATTAGGCATAGATGAATCTTAGTTTCTCTTTCTAAGCATGTACCAACAAATCTTTGTTCTTTTGCTCATTTGAACTCTTTCTGATCAGTGTCAGATGTCTTGTTTTGTAGCAACATCTCTGAGTGTTCTGATGACGCTGGAGTTTAGTGTGTATATCTCAGTGAAGCTTCTACTGTAGCTGACCCGTTGATGTCCACTTTGCTCTC